>NW_005871051.1:19613193-19829244 GCF_000147115.1 Myotis lucifugus | reverse complement strand
AATGAAACAATATAAAATTTAAAATTTTACTAAAAAATGGGACACACTTTGAGATAATTGATGACACACTATGGTATTGGAATAATAGGAATTTCAAATTATTTATTAAAATTAGAACATCTGTAGACTTCATTGTAATGTAATTTGTCTATTTAAAGAATGACGTATCTCTACATGAAAGAATACATTTTATTTTTTAAATATATATTTTATGGATTTCAGAGAGGAAAAGAGAGGGAGAGCAAATGCAAATATCCTTTCAATTGCCTACAAAGCCTTAAAAAGGGCCTTCTATCACCTTTTACATCTCATCTTCTACAAACACCTTCCAGCAGACTATAATACAAGGCACACAAAAACAACAAATGCAATTTAAAAATTTCTAGTAGCCACATTAAAAACGTTAAAAGAAACATGAAATTAATTTTAATAAAAAAATTATTTGATGCAATATATCCAAGATATCTTCTTTGCAATATGCAATAGAACAAACATGTCAAACTCACAGCCCGCAGGCCGCATGCCGCCCACAATGAATATTTTTGTGACCCAGCCAATATAACGGTATGTAAGAAATATTTTAACAAAAATTTGTAACTTAATTTTTACAATATCCTGTTATACATAATTATTAATAGCGAACTACAACTTTTGCTAATGACTGATTACTATAATCGTGTTGCATTCATTTCCCTTATGTGCCTTATGTACAGGCACACCATTTCTCCCCACTAATACCAGCAGTGAATATTTTAGCAGCTGATTGCCACATCATTAGTCTTGTACTGACTTGTTTGGTGTGTGCATCAGGAAATATTTCACTTTCAGAGAACAAGAAAATAGGTTTATTTGTGGTATGCTCATTAATTTGTGCAGTTATTCAGTGTCTGGTAAGTTAATGTTCAAGAAAAAATATTAATTTTTATTAAAATGTTCTATTGTTTTATGTTAACGATTATTCATTTATTTCAGCCCTTTATATTCAGCATGTCTTTATTGAAATAAACCTATGTTTCTATGAAAATTGAAGCTTTTTTTTTCTGCAGCCCACATAAACTTAAACATTGTTTATTTGTCCTGTGTTAGCCTTTGAGTTTGACATGCTTGCAATAGAACATTATGCTTAAGATATCTTACATTTATCTTTTTCATATCGGCTCTGGAATCTAGTGTGTATTTTATGCTTACAATTTATTTCAATTCAGACTAGCCACATTTCACGTGTTTCATAGCCACATATGGCCAGTGGCTGACATTAGATGGTAAAGTTCACCTTTTCCTTCTCATTCACTCTCAATTGCACTTGGCATTTTCCTTTCTCACTTTATCTTAATATATACACACAGTGACTTTAATTTTAGGAAACAAAATCCTGAATGCTTGCAGGAGTGCAAGGGTTGGGCAGAGGTGGTCATGGTGAGTGGTAGACCAGGATTATAGGCAAGTTTTACAAAAGATACCCCTGAGGCAAAAGCCTGACTGGCTGGAGAAAGATGGGAGTAGCAGGACAGTGATAACAAGATTGGTTATTGCAATGAAATATTGACACAACCAAAGTAAGAATTTTGAGAGATTCTAGAATATATTCAACATAACATATAGTTCATGTTTTCAGGAAAGCCTCATAATTAAAAACACTAGAGTACTTTTATTTTGGTGCAAGGAAAATAGGGAGCTTAGAAATACTCTCTATGGCAGGTCTTGAGTGGAATGGAACCTTGAAGAAATGGAGTAAGAACCCTGGCAAGGTGGCACAATTGGTTAGAATGTGACCCCATACACTAAAATGTTGAGGTTTCGACTCCAGGTCAGGGCACATTCCTAGGTTTCAGGTTTGATTCCCTGCTGGGTGGGAGGAAACTGATCAATGTTTCTCTCTCACCTCTCTTTATCTCTCTCTTGCCATTGCTCTTTCTCTCTTTTTCCCTCCACCTTCTTTTCTCTCCATAAAACCAATACAAACATATCTTCAGGTGAGTGTTTAAAAAAAATGGAGGGAAGGGAAGGGAAGGAAAGGAAAGGAAAGGAAAGGAAAGGAAAGGAAAGGAAAGGAAAGGAAAGGAAAGGAAAGGGAAGGGAAGGGAAGGGAAGGGAAGGGAAGGCATGAAAAGTGAAAAGGAAGCTTGGAGCACCAAGAAAACAAAATCTGAGAAAAGAATGGAGAAGCAGCCTGGATTGGGTGTGGGGAGTCAAAAGAAAGAATATTGCATGAGATATCATTTCAAGGCTATACAGTTTCATGGAGAAGATGTCTTGACATGAACGACTGCTTTTGGGGGATAATTGAGTTGTTTGAGATCTTACAACTAAATAATAGAAGGGGCAAAATCTTCATTGGATATCTCCTCTGTATAGGTAATTCTGTGTATAATATACCCTTTCATCTTCAAAAGAATACAACAAAAATATGTGGTTTTAATCTTATTTTCCAGATGAGGAATCAGACTCAGAAAGATTGGACACCTTGCCTAGTGTCTTAAATCTGTTCAGGCTGCCATAACAAAATGCCATAGACTGGGTGGCTCATAACACAAATTTAATTTTCACAGTCTGGAGGCTGGGAAAAGATCAAGGCACCATCAGATTCAATGTCTGGTGAGGTCCTGCTTCCTGGTTCAATGATAGCCATCTCTTTACTGTGTCTTCAAATGACAAAAGAGGCAAAGAAGTTCTCTGATTTTCTTTTACAAGATCACTAATCTTATTCATGAGGGCTCTATCTTTGTGACCTAATCACCTCCCAAAAGCCCCACCTCCATGTATTATTACTCTGGGGAATAAGTTTCAACATATGAATTTTGAAAGGACATATTTAGAATACAGAACCCAGGATCACATACCAATTAAGTGATGGAGCCAGCAAAAGAATAAGACATGCATCTAACCCTACTTCCCACATTCATGCTTTGCCTACTTCCCTGGCTTCTTGCTTTTTGGGGAAGTCATTTGCTTTTCCAGATAGATCCCTAGAATATATCTGCTGAAAATGTTGCCTCATTTCTAAAGCCTTATTCTTTTACCTTCTTTTATTTAATACTATGATTGAGGTAGGCAATCATTAAACATTTAATGAATAAGTGAAAAAAAACTCTCATACACAAGATATGTGCATTCTATAGCTTCTTTGTCTAAACAGTGAAATTTGACCATAACAGCTCATTAAAAAACACAATATTCATAACAAAATGTGCCCAGCAATTCAGGAATCATGACCTCTTAAAGGCTGTGTCCCCTGCAGGGCTCTGCGCTCATCAGCAGAGTGAAATCTGCGGATTCTGAACAAATTGAACACATGCATGAAAAACGTTTCTAATTTTTGTATTATTAAGATTTCATAAGATATGTAATGATTCTTTGGTGGCCTTTGTTGCAATGCTCATTATAAAATCTGAAAAAGAGGATTAAAATAAATCTCAGATGTCAACACAATCTCCTGGGCAATTCTTCACTGGACAAAATGATGCCATCCACGACTGCATAACCTATGAAGCTGAGAATGGCTAATGAGGCCCATCTATTGTGAGAGAACCTGAACTATTCTAAAAGACTTTCCTCTCTTCCCAGCCAAGATCTGTACTCACCATGCCTGTGGCGAGAACCTGGCTTTCATAATTAAGGCAACAGTGACAATGGCCAATGTGGTTAGGACCTGAAGATTTCAAATTTAAAATAGTCCTCATGTTGTGTGGATGATCCTCATGGGCCAGTGTCAGCTTCATGAGGGCAGGAAACTTGACTTTTCTGTTCTTTTATATATCCCAGGACAGTACCTGACACATGGTAAAAGCTCAAAACATATATACACAAAAATATACATAGATACAAACACATATGCATATATAGGCTAATATCATTGAAATAAATTTTCAATGTTTATGTCATCAAAAACCATCACATGTATCCCTAATCATCCCACTACCCGAGCATTATGTGTGTCATTCTTTGGGAAACATAGAAAAGTATAATTTTTTATTGATTTCAGAGAGGAAAGGAGAGGGAGAGAGAGAAATATCAATGATGAGAATCTTGATTGGCTGCCTCCTGCATACCCCTTATTGGGGATTAAGCCTGCAACCCAGGCATGTGCCCTCGACTGGAATCAAACCTGGGACCCTTCAGTCTGCAGGCCTATACTCTATCCACTGAGCCAAACTGGCCAGGGCTAGAAGAATATACTTTTTAATTCCATTTTCAGCTCCTCCATTCAGTGACTTGTTTATTCTGTTACTTTCAAGCTCCTACTATGGTTTCAGATGTCTCTAAATAGCATTCCAGTTATTTGTGTTTTCAGGTATATTTTCTCAAAAAGGATTTTTTAAACCCCTATGCAGTTTGTAAAGGGGAAAAATCAAATTGTAAATTATCTTCCCTTATCTGAAAAGTTCCATAATGTGTCCTAAATACAAATCAAGATATAAATATATCATGCAGTATAGTGGCAGAGTGATTAAAAGTCAGCAGAAATGAGCAAGTATTAATTCCAGTTCTGCTACTAACCCTGTGACCAAATCTGGGCAATGTATGTTATTGGTGATGGTGTTATGTTTGTGTTTGCCTCCCTGGTCCTCAGTTTCTCATAAATAACATTTCGGGAATTGGGTCCTCAGTGACTTCTAGCATTTTTGCAAATTCTGAATTTCTAAGATCCTAGGAAACTTATTCAACCAAATGAATGTTGGCATGAATAGCTTCACAACAGCACATCTAGAGATGGACAACCAGCCTGATGCAAGGAACACTGGCTGAGTGTGCCAGGCTCCACCTCTGCCTCAATGAGTGAATGCACCCTTATGATTTAAAGTAATCCTAGGTTATGAGTACAGGTAGGTAAATCCTGCTCCTACCATGTTAACAGCTATGGGGTCTAAAAGTCACTTTACTCCTTTAATAATCCAAAGAATGGAAAAACAAGACTTACCCTCATAATACTGAGAATGTTAGATAAAATATAGAATGCAAAGTATTTGCAATAAGACCAAGTGCATTGCAGAACCCAATGATAATTTTTACTAGTGCCCCTATCAGAAAGCATCTAAGGTCCAATGATAGAATAGAACAAGGAATCCACATCATGGGTAGAGAATAGAGACTTCCAAAAAGGAGACAATTGTTTCAAATTAAACAAATCCATCTCCTCTTCACACCGAATTGTTGAAATTTGCTAAGATTTATATCATTGTTCACAAGATTCCAAACCCAGGTAGTTGTTTTCATGCCCTTTCGGGTGGTAGATAAATGGAGAACTTCCAGACAAGTAGATTAACAGATAACCCTACTGTCTTGTAGTTCTTCTCTATAGAGGAGAGTGTTTGGGAACAAAGGATACACTTCATTCCATGTTAAGACAGCTATCCATATTCCAACTTATTTCCTAAATAAAGGACATGGTTGCTTTTGTACAGTCCTGGTGTGAAAGGCAAATCCTTTGTTTCAGAGGTTGAATGGGCTATTTCCCTACATGCCTGATTACACACTGAGCATCTCTAAGCATATTGACAGTTTCATTATACTGAGTGCAATAATCCATATCAACAGCTTATCCCTGTTTTGAATTACAAAATGCAGTTATTTAAAAAAACTAGGTATAAGCAAACTTATCTGCTTCAAGTCTTTCAGAGATTGGACAAGGTCCAAAATTAGGCAGAATGCAGAATAGCTACTTAAATTTAAATATTTCCTAAAATTGTCTTTTTACAAAAATGAGGCAACCTAAAAGATTAAAAGATCTCCCTCTTTTTTCCCTACAAATAAAAGAAACTAAAAATACATAATTACATTCTAATTTAAAACTCTAATCGAGTGCTCTTATATTTGCAAGATATTCTATTCTCCTTTAAGGACAACATTCTTATTAATTACACAAGCCATCCAATCATTTAAAGGCAAGGCTTTTCCAAACCATATACCTTTGCTGAAAAGCAAATGAGAAAGTGCGTCTCCATTATGTTCTTTTTTAAAAAATATATTTTTATTGATTTCTCTACAGAGAGGAAGGGAGAGGAATAGAGAGTTAGAAACATCGATGAGAGAGAAACATCAATCAGCTGCCTCCTCTACACCCCCTACTGGGGATGTGCCCACAACCAAGGTATATGCCCTTGACTGGAATCGAACCTAGGACCCTTCAGTCTGCAGGCTGCTGCTCTATCCACTGAGCCAAACCGGTTAGGGCTCCATTATGTTCTTATGAATAATCAAAAACTCAGGCTGAAAAAATGATACCTTCTTGACTAGAGCAAGTCTAAGCACAGCTTAGATTTGGTCTGTCTGTGTTTTGTAATGTAGTATTCCCCTTGATCTATATCCAAAGACTGGTAAAAACAAAAACCAACCAAACAAAAGCAACCAAGGACACTCATGATTAAAGGACAAATAAACTTGTCTAGGGAAGTAGAAGGTGAATGATTGAACATAATGGTTTTGGAACCTGGGAGACCCATGTTTGAACTTAAGTGAGTAACCTAATCTCTGAGCTTTGCTATCAATAAATAGGGGAAATAACAGTATCTTTCAGAAAGGGCTGCAGAGATTACATGAGATAATACATATAAGTGTTTTAAACTATTTAGACAAGAGTAATCAGGAGATATTCAATATAAGCATCATTGGTATAATCAAGAAATAATTTTGCAAGCATGAAATATTTTAATATTCCATTCTCTCTCCTCTCTATATTCAAAGGCAATAAGGGAAAAGGTGAAAGAAACTGGCACTCTAGAATTTTCCTGTTTCAGGTGCATCACATAGATTATCTCAATGAGTCATCATAATATCTACTTGGGGCAGGAGGGATTGTGCCCATTTTAATGATAAGGAAACTGGAGAGAGAGAGAGAGAGAGAGAGAGAGAGAGAGAGAGAGAGAGAGAGAGAGAGAGAGAGAGAGAGAGATATGAGAGATGAGAGATTCTGGCTAAAAATCACCTGACCAGAAAAAGGTAGGGACAGCCTGGAGCTCTACCTTCCTAGCCCATATGTATCCTACTACAAAAAGTTCAGGTGTATAAACACGTGCGCACGCACACATATACACAACTGTTTGAGACAATTTGGGGATTTTTTTTTGGGGGGGGGGCTACTCTCAGGCTTATACAACCTAAACATAGTAACTTCTTCATTTAATCCACAAGAGTTCTGTGAAGTACTATCATTATCTCTATTTCATAAAGGAAGTAAATGAAGGCCAGAGCATAAGTAATGTAAGAAGTCAAAAGCTAGTAATTGGAGGGTTAGGAATTAAAACTGAGATCTATTTGATGCCAAAGTCCATATTATTTATCCCATACTGGGCACTGGAAGATGAAAGCAAGATTTTGTTTTAATAGAAATCCTTCATTAAAATGCATAAAACTTTACTATTTAGACTTTTAATTTATATAAGATTTTACTTCCTCTTGAAAAAAATGAGCTGCCTTGTGGTGAAATTTTTCTTGCTGAACAAAAGTGGTGAGAACTGATTCTCTTTGTGCTTGGTGAAAAGGATGAGTAACTCAACCTGCTGGCTTATATCTTGTGTATTAAGGCATACAACAAAGTGGAAAGGTCCTATTTGATTTTAGCAGAATGTGGGATCCATGCTGCTCATTTGTAAGCTTCTTCCTGAAGCAGCCCTCTTCCCCACAGAGAGGTCACAGTGTTGGCGATCTTAATGCTCATGACCTGCAAGGTGAACTTTAATATACCACATATTTCAACTAGAGAATTTCAAATCAATCCTGCTCTTGGCTTTGTGTTTCCAAGCAACTCATAGATCTTTTCTGAAAACATTGAGTATAGCCATGAGCTCACGATGGTATCTCAGTTAATGCTTCCTGCAGAACCAAAGTGTAAAGCTGGAGTTCTGTGATTCACATTCTAACAAAGTGATCAATACCGTCCAAAAAAACTACCCTTTGGAAGACCTTTAGGCAAGGATTTTATTGCCTAAAATGAATCTAATCATAAGTATCAATTGTCATAAGTTCATGAACTGGCATCTTGACGGCCAAGTAGGTTGACTAAAGCCATCTTACAGAGATTTCCACAACCCACAAAATTTAAAAATAGGATTTTTGAGAAGATAAATCAAGATAAAAATATGCAAATTAGTATAAACTCATAAAACTATTCTTTTGTATCAGACTAAGCTACCAATTACCAGTACAAAGAGGAAAAGAGCCAAAATGAGCTAACTATCCCAACCTTAATTGGCTTCTTAAAGTTCTAACCTCGATATATAACGCGTATACCGTTGCAACTCTAAAGACTTTAAACTGCAAACTAGCACTTCGATTTTTTTTGAAAATGTTGTGCCTAAAGGTCTTAACTAAATAAATTATCTTGTTTCAAAATTTAAAGCTTGTTAGAGGAAACAAAGTTGATTATACACAGTCTACTGAAAAGTATGTCTTAACTATAAATCTGATGTTATTTCTTTTAGCATTGAATGTTTATTTTTTATTTATAAAACTTACTAGGGAAACATTGATTAACATGAACATATAGGTTTCAGGTGTGGGTTTCTATGCTACAAGATCTGTTTATTGCATCATGTGCCCACCACCCAAAGTCAACTCTTCTCCTGTCATCATATATTAGGACTCCTTTCTCTCTCCACCCCCTTTCTTCTGGCAACCACCTCACTGATGTTTGTGTTCATGAGTTTCAGTTTTTTATCCCACATATGAGTGAAATCATATAGTTCTTAGCTTTTTCTGACTGATTTATTTCACTTAGCATAATGTTCCCAAGGTCCATCTATGTTGCTGCAAATTGCACTATTTCATCCTTTCTTATGGCTGAGTAGTATTCCATTGTGTATATGTACTACATCTTCTTTATCCAGTCCTCTTTCACAGGACACTTCGGTTTTTTCCATGTCTTGGCCAATGTGAATAATACTGCAAATACGTGATTTCGAGTTTTTCGGATATATACCCAGGAGAGGGAATGCTGGGTTGTATGGTAGCTCTATTCTTTTTTTTAATGGTAGCTCTATTCTTTTTTTTTTAAATTGATTTCTGAGAAGGAGAGAGAGGTGGAAATATCAATGGGAAAGAGTCTTTGATTGGGGATTAAGCCTGCAACCCAGTCATGTGCCCTGACTAGGAATGGAACCATAACCTCCTAGTTCATAGGTCAACACTCAACCTCTGAACCATGCCAGCAGGGCAGCTCTATACTTAATTTTTTGAAGAATTGCCAGACTACTTTCCATATTGGTTATACCAGTTTACATCCCCACCAGTAGTGGATAAGGGCTCCCTTTTTTCATACCCTCTCCAATGCTTGTTATTGCTTATCTTACTGATAATGAATCTAATGTTTAAATGGAAGAAATGCAAGTCATCAAAGTGTCACTTTTCCAGATATAAATTCCCTTTAGAATCCCTAGCAGTTCCCAAAACACCACAAAAACTGCTTAAAAGCATGCACAGACACACACCAAATGGAAGTATATTGAGAAAACACAAATGTTCTTAAATGTATAAATAAGAAACCCAGTAGTATAAAAGTGTACCAAAAAAATGGTGCTTGTGAAGTACCATCATTCATTCTAAATGGGATGGTTTCAGTTTAATAGCACCTGGATCAGTTTATGAATAGGTTACTCCCCATGTCTGGTGCTCATCCCCTGTTGCCTGGACAACAGCAATGCCTCTGGTCTCTCTTTCCTCCAGCTGCTTCACCAGTCCACTGCAAGAGATAACTCTTAAGCTGCAAGTTGCTTATGGTGGTCCTTTCCATGGGTCTCCCTTGTTGGCAGAATTATGTTCCATCACTATTTTGTGGCATTTATGGAACTTGAAGAGATTAATAATGTATATCTCAGTCTCTTTCAAATCACACATTGCTGAGAAAATCCAGGCAGTACTTTCTGATGAACAGTTGTGTTGTATCAAACCCAGAGATACCTCCAGCAGCCCCATCACTGCCCTGGGGACATAGATTGGATTGGGTTGTTAAATATGGGAGCCAAAGCTTACAATTCATGGTTGGAAGTATTACATCTGTATTTCATTAATTTACAAGAATCATCTATGGAGCTATTTAAAATTTGGATTCCCAAGTTCTGACTCCTCTCCCAAAAGTTTTATTTGTTAAGTCCTGGAGGAGAGCCAGGAACCTGCAATTTAACCAGTCCCTGGTCATTCTGATATAACCCAAGCTGCAAACCCACGCTTGGAATCACCAGAATTTATTCTCCTTGTTTTACAGATGTGAAAACTGAGACTCATAGTAGTAAAGTACTTTCCCAATGCTCATGAAGGAAGTTGCTGAAAACCAGAACTGAATCCAGGTTTCCCAACTCCCAGTTCTCCCCATCCTGTGAGGCTGTCTGTATTAGAACAATAGGGGGTTTCAGGCAGCCATCTCTATGCAGTTTCTTTCAACTCTCCACTGATTCCAAATAGACTCTGTCACTACAAATTCACCTTTTTATGAGACAAAATTTCACAGAAAATCCTATCACAGGTCAATGCAAGAAAGTAATTTCACAAAAGGCATTTTTCTGGCTCATCTAATTCATCAATGTGTGCTGCCTCATTTACGCCGTCTGTATAGTGGGAATAGAACCAGCTTCCCTTGAATGGTCACTTAGCATTATCAAAAGCATGAACCAAGATAAAAAATTCATTCTCACCACTTGACCTACTCTGACAGATTTCCTGCAAATATGCGGGTGTATTTCTGTACAGTGTTAGCATCAAAGACACAATGGAAAAATCAGATCTTGAGTTCATAATTTAGCATCCTCATGAGAAAAGTTGAGGCATGTCATACAAATGCCTCACAAGTTGACATTTATGTTTTGGGTCAGCTGAGATACAGTTACCCTTAGCTTGAGCTGAAATGTATACTTGGAAATGAATTTGATCCACCTGGTATGAGATTCTTTCTTTGGCTGACATTCTTGGAAAAAAAAAACACCAAAAAAACAAACTTGACATCTTTGATAGATTCATTAACTCAATCTGGATGAAACTAGTTTTATGTGCTCAAACAAAAACTTCTTAAATACTCCTCTGCTTGACTTAACTAATTTTATGTAGCTCCATTTAGTTCCATGGAATAGTGTAAGTACCAGGGGAATTGGATTCATGGTTTGATTCACAATAAGAAAATGTGCTTAGTAGGGAAAAAAGTCTTTAAAGACATTTCCAGCACTGGAATATAAAATCATTGCTTCTTCTCCCAAGTAAACCAACTTATTCAAGTAGACTTAATTATTCATTCAACAAATATATATTGAACATTTACTATAAGCTAGAAACTTCTGGGCACAAGGACGAAAAAAATGAGTAAAAACACATTTCCCTTGCTCAAGGAATATACAGGGACTTCCAAGAGGATATAAACATTATTCATATAATCCCACAGAAGAGACATTCATAATACTAGAGGAGTGGAAATTGGGGTGGTATCAGTGAAGTCAGGGAAAGCTTCTGAGACCTTCCAACATCCCTGCTGAGAGCAAAGGGGTGAGTAGTTTCTAACTAAAACAAGGAGGGAGAGGATGTGTAAGCATCATAGTAGGAATATCTTGACCAAGGAACATACAGCCGGTTGTAAAGAAATACCCAGAACTTCTCAGTCTCTGTATAAAGGGTTTTGGGAATCCATCCTTGAGGTTTACACCAACTATGTAGGACCTTGGTCACATGGTAGTTGTGGTTTAGTGGACAAAGTACTTGATGAGAAGAAGAACTGGAGAAGTTGCTTTAATCTCCATGGTTCTGGGTTTCCATATCTGCAAAGTGAGGTTGACAAAGCCCAGTGTCATAGGAGGAGTAAATGAGATCAAGTGTGTACTGAGATTTATAAATTGAGAAAAATATACAAAAGTGAAGGATTATAAAAAATTATAGTGACTAGCCTGGCTGGTGTGGCTTAATGGTTGGGCGTCGATTTATGAACCAGGAGGTCACAGTTAAATTCCCAGTCAGGGCTTATGCCAGAGTTGTGGGCTTAATCCCTAGTATGGGGCATGCATGCAGCAACCGATCAATGATTCTCTCTCATCATTGATGTTTCTATTTCTCTTTCCCTCTCCCTTCCTCTCTGAAATCATTAAAATATATTTAAAAAATTATAGTGACTAATTGTTTTAGAATATAGTCTACTCTCTGGTAAAATAAAATTGGGTTTCATTAAGGTCACTCTGTGATCTTTATGGACACCAATTCTTTGAGCCCTAATCTAAAGCTGTTGAGGACTAATGGAAACCTGGTTTCAACACCAATTGGCAATGTAACAACTGCCCAACCTTAACAGTCCACCACCTAAAGATCAGAGAGCTTTGGAGAATGCAGATTTTTCCTAACACCACTTGGGTAACCACCAATATTTTTTGAAGCTCCTCACCCATAAGTCTTTCAACTTACTGGCAAAATTCTGTTGTTATCCTCACTCAGAATCTCTTCATTCCTGGGTCTTCCCCAAGCCACTATAGGACCCAGGGGAACTTATATTGTGCAAGAATTTTTTATTTTTATTGATTTTAGAGAGGAAGGGAGAAGGAGAGATAGAAACATCAATAATGAGAAAGAATCATCAATCAGCTGCCTCATGCACACCCCGCACTGGGGATTGAGCCTGCAACCCTGGCAAGTGCCCTGAACGGGAATCAAACTGTGACCTCCTGTTTCATAGATCAATGCTCAACCACTGAGCCATGCTGGCCGGGCAATGCAAGAATGTTTTAACAAAATTATAGTGTGGTTATAAAATTCTTGACTAATCAACCTAATTAAGGATTGAAATTTCCAAGAGTAGTAGATGGAAGTTAGAAGAAAGGAAAGTTGATACATCCAAAGAGCAACATGTGGCTTGAGGATTTTCAGGGAAGGGGATGGTCACTCTGATCAAGAATTCAATAAAGGAAAATTAGTGAATTTTGGCTTTAGTTATTTCAGCTGAATCTAGGTAGGCAAGTGGATCATTTGGTAAAAACAGACACTTAAAGTGGTAGAAAGAGTTAGAAATTCTTCTTTCTAGAAATAATGCATTCCTGCCCTTGTTTATTTTATCTAGGGGTCATATCACTGTCCTCAGGAATTAGGTTTTGTTTTTTAAGAATTCAAGGCAAAACTTAACTTCTACAAAAATTCCAGTTAGAAGAGAAATAATATTCCCCTTGTTTTCCCAGACACTATGCCTCTAGGAGGAGCCAGCTATTGATTAAACAGTCAGGGCAGCACTTCTAATTGATATTCAACTTACCCTCTCATGATGGGGTCCTCTGTTCTACCAAGTAGAAGTCAGCCAGGGAGGGTTACTCTCCAATGGCCCAGAAAGAGTCAGAACAGTAGACTAATCTATGATCATTACTAAAGCACCCAAAGAAATGGTAGGTGTTTCTATTGGTGAATGGTTAGAAGAAAGAAGCCTGAAGTCTTTTTTTAGCACAAACTTAAGTTGTATAATCAGACACAATTGCATCTCAAAATAATTTTAAAGTAGTGGTTGACTCCAAAGCAAAGTCAGTTTCATGTCTTTTAGTCCTGAGTTGAAGAACATCACAATTCTTAATGATTTAGTTTTTCCACAATACATGGCTAATTCTCTCTCTCTCTCTCTCTCTCTCTCTCTCTCTCTCTCTCTCTCTCTCTCTGTAAATCTTATCTTTAGGCTTCATCATCTTTGTTGGAGAACCTTTGTGTCTGATGGCATTCCATTATTCAGGTGTATATGGGTTCTCATTATAGCCTAGGTCAATATCCCAGCTCTTCTTCATTGAATTCTAGAACTTCCTAAGTGTATCAACAATATAATAAAGCTAGAACACTGTTCCACATGAGAAAATTTTGACTATTCCAAATAATAAAAGAAATTTTCTTCCTGTGAGAGAGCTTTGAGTGGTCCTTCCTGACATTGTATTTGTCATAAGAAACCTATATCTTTTCCTATATTATTTCCTGTTCACCTCTAGTGTTATTCCCAGGAAATAATTCTGCAGCCCTCTCCAAGATACTCAAACTTTAAAAATTAATGTATTCCCTATTGTGGCATTGTTCTCAATGCTTATTTTCAATCTGTTTATGATTTCTATCAAGCATATATTCAGAGTGATTCTTCTATCTTTTCCTTGTTCCCTAATTACTACAACTGATGCCTTAGTTTGGACCCTTTTGATTTATTTCTGAGCTCTTGCAATGGCTTTTTAGCAAGCACCCTTCCTATGATTTCTCACTTTGGTAATCCATCCTTTACACTTTCCCCAGGTTTATCTTTGTAGAGAAGAGTTTTGATCATGCTACTATTTTAAAAACTATTTGACACGTCTAAATGTACATGTCCATGGTATAAAGACAAAGATTATTTACGGCTTTTATTTTCTGACCCTAATTCAACTTTGTAATACATCTCCTATTCCATACATCTTAAAGAACAACAAAGAAGGTATTTGCCATTTTAATGTATCCTTTTACCACACACTTTTGACTTTTGATCTCTGTGTCTTTAGCTCAGAATATCATTGCAAACCCACCATTTGCTTTCCACTACTGGCATGGAATATACATTCTCATCCTTCCAATTCCAACTCAAATGGCAACAGCTCCGTGAAAGTTTCCCTATATACTCAGTTCTATTTAATTGCTGCTGCTTCTCATTCTATTTTTCCTTTACATCCATTTTTTTACTCTATTCTACTTTGTTGTTTAAATAAATTCCAGTTATATTAAGAGCATCATAATGGTCTAGGATGTCTTATACTTACTTATGAAGTCTATACAAAATATCTAGAGTATAGCAAATACTCAGTTGGTTCTGAAGAATTAAGAAAATGGTGAAGAAAATTTCATAATCTGATATATCACATTAGTAGGACATACAGTAAAACAATAAGATATTCCAAAAACTTTTCAAAAGATGTTGACATTTTTAATTCTAAAAATTTTATAAAGTAGTAATAAAATAATATTTTCACATCTTAAATAATTCTGTCTTAACTAGGCAGCTAATAAAATTACTTCCTGAAACCATACTGAAATAAAACTAAATTTTAAAATAAAGTTTAAATACAGAAAAAGGCTTTATAGAAATTAATGAATTTCTAAAATGAAAGCATGGAGATAGAAACATGGCTTCTATGAAGCAAGGCTAAAAGATGTAAAGCTGAAGATACTTAAGTAGAAAAATACAGTGAGGAACTGTCATTTTACTTATCAGAATCTCAGAAAGACTTGAGTCTTAGAAAAAAGCTAGGTACAATCTTGAAAAGGAACAAGACATAGACTTACAACATGAGAGTACTTGAAACTTCATACAGTTAATTCCACTTATACCCTTTATGCAAAATTCCTGGAAGGCTGGATAATGCTTCTAAATAAAGGAATCAAAGAGATCAGAGAGCTGGATAGGTTGAATGGTCCTAATTTTTGACATTCAAAGATATCACAACATCATGAAAATTTTCCATCTGAATTACACTACAATAAAATTCACCAGTCAAAATCCCCATTTGTGTGTGGTTGCCAGGGAGCTTTTCATTGCCACATTCTTAAAAATCAATAACTAAAGATCAACTGACAATGGGAAAATATAAAATGTAAACAAACAAACAAACAAAACCCAGCCATATTAATGGAAAAAGCTGTCTAAAAAAAACAAAAACTAAAAAAAACCAAAGGTAGTTTAGGGGCAAAAGAAAATTTTAACAATTTAAGAAGAGGTCACCTTTACTCTTGAGAATAAGACCAAGAGCTTTCCCTCATTAATATTATGAAAATTTATCTTTGAGGATCTAACCAAAACAATAACTAAAGAAATATAAATTTGAAAAGATGAGTGAGGATTAAATTATTTATAGATTTTAGCATTTATAAATATATAATAAAACATTTAGCAGAAGACCACTTAAAACTAGAACACAAGTATTAAGGTGCCTCGATACAAAATGAATGTACACATCAAGAGCATTCATCAAGCACCATCCATGTGCCCCTCACTCTCTACAAGTGTTACATACATCACTTAATGTTCTACTTTAAAAAGGTATTGTGAAAAAGAAATCTTAATTGGTAATAGCAAACATAATATAAATAATAAGAAATGAACTTTTAAAATAATATGCAGATTCCTTGAGGGATGCTGTGGGTAGGGTGTACTGATATAGTCCTCTTCATCAGTGATTAAGGACTCTGTGATGAGGGCAAGAATAGCACTGGGGCCTGAGACCTTGAAGGGAGGGTCACTCCAGGTTCAGACTCAACTACCTCCAGAACGGCCCTATAAAATAAAGGGCTGTGGATTTAACTGTATTATTAGAAATACCTATACATTAAAGTCAGATCTCTCCAATCTACTGTTACCTTTCATAAAAACAAAGAAGTGGGGTGTGTCTAGATAAGAAAAGTTATTCCCTAGCAGCAAAAGTAAGTATATAAAAACCAGAACCAAGTGGGACAGGTGAGTAGCTCCAACTGGTCAAGATAGAGAGATAAGATACATCAAGAAGCATCTTGGGTTATGGTTCTCCTGGGTGTTGCTGCTATATGAGGATGACATTGGAGGGTGGGTCAAGTGTGTGCATAGTTTGAGGTGAGTCAGTATTGGTGCAACTAGGGGGAAGACAGAACCTTCAGTGAACTAAGGAAGAAGTCCAGAGAGCCCTTCTCTATATATTATAGGGAGGAAAAAAGAAGCAGAAGGCCCAAGTCCTTGTATTTAAAAATCAAGGACTCCTCATTCAGTTCATTTAGTGACAATATTAGTGCATTCTTAATTAGGCTCCAGAAAACTTTAGGGTCCAGGGAACTTTTGAGTTGCAATAAAGAAGTAATGAGGAAAGATGACAAAGCAGGAACCTCTTAGAAGATTTGCCATAGGCAGAGCTATAAGGGAAGAACCGGTCCTATTAACAAGCTTTGTTTGATGGTGGTTGTTTTTCCTCCTTCAGTGTACCCGACTTGGTTCAGTCACACATATCATTTACTTAAGTCAGTTGGTAGATTTATGCAGTAGATTCTCATATAAGTGTTACCAACCTGCTCTAGACAGTTTGGCAGGTTCCTCCCTTTCAGAGCACTGTAATGAAGAAAAATGAGTACAGGCTCCTTGGCAGACCAAAAACTCAAATAAGTGCTGGCATTTTTAAGCTAATGTTCAAGATGGTCTTCATTACAGAAGAGGCATTCTCTTAGTTTTATTCCAAATATATATATGGCTAATATGCTAAGTTTGTCTCCATCCCTCTGACCCATGGCACTGATCACCAGTCACTATGATTGCACTGACCACCAGTGGGCAGACGCTCAACGCAGGAGCTGCCGAGCTGCAGTGACTTGGCAGCAGTGGTTCTCTTGTGATGCACCCTAAAACCAGAGAGGAGGGAGCCCGATTCCTGGCAGGGCCGCACGATTCCACCTTCGGCCATGGGTTATGTTGTTGCTGGGGCACTGTTGCCCCAAATCTGGTTTACTGCACTCTTGCATTTGCATTCCACACCTTATATGACAGCAACTTTGCAGAGTGCCCTCTCACACTCCAGGACCCCTTGGGGGATGTCAGAGAGCTGGTTTTGGCCCGATCCCCACAGGCCAGGCCAAGGGACCCCACCTGCCAGAGGAACCCCACTCACTGACGCCCTTATAGCCACAACACCATCCCAGGTGTCACTGGCTGGGGAGGAACCGCAAGAGGTGGGCTCCAGGGCCTGCCCAGCCTGTCTCACCTTCTAATTAATTTCCTTTCAATGTGCACTGCTCCCTTCTCTGGGTCACTAGTTTGTTATAACTCTTTCTGCCTTGGCTTTTATGCAAGCACATTAAAAATAAAAAAACAGAAGGAAGTATTCTTCAATTTAAAAAACAACATTTTTCTCTTCACGGTAATAATGGGAAAAAAGGCCATTTTGAAAGAATACTCAATAAGTTCTATTGGCTATGATTTGTTGTTTAGTTTGTTTTTATGTTTGTCTTTTAAGATTTCTCTACTGACTATTTTAAATCAAATCCAAACTTGACAGTCAGAAAACTATTATACTTCAATAAATTTCTCTTTTATAATAACTTAATGAGTATTGTTGAAATGTATTGAGAATTACTCACCATATCCTTCTATTACTTACCAATAGACTATGCTATTTTCAGGTTCTGTTGACAATTTATGCCCATTTAGTTTAACAGGATATATGCTGAACTATCATAATATTGTTCTTTAGCTTTCCCATTTTTTTGTCTTGAGTAATATAATCAAAATTTTAACTTCAAGTCTATAAGATGGATCACTCTAAAGCTAACCAGAATGGTTTATAAATAGTCTCTTAAGTAATCAATCTGGATTGTGTGATCTATCTGGCAGGATGGAAAGAGCTTAATCAAGATGAAGGGCTGTGGCAGACCACACTGCTCTACCTTATTGTCCAGAAATGTTTTTATTAGGCACAAATTCATGGACTCATAGAATAGGGCTAGACCAATCCTTAGCAGCTCTGTACTCTTCATTTTACAAGAGATGGGCCCACAATCTAGAAATAAAAAGTGATTTTTTCCAAAACTCACAATGAATCTAGAAAAAAAAAAGCCAGAATAAAAACCCCAGTCTTTGGGAGAAGATATTTGTGGCAAATATAACTAATGAAGTATTTGTATCTATCATACATAAAGAACTCTAAGAAATCAGTAAGAAAATAAAACAAGTGAATTAAAAATGAGAAGACAATTTAATAGGCTGGAATTACTACCTAGAGAAATTTTGTTAGAGAGTCTTAAGCCAATACGGTCTGGTTTTCCTCACAAAACCAGAGGTCAGAATAAAGGCCATCCAGATAGGCACAGCCACCTGAGGAAAGCATCAAGTATTTGGCTTCTTTCTTGTTCAGTGAACTTTCTCCTCCCATATTAAAGATCACTTTTTTTTAATCCAGGCATCAGGTGTGTATTCCAGAAAAATAAAAAGAAAATTCCAGGGACAAAAAGTAAAAAACACCTTTTAAAGAGTTTATCTGGAATGCCTAGTGCTTCCAATCATTTCCCATTGGCCAGACTTGGGTCATATAGCCATCTGCAAACTCATGGGAAAATAATAAGTAAGTTAACTGGATATATTGAGATCTCAAATAAAATCAGAATATGTTGGTAAAGAAGTGAATCATACAAAGGAAGAACGGATGATTAACAGTGCCTGCCAAAGAAAAACTAAGGCAACACACAGAAGAGGGAAACTTAATGACCAAAACATGTAAAAAAAAAATTGCCCAGCATGGGAGAATGTATTTGCCAATGATATTTATGATAAGGATTTAATCTCCAAAATTTACAGAGAACTCATACAACTTAACAAAAGGAAGATAAATGATCCAATCAAAAAATGGGCAAAGGACCTAAGTAGACACTTTTCAAAAGAGGACATAAGGAAGGCCAAGAGACATATGAAATCATGCTCAAAGTCACTAATCATCTGAGAGATGCAAATCAAAACAACAATGCAGTACCATCTCACACCTGTCAGAATGGATATCATCAACAAATCAACAAACAACAAGTGCTGGCAAGGATGTGGAGAAAAAGGAGCCCTGGTGCACTGCTGGTGGGAATGCAGACTGGTGCAGCCACTGTGGGGAATAGTATGGAGTTTCCTCAAAAAACTAAAAAATGGAACTCCCATTTGACCCAGTGATCCCACTTCTAGGAATATATCCCAAGAAACTAGAAACACCAATCACAAAGGATATATGCATCCCTATGTTCATACCAGCACAATTTATAATAGCTAAGATTTGGAAACAGCCTAAGTGCCCATCAGTAGATGAGTGGATTAAAAAGCTGTGGTACATCTACACAATGGAATACTATGCTGTGGTAAAAAAAAGAAGGAATTCTTGCCATTTGCAGCAGCATGGATGGAACTGGAGATCATTATGCTAAGTGAAATAAGCCAATCAGAGAAAGATAAATACCACATGATCCCACTCATTTGTGGAATATAACGAACAACATACACTGATGAACAAAAACAGATCCAGAGGCAGAGAAGCATCAATCAGACCATCAAACCTCTGAGGGAAGGTAGGGGAGGGTGGGGGTTAGGGGGAGAGATCAACCAAAAGACTTGTATGCATGCATATAAGCCTAATCAATGGACACAGACATCAGGGGGGGTGAGGAAACATATGTAATACCTTAATCAATTAATAAAAAAATTGCCAGTCTCACTACTAAATCAGCAAAAAAATGAAATAAAATAAGAAGATCCCATTTCATACCTAAACAGAATAATAATGTCATTTCTTCACAAAATAAGTGTAAAGGAGATCTGTTATATACTAAAAATCAAAGCATACATTTATACTGTGTCTTGGAACACACTGAATACTGTTACTTTAGAGGACAATTTAAAAATGTATCATACATTTTCCACCAACCAAAAATGGCACTTCTAGGTACCTTATCAGAGAAGGTTTAAGTGCTGAAGGAGACATATATAGGTTTTGTGTGTGTGTTTTTTGTTGTTGTTTTTTTGTTTTTGTTTTTTTGTGTTGTTTTTTTTGCGGCATTGGATGCACTAGGGAAACACTGGCAAGTACTAAGTTCCCTTCATAAGGGCATAGATAACTCAACTGATTGACACGTCAATGCAATGAGTGGGTTAGATGTACATGTATCACCTGGACTGATTCTTGGGTTTATACTCCATAGCTCTCTTTACTTTGGCTCCTGCATCTGTAGGCACTATTCAGTTCTGCATCTGAAGGCAAAGCACTATCCCAGTCTACTGATGACCATAAAAATCTATTTGGACTCTCCTTCAATTTCCACAAATTTTTTTTCTCTTATTAGAATTTTTAAGAGCTTGCAGAATTTGCTGAAGATTTTTGGGAGATTTGAAGGAGTCAAATTGGAAGCCTTTGGCCTAAATCCTATTTTATATGTCCTCCTCAGCATCTTTCTCTGCTCCTTCCCTGTCTCTAGGATTCCTGGCCCCAAGCTCCAAATTCTTTGGCTGTATGTAGATCTTTATTGCCCCTTTCTGTCCACCCCCCAACACACAAAAGACCCAGTGGCTCCTAAGACCCATGTAGGCTGGATTGTTGAGCAGAAACTCTAAGTCTTTAACAATGTACTTTATAAAACAACTCAGAAAAACTCTGATGCCAGGTTCTCATAATTGAAGAATGTATTTGCCATCTCATTATTAATCAACATCACTTTTATTTAAATTGATCCTTCCTCAACCCTCATGAAGATTATTATTAAATCTGTGGTGCATCAAACACTCGATGGCATCTTAGTACCCCAAAAATATAAATAATTAAAAATTCAGTCAAATAACTATTTATGAGAGTGGGAAAGAGAAGTGGTGACAAAAATATATTTTCATAATACAAGATAGCTGTGGCCTAAAGCTATCCTTAATGAAGACCTATCCTTAGCTACTTTTGCAGGTAGTATGATAAAACTATGGAAAAAAAAAGTCTTGAAGACAAATAACATAACCCAACTGGAAGTGCTTGCCCTTGCTATAGAAGATATATTTAAAACATTTAAGTAATAATGAATAATCCTCTTTCTTGTAGTCATAGATATATTTTCTTAAAACATATTTTGCAAGCAGAATGGTATATAACAACCATAAGGCTAATAATTTATACAATCTCTAAATCATTGCTGAACTGGACATTTACTTTCTTAAAAAGAAATATGGCAATTTATGTAATGATTGAGAAGAATTATGTGTTACAGAAAAGGGAGCTTTATATTTTGATTATGTAGGTAAGGAATGAAATTAAAGTGGTCCATACTGATTTATGGCTAAGCATTCTGCAAGTATATACACAGACCTAGGTAATGTATGTTTGCTTATTTATACTCCAGGGTTTTGAAAGTGCCATCACCAGCCCTAATGTAGATATACTATTGATTTGTTTATTTCAAATCCATCTCAAATTGGTGGAAACTATAGGTATGAGTAATTTTAAATTCTAAAACATAAATGTTGCTCTCAGATTTTCAATCGGAGTTTAAATGTCTCAAATGGCATATAAAACATTCCATATTACCCAGCCAATACTGACACTGCTTTTTCCTAGAGCTCTCTCTGGATTTCACCTGCCTGCAGTTATGCCTACTAATGGTGACCATGACACAGGTATCATGGCATAAGGAGAAGCACAGAATCATTGCACCTTCTTAATTTTCAGCACTCCCCTAATGATCCTGAGTAAGGCCTGTACCTAGTCACATTGATTAAAAATGATGTAGACAATGGCACTGTATGTGAGATGGTGAGGATGAGACAATCACAAAAATATAAGATGGACAGGACCTGTACAAATGTGACCATGTAACTCTAGATAACCTAGGTATAATGAAATTTATATATCTCTTTAGTAAGCCTGATAACTTATCCAGTCATCTCCTAATAGTTGAATATCAATGTTATAAGAAGTTATAATATGGATGATCATATCATATTATGGTAGGACAGATTTAATCACATATTTGCAATTTGCCTATTACCTAATTCTAAAATAGAAAGTAGCATGTAATAATAAGTAAGTAATCATCTAGCTAGTTTAAATTAACATAAAATATAAAGATATATGGAATGCTGGAAGTTTATAATTTGATCCATAATCTAGGTCAATGTTGTCCAATAGAACTTTCCATAATGATGGAAATATTCTATGTCTGTGTTTGCCAATATGATAGATAATAGAGATATGTGGCTATTGAGCAATTGAAATGTAGCTAATATGACTGAAAATTTTTTTTAAATTTTATTTTAATTAATTTAAATTAAGAACCACAGGTGGTTAGTACCTGCCATAGTAGAGAGTGAAGACCTAGGCTATAAATACTTTCTATAGTTGAGCACTAAATTTAGGTCTGCCTAGGGAAAAAGATAGTTGCTCTGAGTAAAATTAGCTAGTCAAAGAAAGTACCCTTGTTATCCAGAAGAAGTAGTCTCTTATCCATTCCCAATATCTAACAGGAATATAGTGAATAATTTCTTGATGTGATGGTTTTATTGAGGATACAGCAATGTTATTCATGTTGCTATTTTATGTAGACTTCTACTAACCATCACTGTAGAAATAACACTAAACTGGGAAATAAAAATATGTGGTTTTGTAATCTTACTTGTTACAGAAATGAAATTGAGAAAATCTAGAGTAATATCTAGAGTAATAGGTAGACAAAATGTACCTGTGTGTAATTCCCTCTCTCTCTTTCATACACACATATACACATACATGCACACACACACACACACACACACACACACATACACACACACCAGCATCTCTGAAACAATATGCAAAAAGCTGTATTTGGTATTGTATATACATAAATATAAAAACATACAGCTTTTAAAATTATATTTTTGATTAAGAATATCAAACATAAATGTTTATTATAGAATTTTAAGTGAAGAAAGGAGGGCATAAACTGCACCTATGGTAAAATAAATATTTTTTAAAAAACTAAAATTAGACTGGAAGCAAATACATCAATAGGTAAAAATCAGTTCTTTCTGACTGGAAGAGAGAGCTGGGGTCATAACTGATAGTGTCTCCTTTTATATTTTTAAAATATTCTAACATAATATTTTAAGATGTTAATAAAAATAGATGAATATAATCATACAACAACAAAAATTGTTTCTTCCTCTCTACAATTTTATACAACCACCATGGAATTTATAGATGATAATGTAATTTGAGTTACATCAGAAATCCTTGGTTAGTCAAGGACAAGATTTAATACCAATGGCACAGCATTGATGTGCTGTTTAGAGGCCACCAGGGGCACCATCCTTTTTCCTAAGTCTAAAGCTGTGAGATGGGCCCCCTTTGGCTTCCTATTCTTCAAGGCTCTATGATACACTTACTCCTTTCCTTCAATGAAAGAGAAAAGATGAATGAGAATAATCTGTATCTCACGGGTTGTTGAGATAGAGATTAAATGAGATGAATTAAGTAAAGCAAATAGTACGGTGATTAGCACATATGGAGGCTCAATAGATATTAATCATTCTTTCTTGTATAAATGGGAAAGTATTCCATAGAAAAGTGTGAAACACACTTACAAACATTTGATTTGCCTTGAACAGCAAGTATCCCATTATGAGGAATTACCTCTCTTTAAACATTTTATGATAACTCTTTCATTATGGCCTGTCTTTCCAAGTCTTGTTTAGAATAAAAATAGCTCTAGGCTCCACTGACTATCACCCACAGGAATAGGCCACATCCAATAGTTTCACCAAAAAAAAAATAATTTAGATGCTTCTTGGAACAATTTGGCAGCTTGTCATGTGGAGACAATGATGAAGCAGAGAAATAGGTAAGAATACTCCTTCTAAGAAAGCCTTTGTTCTCTTGGACTCTTGGACCCAAAATCGCATATTAACTTTAAAAATAAGTAAACTATTTCCTAAAATAAAAAATAAATATCTCAAATAGGCAAAATTTGATGATTTAATTCTTTTATTTTGCAAATTATGCCAGAATTTTAATGAAATTTATCTAAATCTTTCGCACAGACCCAAATTGTTTACACGGAATCTGATGAACAGATAATTGGAAGTTAGGAAGAGACAGGCAGAGATAGAAAAAGGAGAAGCAAGAGAGAATAGATTAAAAAGCAACCTGCAAGATGCTGATTCTGTGAGCAATATATTACATCTCCCTAATGAATGCTTGAAACCAGGATTGCCGACTTAATAGTGGGAAAGAGTGAGATACGCTATACTTGTCAGAAGACTTTGAGAAATACACTCCATTAAAGATGTATAGACCCTCTGTTCTCACCAATTGTGACCAGCTGCAAAATGCAAACTTGTTCTGCACAGCAGGAATAATTTCATTATGGGACCATATGTATGCAGGAGAATAACCCACTTGATTTTCTAGCATTTTATTTTAAACACATCGGTGGATATGTCAGAAGCAATCACATTTAAAAGGAATGCAAAGTTATTACCAATTTTAAAGATGTAAAAATCTTTTTTAAACTAAACATGGTAAATACATATGTAGGAAAACAGCCTTTACTTTTAATGAGATCCAGCTTTGTTAAAAAATACATTTCTATAATACTAATGACCACTCACAAATGATAAGTTGACTTGTATCACAACTTAAGCTCCCTCTATGCTGAGCCAAATATCCTGTAAATATCATGTTTTATATATCTTATGAAAAAGTGGAGAGAAAGAATCTGACCAGTAGAACTGTGGTCATGACTGGAGCTGTTCACCGTGTGTTCCTTGACCTCCATCAAGGCTCCCCTTTAAGTTAGGCACAGTCTCAGGACCAACAAAATTTGAGCACAGTCTAGGTATGTTTTGTCCAGGTGGATGTTTAAGAGCCAGCTCATGCTTTGATACCTCTCCTCTTTCCTTGTGCAATGGCTCTCAGTGTTGCTCCAGACAGGGAAGATTGTCAATCAGGGTCCCAGAATAATAATAACATAGGATCAAGCCCTCAGCTAACCCACAATGGTGATGTAGTGTGAATGAGAAGCAAGTCATGTTTTAAACCAGAGCCTTACCGCAGCTTACTTAGCCTAGCCTGATTTATGCTGACAATATAATTTATTTATTTTTTTAATATTTTCATTGATTTCAGAGAGGAAGGTAGAGAGATAGAGAGATAGAAACATCAATGATGAGAGAGAACCATTGATTGGTTGCCTCCTGCACACCCCCTACTGGGAGGGGGGGAATCAAGCCCGCAACCCAAGCATGTACCCTTGGCTGGAATCGAACCTGGGACCCTTTAGTCCACAGGCCAATGCTATATCCACCTAGCCAAACCAGCCACAGCAAACTTTGCATATGATTGTCTTCCTATCACAGAGTCAACAAATATCTATTCACTCAGTGACTCAATCATTTGTTAACCAAATATTATTGAGCACCACCCTCTGGTAGATTCTGGGGAAACCACCCCAGGCAAGACAAATTCCCATTTCTCATGGAGTTTGTATTCTAATAGGAAGAGGTTGAGCAACAGATAGGCAAATGCTTTCAAAAGGTAATTTCAGATTATAAAATGACCTGTGAGGAAAACAGGATAAAATGAAGGAAAATGACTGGGAATGGGGGGAACGTCTAGGAAAGAAGGTAAATTTTAAGCTCAGGTTTGAATAACTAGAAAGAAACCATCACAGAACTAATCAGGGAAAGTATAATCCAAGCAAATGAAAGAATATATATAAAGACAGCACATATGTATTCGTATGATCTGCTTGAAGGACCAGAAGAAAACTTATACAACAAGAGTTTAGTGAAGGCAAGGAGGCAGGAGTTGAGATTGGAAAAGTAGGCAGTTGGGGCCAACTCTAATATTTGTAGGTCAAGGGAAAGAGCACAATTGGAGATCCCTGGCCCCAACCAGCCCTCCTCCTTTTTTTTTGTCTCACTCCACAAGGTACCTTATCATATGTATGTGGATACCCTCAGAGAACATGCCCTCAGCCCTCTCCCAAATATTTTTGGCACCCCTCAGGATGTAGTCACAGTGAATATTCCCCTAGGAGTATTCACAGTGGTGGTTCAGTCTCCCCTTGAATAACAAACCAGAGAATAAACCTGCGTAGGCCTAAGAAATAGGCTCTGGTCACTGAAGAAAAGATTCTAGGAGCGTGATCTAGAATGGGGGAGATAAGAAGATACCTAGGCTCTGGGTAGCTATGTCTCCTTGACCCTGAAGACCTCTTATCCAGTGGTGGAAGCTATGACTAGAGAAAGGATAGAATGGGCACTTCATGTCAGATCCAGTGGTGACACTGGCAAGGATCACACCACGTCAGGTATTCTATGCCTTGGTAAAAATGTCCAAGAACTTGTTACCTGTAAATAACAATAATGCATTTGGCTCTGAGAAGAAACTGACTCAGTACTTCTCCTGAAACAACATTATTCACTTGTAGAAATCTACCCCAATAATAAATAGATTATAAGAGTTAGGCCAAGCTGGGGAAAGTTGCCAATAACCTCTTCTCTTTGTTTTAAAGAAATGGGACATTTAATATAATGGGAAGGTGTGCATATCAGGAGAATGGTCCAGAGAAAAAGCAGTTTGTCTTCACATGTGGCAATTTCCTATCACTAAGATATCAATGGATTATGAATCCAAATGGTTATTGGGTCTGGGTAGATGCCATGCTTGAGTGAATAGAAGTATTGGGACAATAATAAACAAAAGAGTACACACCATTTTAAAGTGTACCTGCCATTCTATTCCAAAAGTTGAGCCTGGAGTATGGGCAAATATTCTTTATTTTTTTCAAGAGAAGCTAGAAATCTAAATGTAGGGAACAAAATCAAAGGCATTTTAAACCTTGGGCACTACAAATATACATGACTATGGACCATATTGTAACTGTAGGTAACCGTTTTTTAACTTTTGCAAAAGAATAGAATCTTTGGGGGAATATCCAGGCCTGAGTTGAGTGACTGAACTAGATTTTACTGTTTCTTTCAAGAGTGAGATAAAAAAAATCTACATTTATATGCCATATTGTTCTTTTTTAACCTAACTTTCAGTGCATTTTCTGACTACACCTTTCTAATAGTCAGGGCTTCTGGGTTCTCTTTCTCAGCCATCACTTTTTGCCCTGGGAGTCTCTGTTACATGGATTAAACTTATCCATAGGCAAAAAAAATTTATATGAACTTAGAAGTTTTCCTACCTCCAAAACCCTTCACCAAATGTCAAAAGTTTAATGGGTAATATTAAGAAATCATCTTTAAGGGAAAAATGTGGACTTAGATCCACACTAAGGTATCAGGGCTTAGCCCAAGAGCACATCACCAGGAAAAATAAAAGAGAGCTTAAGAGGTCTGAACGTTAATGCACATAGTGATAAAACTCTAACTTTTCTATCATATTTTCTCAATTTCAAAGCATGTTCATGTATTTTCAATTTTTCCTGTTGGTCCTCAAATTTTGATCACCTGGTCATGATATTTTCTTTTATTTTATTTTAAATCTTTATTGTTCAGATTATTACAGTTGTTCCTCTTTTCCCCCCCATAGCTCCCCTCCACCCGGTTCCCACCCCACCCTCTGCCCTTACCCCGCCCCCACTGTCCTCATCCATAGGTGTACGATTTTTGTCCAGTCTCTTCCCGCACCCCCTCACCCCTTTCCCCCCAAGAATTGTCAGTCCACTCTCTTTCTTTCTATGCCCCTGATTCTATTATATTCACCAGTTTATTCTGTTCATCAGATTTTTTTTCACTTGATTTTTAGATTCACTTGTTGATAGATATGTATTTGTTGTTCATAATTTTTATCTTTACCTTTTTCTTCTTCTTCCTCTTCTTAAAGAATACCTTTCAGCATTTCATATAATACTGGTTTGGTAGTGATGAACTCCTTTAGCTTTTTCTTATCTGTGAAGCTCTTTATCTGACCTTCAAATCTGAATGATAGCTTTGCTGGGTAGACTAATCTTGGTTTTAGGTTCTTTCTATTCATCACTTTGAATATTTATTTTAATGTTCTCTCTAAAAAAATATCTTCAAACTTTTTTACAAATCTTAAGAATAGAAATTTTATAGCTTATTATTTTTCTTAAGTTACTTAATGTATACACTTATATATGAATATACTGTAACATGAAGATTGTTGTAGATTGTTTTATATCCCCCCAAAATGAATATGTACAAGTCCCTATTCCCATGTGACTAAATTTGAAGATAGGGCCTTTAAAGAGGTAATTAAGGCTAAAAAATGTCACAAGTATGAGGTATTAATCCCACATGACTAGTATCCTTATAAGAAGACACAGAGAGACGAGGGGTGTAGATGCATAGAAGAAAGGTCATGTGAGGACACAGAAAGAAAGTTATGAGCCAAGGGGAGAGGCCTCAGGAGAAACCAACATGCTCTTGGACTTCTAGCCTCCAGAACTGTGAGTCGAAAATTCTGTTGTCTAAGCCTCTAAGTCTATGGTTTATTATAATGGCAGCCCTAGAGGACCAATACAGAGATAACTTTGATTTCCTTGTCTTATGTTTCTGAGTTCAGCCTGTTTGTAGGGTATGGGTTCAATCCATGTTTGTTGAGCACCCTTCATGAAACTGACTATACAGTGACTCAAATTAACTAATAGGATGGCCTGAAACACGAGAGCAATTATTTCTTAATTTAGTGATCTATGAATTGTGGTCATATCTACATATAATCAACCTTACCTTCTTATTCTGAAATATGATCAAATTATTTTAGACTCTATTAGCAATTACACCAAGTAGATCCTATATCCAACCAATTAAATGATAAGGAATCAACTAAGTCTATCTCAACATAATTATTGGTTTGCACAGACTATAATTAATCATATTCTATGAAACTTTTCAATAAATTCTATTGTATCTTCATAAAATAAGAACTGTATAATATAACTTATTAAGCTACTTTTCTGTGCAAGTTTCTTTTATCATTGTAGTTCTGTAAAAGCGCTAAAAGCATAATGAGCTCTCCACATAGTCCCTAATGTACTCATCATAATACAGTGAACAACTGAGGTTTCAAACACCTGCATGCTTAAGATACAGCAAATTCATAAATTCATTGTGTAAAGTAGTAATTTGTGAAAGAATTATAGCATATATGGAGATTTGAAATACAAGAGAACAAAAAATTCACAATGTCACTTCAAGTCAGCATAGTATTGAAAAATAATCATAAATCTATACCAGAATGAGTAATGGGGAAATGATAAGAAAAATTTACATTTTGCTTCCCTCAGAAAACCATTAAAGTTATCTTTAAAAAAAAGCATGTATTGGTATATTTCTGATTCTGGTTTTGACAAAAGAGAGGCTGTCATATTTGACCCCCCACTCTAAACACAAAATTGGACAAAAAAATATATGAAGAAATTGTTTTGTGTCATATTCAGTAGAGTTTCTGCCTACGACCATATTCCAAACCTGGCTACAAGAAAGTAAAGCTAAGCAGGTAGCAGTGGTCTCCCTGATCAGACAAACTGAAACCACAGTTTCAAGGCCATAAGTTCTATCTTGGAACTTATGGGTAGAATATCAGAGAGAAAAATGCTGTACTTAGAGAAAGCTCCAATTATCTAGATATGTAAGATCCACTTCTACCTTTGGTCAGATACTAAGTTGTACTGTGTTGGTGGAAAACAGGCTCTTCCATTGCCCTCTGTTTTGCCATGTGAAAAGTCTGACTGTGTCTTCAGTGGGGCCAAAAAAAAAAAAAACAAACAAACAAAAAAAACAAATCCAGAGACAGAAAAGTATTGATCAGACCTTCAAACCTCAGAGGGAAGGTAGGGGAGGGTGGGGGTAAGGGGGAGAGATCAACCAAAGGACTTATATGCAAGCATATAGGCCTAATCAATGGACCCAGACAACAGGGGGGTGAGGGCATGAGTGGGGGACATAAGGACACATATGTAATAACTTAATCAATAAAAAAATTAAAAAAAAATAAAAGCCAGGGCCCAGAGTTTCTGCTTCATTTTAAAGCTTAGTCTTTTCAGAGTCCACATGGTCTGCAGGCCCAGGTTGTTGCTAGACTTGGTCATATGCTCCTGGGTGAGAGAATGGGAAAGAATAGGCTAGTGCAGGTCACCCAGGGAAGGCAAATTAGAGACTTGTGCAGAGATAATTCCTCACCAGTTTTTCTATTAAACAAATAAATTGAGCCCTTTATTTTTAAGGTGGAAAACAAGGCAAGACTCTCACCACCTATACTGAACACTGTACTGAAGACAAGAGCAAAATAAAAGGGCATAAGCACAAGAAAAAGCAGTAAAGCTATCTTCATTAACAGACAATATGATTTTTGATGTAGAAAATCCTAAAGAACCTTCAAAATTTACTAAACTAATAAGTAAATTTAGATAGATTAAAGAATACAAGTTGAATCAATAATCATTTATAAATCTACATAATAGTCATTAACAATTGGAAATTAAATTTAAAACAATATTCCTTATATTTACAGACAAATTTGACAGAATACATAGGTCTATATACTGAGAACTCAAAGGATCCTTAAAATAAAAAATATATAAAAAATAAATTATAAACCTAAAAAAAATAAAACATATCAGATATATGGTTGGGAGAGTCAATATACTTATAAAGTCATTCTCCAAAATTGATATAAAGATAGATCACATTCCTACATAAAATCACAGCATATCATCTTATAGCACCAACTAGTTGATTTTAAAATATAAAACATGTAATGATTTAAAATAGAAAGAACATCAAGTAGCCAAAAAGTTAAAAAAAAATACTGAACTTGAAGGAACCATAATACCTGATTTCAAGACTGCTTATAAAACTATAAAAATTAAGGAAATTAGATATTGATTTAAGGATGAACTAATTAATTGAATACAATAGAGTCCAGATAGATCCAAACGTATGTGGTCAATTGTTTTTCAATAAAGGGGCCAAAGCAATTTAAAGGGTTAAAAAAACTTGTTTTACAAATAATACTAAAATAATTAGATATCTATATGGAATGTATTATATCTCAATCTCTAAGTAATACCCTATACAATCATTAAATTTAAATAATTAATAGACCAAAATATAAAATATGAAACAATAAAACTTCTAGAGAAAACATAAACTATCTATGTTAATTTGGAATAGGACACAGAAATTACTTTCTAAAAATATAAATATAATTTTTTTAATTTTTTTTATTATTATTAGAAGTGGTGATGGCCAGAGTGGACTGGGTGAAGGGGAGCAAAGGCAAAGAAATGGGGATATTTGTAAGAGTGTCAATAATAAATATAAAGTTTTAAAAAGTCACCATATGTGGGGTATTGATGGGGGGTTGTGTGTGTTTGTGTGGTGGGGACAGGGTTTACAAGGTAACCCCATTAAATTTTGCTATATATCTAAACTGTGCTAAAAATTAACCTTTTTTTTTCAAAAGAGCACTATAAAAGATGACTAATCAAGTTACAACCTAGGAGAAAATATTTACATTTAATATGTAATGCATTATATATAATATTTATATATACACATATATACATTTACTAGAGGCCCAGTGCACGAAATTCATGCAAGGGGCTCAACCGTCACAGTCCTAGCTGCCTCGGCCCTTGTAACCCCAGCTTCGTCCAGAAGGTCATCTGGACAGTCGTTCTGCTGTTCCATCTAACTAGCATATTAGCTCTTTATTATATAGCATATGACAAAGGGCTATGTCAATAATATGTAAAGAACTCCTACAACTCAATAAAATTTGCCAAAGACTTAAATAGACACTTCACAAAGGAAAATATACAGATGGCCAATAAGCACACAAAATACTAATCATCACCATTAGTCATAAGAGAAAACACACACATACACACGCAATGAGACATGACTTCCATTAAAATGGCCAAAAATAAAAAGACTGACAACACCAAATATTGGCAAAGATATGGAGCAATTATATTTTGTTATTGGGAGTATAAAATATTATAATACTAGAAGCCTGATGCATGAAATTCATGCAAGAGGAGGCCTTCCTTCCCCCAGTTGCCAGCACTGGCTTTCCTCCAGCACCCGGGACCTGGGCTTCCCTCCAGCACCTGGGACCTGGGCTTCCCTCTGGCCACCAGCAGGCATCCTGGACCCGGGCTTCCCTCGCAGCCCCAGCTTGGTCCAGAAGGTCATCTGGAAGTATGCCCAGTTTAATTAGCATATTATGCTTTTATTATTATAGATCTTTGGACAGCTGTTTGGCATGTTTTTTCATAAAGTTACACATACATTTACCCTATAGACATCACTCATCATAGGAGAGCCAACTTCTGGCACGTAACATACATAATGAAAATGTATGTTCAATTGAAGACTTGAATAGGAATATTTATAGGAGCTTAAATCACAATATGCAAAAGTAGAAAAAACTCACATGCTCACATCAAGAGTAGAACTGATAAAAAAAATTGTGCTGTTTTCATACAGTGGAAGATGAGCAGTGGTATGCTGGAGCTTGCTCGTGTTTGGTCATGAGAGTGACTGTTCAATTTTCAGGAATTTTTCTAAATGACTGACAACATATTAGTCACTGAAAATTCTCTACTTTTGGAGTATTTACATAAGGAAAATTGGCAAGCCCTACTATTCAGAGCGTTTTATTTTGTTTTGTTTTGTTTTGGGATTTTTTTGAGAGCCAGTTGTTAAACATTTATTAGTACATCACTGAATATAACTCAAAAATGAAAAGAAACCACATAGTTTAATTGCAAAAGCACTATTCTAAGTAAAGGAAGCTGGACAGAAAAAGAGTACACATTTTATTCATTTTTTAATCCATATAAGAAGTTCCAGAATAGCAAACACTAATCATCATAAACATCGGAACAGTGGTTGTCTATGCAGGTGATTCAGTAACTTTTCAGGATGATGGAGCTATGTATGCTATCCTCAATGTATATGTAATTCACACAGTAATGCATTTGTCAAAATGCACTAATTACTTTCCTCTCAATTTTGTTGTGCACCTAAATCTGCTCTAAAATAAGTTTTTTAAATGCATTTACAGTACACTTTAATATCTGTGAATTTTAGTGTATGTAAATTTTATCTCAATAAAAATATAATGCAAGTAAATAATACGTTGGAACTCTAAAACATAAATAAAACAGATCAATAATCTAGGCACTGAATAGAACAACAAAGTGCAGTGATCGTCCAGGCAGGTGCTCAGTGGTTGAGGGTGGACCCAGGAACCAAGAGGTATGGTTCCATTCCCAGTCACGGCACATGCCGGGGTTGGGGGCTCCATCCCCAGTAGGAGGTTTGCAGGAGGCAGATGATTGATGTTTGTCTCTCATCGATGTTGTCTCTCTCTATCTCCCTCTCTTCCTCTCTCTCTAAAAATTAATAAAAACATATTAAAACAACAACAAAAACTGCAGTGATTTGCCTGTGAAGTATCACTCTACCACTATTTCTCCTCCTGCTGCTATTACTGTCACTCTGCTATGTTGGAGATGATAAATCACCTTTGAATAACTTTGAAACACATTTCCTCAAATAAATTAACAATTTATGCATCAATATGCTAGCTGATCTACCTGCACCCTTTCCATTTCATTAACATCTTTTTGGATAGAGGTACTTTTATCCACAGTATTATTTTAGCCTAAAACTTGGCACATTACATACATTATGTATATTGTAGTTATACTCCAAAGTCATGTGAAATGAGAATGTGGAACAATGAGAAACAAGTCATGTTTTTGCCATTTTTTTTCTAGTTGTTTGGAATATCTCTCACTGAAATTCCTATCAAAGCAAAGTTTTCTTTTCTCCTGTCTCACAGCACACTGTTCATACCTCACTCAACCTAGCATTTCTTTTATTTTGCTCTGTTTTATGGATATTTTATAACTTATTTTATATCTTCATGAAATCAGTTGCACCTTTAGGGCAAGGACTATGCCCTGTTTATATTTGTGTCTCTGAGCACACACGTAACATACGGGTTTATACATGATTCAGAGGCCACTCAGTGTCTGATAAATTGATTTGATTTCTTTCCAGAATAATTTTCTATTACATCAGTAACATTCCTGCATAGCAGAGCCTTTAGTCATCACTTTATATGGCATCAACTTATGTAACCTATCAAATAGGTCATAAATTTCTATTCCTTCCCAAATGTATTCTACTGAACTTCTACCATTCGTGTGGCTCAAGGACAAGAACAACAACAAAAATGGACAGACTATGCACTCAGAGAAGTCAGGGGAAGAAAGGGAGAGAAGTAGCAATTGATCACCTTCAGAGGAGGAGCAGTTATGTGTGAAACATCATATTCTTGGTCATTACCTTAATTTCACAGCAAGCCTGTTCGTAGTCTAGGTGGATATAGAGAAAACTGAGTTTCAGATAGTCTCCTGCTCAAGGTTTACAAAACTATTTAGTCTCAAAACCAGTTCTAACTCTAGACACAAAATTCTTTTTATTAAAAGAAGGAACTTCACAGAAAGGTACAGATAAAAATCAAGACCACTAATCGCATTTACATTACCAATGCTACATGGCTTAGTAAAAAGACAAGCATTTGTTAAGTTTCTATCTATAATTATTTAAAGCCACTTTTAAATTGGTGTTAAAATAGAAAAATAAAAATGAGATTTTAATTCAAAATAAAAATATTAAAAACATTAATAGAAAGGAGAAAATTAATCAGAGAGACAATCACTTCCTGAATGAGGTAAAATTTCAGAATAAATATCTAGAAACACATTTCTCTATGTGATATCTATGATCCTAGTTAAATGTAATTGGTAAATTTAAATGGCACATTTTATCACATTTCTTGCCTCTTTTCCTAGAAAGTAACTAATAATTTGCTTTTATTTTATATATGTATATACCATCTTTATTTTTGGAGAAATATCAAGCCATCTGGAAATTATTAAATGTTGAAAGAAAAATTATTATTAAATAACACTTGATATTATTGATGACTTCATTTATTTTTATAGTTTATCTGAGAACAGAAGAGTTTGCTATATTTATAGATTTCTTGGCTTGACAATTTGTATTCTGTGTCTGTTCCAAACCACTAGGAAATGATGTTTGTACCCTTGACTAAATGCACACACCATTGAAAATTCTCCTTTTTTTGTACCCAATGTCAGTCACTATGTTTCAGGAAGGATACCTTCCTTACATTTACATTTGAAATAGTCTGCATCCTTTTGCTGTTAGAGATGTATCACTTATATTGGAAAGAAAAGGAAAAAATATTGTATTTGGTTTGCTATTGAGCTCATTTCAATTTCCCTCTCCATATGTTCTGCAATATTTTGCAGCAAATACTGTATCTGCATTACAAATTATGTAAGGTGGGAGAACACTAAACTCTGTTATCCTCAAATTCAAATGCTTGTTCTTTATCAGCATATCAAGTTTTACTTGCTATGCGCTGAATTGCTTTCTAATGAGACAATTATAATCATCTTTTCCCTGGTCACTCTGTCACAACCTGGTGATGTCTTTGAGGGAAGGGAACTGTATAGACAAAAACAAGTAGTTTGCAAACTACAAATTAACCTATGATTTCAGCAGTTGCTCTAAGGCAGACTTCCAGGTGAGCTTCCAGTTGGCACCACTGTTAGAGAGCAGGGAGAGCTTTCATGTGCAGCTATGAAGTTTCTTCCACAGCTCAGTGCTACCTCCAAGGGAGTTCATCCCAAGTCTCACTTCAACATGAACTAAGGGCTTTGCAGGCCATGTCGGCCTGAGCTGAGGTGGTGCAGTTGTATTAATATATTAAGACATCCCCTTTATTTTTGGAAAAGCAGTGATATCTTCTTACAGCATCTTCAGATGCAAACACACATACACACACATACACACACACATACACACAAAGTATGACACTGGCATAGCCATCTTTATCTTCAGCTTTAATTTTTTTTTCTACAGGCACAAATAAGGTGTTTGTTTGTTTTTTAACAACCACAAATATTCCTCTTATGTTACTTTTCCCAATTCTGAGAAGGGACTGTGGTTTGTAAAGGCCAAGTTTCTATCAAAGGTTTCTCAACTTGTAAAAGACAAAGCTGAGAGTAAAAAACTAAGCTAACTCCATGGTGCAGCGTTTCTCATTTTTTTACTCAGTTACTTTTATTAATAATGTGAATATATATACAAAATTGTAATCACAAGAAAAATTTAGATTGATGCTAGTTTCTCTGGAAAAGGGAAGCTCATTAGTTTGAAAGCTAATGTACTAAGGGTTTCCAGATTTATAAAATAAAAGTAAAGGATGATGCTTTAACTTTGAATTTCAGAAAAACATGAAATAATTTTCAGTGTATGTCTCAAGTATTGCACGAACATATATATACTCATTTGCACTGGAATTAAAACAGACCTCTGCTTTTAGGAGGAGAGGATTCAGAGGCAGGATCTAGGAGCAAAAGTTGGAAGGAATTTCTTGACCAGAGGAACTTTTCATAGAGCCTTGCTATCTATAATTCTGGCGAGGAAATGACAGCTAAGCCACCCAGCAGTTTGAAAGGTCACATCCTTGGGTCAAGGGAATGCTCAATCTGAGCTGCTCTCAGGTAAAACACTGAGTGCCCCACTATATTCTCAGGTGGGTTTTGAGCAACTTATTGATTTAAAAGAAAGTAAGCTATAGGGGAAGGAAAGGGGCATTTCTTTAATTCTCTAGTTCTATTCATGTCCTTCAGCAACTAAAAAGGCTCAGGTATGACAACAGTGAGAACCCCATTGTCACGGAAAGGAAATCCACAAGGTACTAGCAATAGTTAACAGCCTTATCCAAAGTTCCATAAACTGCTGAGCATGTCTTCAGAGCCAGATGGCTAATACGATACTTTAGAAGATTGAAGAACAAAAACAGGTAACATTCAGCACAGACAAGTTGGAAATGTGGGGTTATGACAGTAACGTGCACCTTGAGGGACATGCTAGTAAATGGGTATGTGTGTCATTTCCATACACGCTTAGATCTACACAGTATATAATGCTCAATTTCTTCTGGTGCACTCTTCCGTTCCATGATGTTAATTGATTAATAAAACCTTAATTCCCAAAAGATTGGTTTTTAAATAGAGTCATTCTTTCTAAAAAAAGAAGAAATCATTACGGTGTCTGAAGTGAGGTTTAGTCAACCGAGTTCATTTAGTTCTCCTTAGATAAACCTTTACCAAAGCTAGAAATAGAAATGCTAAGGCAAGGTGTCCAATGAAAGGGAGGCTGCAGTGCATAGGGTGGCGATGAAAGCAGAGTGTGGAAGAAAGTAACATTTCTGTGTGAGTGTTTTTCCAAAGGTTATCTCTTCTAATCCTTGTAACCCAGTTCTGCCTCATTCCAAAGCCCATGCTCTTTCTTTGGCACCATATCATGCATTATTCTTTCTTTTTCAGCAAGCGTGTACAAGAGAGTTCAATTTTCCCATTAAGATTAAATACACACATACCAACATAGTCACACACACACACACACACACACACACACACACACACACATTTGACACTATTCTTCAAATTATCATAATTTTGTTGAAATGACATGGGTATCACAATGACTGATATTGGAGTTATTGGCATGGCTATACCTTCTCCCAGCATAAGCAGGAACCTTTTGTTAGTGGCACAGTTTGGACAGGCCCTGAGGAATACTGGCCAAAAGAGGACTTACACTGGCCCCGGATGCACACTCCTACAGAAGGTGTTTAGTTCTCTACACATGAGTGTGGCCATGATTTTCTCATGAGATGCTAACCTTGCTTAGCCTAAAAGACACTGAGGTAGATGGCACCCAGTGTTATCAATTGCTAATCTATTCTGCCACATGGGGCCCTACATTATATTGACTTTAATGAGAAAACTGAATTTGGATAAGAATAATCTGTTTTAGCAGTGGATACTATCATAGTTGCAAAAGACAGAGGAGTCAATTCCTCTATTTATTGTTTCTGTTTTCTTTTGCTGCTTACCTTCCCAAGTAGAGCAATGGAAAATAGCTTTGAACTTATCTGCTGCATTAATTTGCCTGGGTTGTGTGACAAAGTGCCACTAACTGGGTGGCTTAAACGACAGAAATGTTCTGTCTTAGAGCTCTGGACACTAGAATTCTGAGCTGAAGGTGTTAGAGGACTGGGTTCTTCTGAGGGCTGTGAGGGAGAATCTGTTCCATGCCACTCTCTTAGCTTCTAGGGGTCCACTGAAAATCTTCTATCACCCTTAACACGTAGATTCCTGCCTTTACCTTCACATGGCATTCTTCTCTCTTTGTTCATTACTATCTCCAAATTCTCCCTTTTTATATGGAAAACAGTAATATTGGGTTAGAGCCCACTCTAATGACCTCATTTTGTCTGATTACCTCTATCTCCAAATAAGGTAATATTCTGAGATACTTGGGGTTAGGGAACACAATTCAACACTTAGCACTTGCCAAGGCTGGCTGATTTGTAGGAACAGTCATCTGGAGTACTGTGTGTAGAGGGCCTCTCTCACTCTGCCTGTGATAAGCAGATCAGAGGATGGTACTTGATTAGAAATGTCTATCACGAGGCATGTGGAGTTGTTTGACGTATGTGATATGATTGCCTACCCTAGCCCTAATGAAAGGTGATAGTGAGAGTATTAATGTGGAAAGTTAATTAAATCTACATAATTTATTTTTATCTACATGAAGTGGTGACCATTAATATGCAACAAATATGAGCTTATATCCTTGATTCCAGGACTGTATGACAGAGATATAAAATCAGGTCTATGAAGGAGAAAGAAAGATGGGCTTTGGAGACAGATACACCTGTGAATCCTCTGCTATTTACTAGTTCTAAGACCTTTGGAAAAATATTTTAGCTCTCAGAAACTCACCTGTAAATGGAGAGTACTAGGAGGTAGCTGAATCAATGATACACCCAGTGAAGCTGTTCATGTGATAATCAATGTTTAGAAACAATTAAACTGCCCACGTCATTCCACAAAAATACCTTCAATTTCAAAAATGTAGGTGTTGCACACTTCTTTGTACGCATCACACTCTATTACAGTTACTTGTTTCCGTCTATCTCTCTGTCCGCTTCATTAGAAAACACATACACATAATTCAATAGACAACCCATAAAAGGAGCTCCAAATTATAGGTGCTAACTAAATGAGCTTAGGGAATATTTGCAATAATAATGTCACTATGCCTTAAAACAGGCAAAACAATGATAATAACAGAGCTCTTAAAAGAGGCACAGCTCACAGAATATATTGAAGTTTAACTTAAAAAAAAGTCTGTTGCAATGGCAACTTCTTAGTGCAGAAGGCTAAGAGGACAGCAGGAAATAAAAGAAAAGTCAGCAGGATAAATGACGCACAAAGGGGGAAACTGGCACAGAATAAATGAGAGCTGGCTTGACAGAGAGCTGATCTGACAAAGAATGATGGCTCTGCCCGAAGGAATGATGCAAAGAGCTGTTCCAAGTGGGGCCAAGGCAACTGTGAAGGCAGCTCCGGGAAAAACAAATACACACTTCCCATAACCGAACACACTGGGGGATATTTTCCCTCCACATTTTCTTGCAGTTGGGTGAACACAACCTAGGTCCACGTCTCACAAAATTATGCAGAAAACTTTCAAATATGTTTAATCTGGGACTGTATCCTTTCCTGTCCCACATCAGAAGGATAAAGGCTCTGATGGCAAAGGTGAGAGAGCAGGGAAGATTCAGCACAGCCTCATGAACCAGGAGAATTTGGGATTGGCAGAGACCCAACTCTCCATCACTCAAGCCCTGGTAGACTGTTTCTTTACCGAAATCTTTGAATAATGCCACTGATTTATGACACGCCCCCTCTACCAAAAGTGGAGAAAAATGGGACGCTCAAACGTCTGATAGGGGAGTTCAGCCAAAGCGTTTCTTCACCCTTCCTTAATTTCCCTTGCGTTTTTTAACAGGTCAGAGCCAGTGACATTGTGTATGTTTAGAGCTGAGACTTCTGCTGAAGGTCAGGTTTTTAATTTCACAGTGTTCAGCCTGACCGCTTCACTGAGTAAACTCTGACTAAATACAGTGTATGTTGTTACTGTTGAAAATATATTGCTCATAGATATATAATGCAGAAAATCCCCGTGTAAAGTTCTCTATAGCTTGAAGTGTTGAAACCGTAGCTCAGTTTATCAAAAACACAGCTGCCTTCCTTGGGGTTTCGGAAGGCTCATAGCTATTTTTTTCTTTATGAACTTGTGAGAACACCCTGAGGAAAACAGCTGCGTTATTGCAGAGATGAAGAAATCTCAGATGAGTGTGAAGTATTGTAATTTAAATAAGAGCACTATTTTCAGGCCTTTTCATTTTAAGATCATTTCATTATTGTATTTTTCCCTAAATAAGTTATCCAGGAAAATAAGAGAGCAATTACTCTAGGGAATACAGGCACTATAGCAAGCAAATTAGGAGGTCTAATTGAGAATATCAAATGGTGTATTACATGATTAATAGAAATGTAATACCAGTATTTACATATGTAAAATATTTACCACATTTACTTTGTTTCATTTAAATATGAGACCAAAACCAAATGAAAAATAACACATTTTGTTGATTTTCTTCAAATATGATACCTATTCCAAGCCACTCATGCCACTTAGCATAAATGTTAGCTTTTGTCTTATACTGCAGTTTATAAACCATACCAATTTTACAAACAAATATAAACATAATCATGTTCACAAAACCAACCATACTATAAGAAAGACGCTTTTATGTTTGAAAACTTATAAGTAAGAGATTTTATCTCAAATTGAGCTGTCTACTGAACACAACTTATTAAAACCATACCAAAAAAATTTGTTGATCTAACTACTCATGTCTAACAAGAGTGCTCTGTAAAGATATATATATATATATATATATATATATATATATATATATATATTCTTTTGATTAAAAATTTAAGTGCTAGTACTTATACCTTGAATCTTAGTATGCTAATTTATTCCCTCAAATGTTTATTTAATAGATCTTTGGTGTGGAAATGATAGAAACTCAGTTCAAACTGATTCAAGTTTTAAAAATGTGTTTTTCATGTAGCTGAAAACTTATGCACAGATATGGCTTGAGAAATTTTGAATTTAGGTATTAAAAAATTATAATTAAATCACTCCCTGATTCTCTCCCTCAGTCCTCAGCCCCCTCCCACACAATCATTCTCACTTGTTTTCAGTTTTTCTATTTTTACTTTGGACTCTTTTCTCCTCTGTAAATAATTTCTTCCAAGCGACAATGGAGGGAAAATTCACAATAAACCTCTACATACACTTTTTTATCATAAAAAGGCAACCTACCTCTTTCACAGTTTCTATAAGTTAAATCTCAAATATCTGACAAGATTCTACTTGACTTTCCTTGGGGTGGATGCCAGCTCCACACAGATTACCATGCCCAGGGAGCTTCTGCTTGGCCAGGCCCCTACATGTGTCTTCACCTTGGGCTAGCAAAGCCTAGGAAGATAATGGCTCCCTGAACAATATATAATGAAGGAAAGAATATCCTGAAATATAGGAAGGAGAAATACTGGAGAGAAAAGGTTGAATACTATTATCAATCATTACAATGATGCAATTATAAAGAAGTGGAGGGAAAAATAGAATAAGGATGAGAAAGAGAAGGAAGAAGAGGAGGAGGAGAGGAAGAAGAAGAAGAAGGAACAACAGAAAAAGGAAGACATAAATATAATAAGAAGAAAGAGGAATTGTTGATATATCGCCAATTTTGCTAATCAACATTTAGAAGCACATCTCAAAAACAGGCTCTTACCAATAGAAAAAAAAAAATATATATATATATATACACACACAGTATATATATATTGAAAAGGTTCTGCGGCTCAGCATATACTTGCTTGATGGGGGCATTTTTAGCTCTCTAAGCAATCATGAAGTAAGTGATTTACTTCACAGAGACTTAATGTTTTATTATCAATTGTTTACATTTACACAAATATAATCTTATTAAAGCCAATATAAAACATGAGTTTTCATTGGAAGATATCCCATTGTTTAAAATGTAGAGGCCTAGCCCTAGCTGTTTTGGCTCAGTGGATAAAGTGTCGGCTTGCAGACTGAAGGGTCCCAGGTTCAGTTTGGATGAAGGACACATACCTGGGTTGCAGGCTTGATCCCCAATAGGGGGTGTGCAGGAGTCAGCCGATCAATGATTCACTCTCATCATTGATGTTTCTATCTCTTTCTCTCCCTCTCCCTTCCTCTCTGAAATCAATAAAAAAATGTTTTTAAAATAAATAAATAAAATGTAGAGGCCTCCATTTTATCATCATCATTTTTATCTCCTCCTCCTTCATCATCATCATCATCATCATTTTTATCATAACCTAGTTTACCTGGTACTAGACAATATGCATTATTATATTTAATCCTGACAATAATTCCACCTTGTAAGTAGTATTATTTCCTGTTTACAGATAAAACAACAACAACACTAAAGTTCAGAGATTAGATAAACAATTGCATGGATGAATATTGCATACATAAATTTTAAAAAAAATGACACTCCCACTCCAAAAAAATAACAAACCAACCAAGTGACCAAAGAAACAAATAAGAAACTTCCCAGGGACATTCTTAACAACTTTAAGATCCAATAAATTTAAAAATCACTTATATGTTTAACTACATCTGTTTCTGATATTGTGGAAACTTCATTCAGCTTCCTGAATGCCTTTATCCAAATTGGTTTTCATTACATCCTATTCTCTACTTTCTATTTCATAAAGCTCTCCTCTAAAACTACAGATAAAGAAAAGCCCTTATACTGGAGCCCAAAATACTAGTCAAATGTTTACTGATCTTAGGATTTCTATAAAAACATGGTCCAAAAACACTGGTCACCACAGTTTATATTAGCTTATCCTTACACCCCATATAGGACAGTCTGTACATTTATTTTAATTTTATCTCTTGTCAGTAAATGTCCTTAGTAAGTGGAATTTCATATTCTTTCCAATGTTACCAAAACTGTTTGGGAAGATATAATACCAACATCTTTTGTAAGATCTGGCTCCTGCTTACCACTTGGAGTGCGGGAAACGAGTTAAGTCGGCTCGCGTGAATTGCGCGTACTCCGCGGGAGCCGTCTTTAACTGGGTTCATATAGATTTGCGGTGGAGTGCGGGAAACGTGTAAACTCGGGCCGATTGTAACTGCGTATTACCAAATATTTGTTTGTAATCCACCCTTTTGGTGGATGGAACAAAACCAAAAGACAGAGCCATCTTATATTTTGGCGGGAAATTCACCCGCACTCCAAGTGTTACCTTGTCCACCTGGGTGTAGGCCAAACTGAAACCTTCACTGATTTGTTTGCAATTGCTCAGCTTAGAACATCCTCTTCTTCACTGCCATATTTGCTGGTCATTTAAAGTCCAGTGCTAACGTCACTAGTCTTTATAAATAGACTAGAGGCCCCATGCATAAATTTGTGCATGGGTGGGGTCCCTCAGCCTGGCTGGCGATTGGGGCCAATCAGGGCCATCTTGCCCAGTCCTGATCAGGGCTGATTGGGACAGCTGGCTGGGGGAGGGAGCACCTGCCCCCTGGTCGACCAGTCGTTCAGTTGTTTGGTCACTTAGGCTTTTATATATATAGACTAGAGGCCCGGTGCACAAAAATTTGTGCACTCGGGGGGGGGAAGGGGGGGGCCCTCAGCCCGACCTGTGCCCTCTCGCAGTCTGGGACCCCTCGGGAGATAACGACCTGCTGGCTTAGGCCTGCTCCTGGGTGGCAGAGGGCAGGCCCAATCCCTAGGTGCAGCCCCTGGTCGGGCTCAGAGCAGGGCTGATTGGGGAATTGGGGCACTGCCCCCTGTCATGCACAGAGCAGGGCGGATTGGGAGGTTGCGATGCCACCCTCAGTCACGCTCAGGATAGGGCAGATTGGGGGGTTGGGGCACCACCCCCTGTCATGCACAGAGCAGGGCCAATCAGGGGGTTGGGGCGCTGCCCCCTGTCATGCACAGAGCAGGGCCCATGAGGGGGTTGGGGAGCTCCCCCCTATCACTCACAGAGTAGGGCCGATAGGGGAGTTAGGGCACCGCCCCCTGTCACACACAGAGCAGGGCCGATCAGGGGGTTGGGGCACCGGCACTGTCACACTCAGGGCAGGGCCAATGGGGAGGTTATGGCTCTACCCCATCACACACAGAGCAGGGCCTGTGGGGGGTTGGGGTTGGGGCGCTGCCCTCTATCACCCACAGAGCAGGGCCGATCAGGGGGTTGGGGCGCCGCCACTGTCACACTCAGGCAGGGCGATGGGGAGGTTATGGCTCTACCCTGTCACACACAGAGCAGGGCCGATCAGGGGGTTGGGACGCCGCACCCTGTCATACAGAGTCGCAGGGGGATCAGGGGGGTTTGGGGCGCTGCCCCCCTGTCATGCTGATCCAGTGCCAGGAGGCCTCGCGGCTCCACTGATCCCGGTGTTGGGAGGCATATTACCCTTTTACTATATAGAATAGAGGCCTGGGGGCCAGCTGGTTTGCCCTGAAGGGTGTCCTGGGATCAGGGTGGGGGGTCCCCACTGGGGTGCCTGGCCAGCCTGGATGAGGGGATGATGGCTGTTTGCAGCTGGTCACACACCCTTCAGGGTGGGGGTCCCCACTGGGGTGCCTGGCCAGTCTGGGTGAGGGGCTGAGGTCTGCTTTCAGGCTGGCGATTGACTGAAGCTCCCAACCACTCCTTTTTTTCTTTTTCTTTTTTATTCTGGGCCAGCTTTAGCTCTGGCTCCAGCTCTGAGATCCCGGCCTCTGAAAGCTGGTTTCTGGGGTTTTGTTTAGCTTCTATATTTGTTACAATGTTTCAAACTGCCAGGTCAGAGGCCGGCAGCGGCAGGCGGGGAACATTGGAGTCCGCCAGTCACTGGAGCAAGCAAGCCTCCCTGTTCGCTTCAGTGCATGGCTGCCGTCCGCCATCTTGGTTGTCAGTTAATTTGCATATACTCACTGATTAGCCAATGAAAAGGGTAGTGGTCGTACGCTAATTACCATGTTTCTCTTTTATTAGTGTAGATAAGGAATGACAAATTAGGGGATCAAGGAAGGGAGAGCATATGTATGGGACATACTCCCTTCATCTTCTGGATCTCTGAACACTTGATAGAATCTCTCTTATGGTATGTATAACTTCTTACTTGTATTATTATTAATTTATCTCTTATTTCCTCTGCTCTCTGAAAGACCTGTTGCTGAGACATAAAGTTCTGGGTACAGATGGGGTGGTTAGTTCAATTGGGATGGATTAAGACTTTGAGGACTGGCTCAGCATGTGAACTTCTCCCAACACCTGTGGTATATCCTGTCTTATCTCTGTGGCTGTTTTATTTTAAGGGGAGATCATGAGTACCAAGAATAAACACTACATATCCCAGCTTCCCTTGCAGAGCAAGTATCATGTGACTGCATTTTGAAAAATTGTCACATGAGTACAAATGAGGTATGAGATTTCTGAGTTATGGACTTAAAACAAGGTCTATGCTCTCTCCTTGCTCTCTCCTCCTTATAATGGCTGGAATCCAGATAGGCACTGACCAAGGATGAGTAGCATTATGCAGGAACTTGGGCTTCTGTGGACTATATGACAACAGAGCTTTCATATCAACCTGGATTCTCAGGGGAAAAATAAATTAATTTTTATCTTACTTAAATCACTGTTAATTTTGCCTTTCTTACAGTACCCAGACTTATATAGTAGTCTTATAACTCAGCCCTCAGAGGCTGAGCCACAGTTCATTTTTTCTAAAACATAGCCTGGGATTATATGCATTTGGGCATAGGGATGCTTTGGGGGCCTCCATTGATGGCAATGTCTTTCTTGTGACATTGTCACCCTGCAGCTTTGAGAAAATTGGCCTCTTTACCCTCAAACAGTTTCAGAAGGAGTAAATTTTCTTATCATACATATTTGATATTACATTACAAAAAGCCATTTAGAAAATAAATAGTGACCTTTGTGCTATAATTCTTTTGGTTTGAAGCTATTAAGAATTCATTTATGATCAGAGCATATCCACTAAGTGGGGGAGAGCCACTAATGAATAGAAAGCCGAATTCACAAGCTGTGAAGATTGCATTTGGGTGGATAACCACAGCTGTGATATTGAGGTGTTATTTTGTAATTACATCTAACTTCTTCAAGAGGAAAGTAATTTTAAACCCTCACTCTGTTCTCTTTCTCAAGTCTTTTTTCTCATCTTGCATGCCTAGTTTAGTGGCTAGCATATCCATGATTTCAATCCATTCACTCTTCATGTCATAGCTGATGGGAGCTTGGGATGTCCATCCTCAATGTATACAGAGGAAGGGATACAATCAAGTATCAGTTTCACCCTACAGTGACAGGATGGGAAGAAAACACTTTCTCCTCTCCTCATGGCAAAGCTCTTTACCATGAGGACATGAAACTACTCTTGAAGGAAGCCAAGCTCTTTGAACATAAACCGGGAATACTTCTGATCATGAACCATGCCCATGCCACCACTGGAACATACTCAGGGTAGATGTGATGAGTCCTGTCTTCAGTGATTTGGGTGGTATGAAGGAATATGGAGTGGTTCTCCCACAGTCCTGTAAACAAACTTTGCTCCTCACATCTATTTAGCATGGAACCTCTATTCCATTAGGTTAGCCTTCTCCCTCATCCTTTACCTAAATATTACTCCACATTTAAGAAAGCCTTGAGCGAGTGACCCTATGCCAGGAGTGTAGTGATAATAAAATCTCGTATTTGCTGGGCAGTTTCAGTGTGACAGGCAGTTGACACACATCATTTCCACTGATCCTCAGAATGACCCTCTGAGATGGACATTATTGTCCTAGTTAACAAGGGAGGACCTGAGGCTCAGAGAAGTTAAGTAACTTTCCCAAAGGCATGCAACTAACAAATGGCAGAGTCTATGTTTGACCTAAATAGTCTGGCACTGGTGAATAAACTCTTAAACACTACATTGTTCAGTAGAGTACATTCATTTATTATTATTTAACCAACTAGAGGCCCGATGCACAGACTCGTGCACCAGTGGGGTCCCTCGGCCGGGCCTCTGTTCTTTCATAATCTGGGACCCCTCGGGGATGTCATAGACCCTGGCCATCTCAGTAACCTGCTCACTTCTCCTGCCTAGATCTTTGGCTTATCCCCTGTGTATAGCAGGTTTGATATCTTAATTCTTGCCCACCTTGGGTGGACAATGCACTTAGCCTTAGCCTTGCATCGCCAGCAACCAATTCTCACCTCTATCTTCCCATCTGATCTTGACCAAAGTCCCAACATCCTAAAGGTAAAAAAATTAAAGCTTTAAAACTTTTATGAAAAACATAATATATCATTTTTATAATGTTGAAATAAGAAAAATATATGTTAAGTTATACACTAAGAGTGAAAGCCCTGAAAAAGGAAATTAAAAATCTGACCACATTGAAGTTCTTTGGGTGGGGAGCACACAATGCAATATACAGATGTTGTATTATAGAATTGCATGATTGAAACTTATATAATGTTATTATTAACCAGTCACCCCAATACACTTAATAAAATATTATTTCAACATAGTGCAGAGACAAAGAAAAGACAACTTGGAAAATAATTTGCAACCCACATAAAAAATAAAGGATTAATAATTAGAATGTATCAAGAATTCTCACAAGTCAATATAAAAAAATAAGTCAATAGTCAAATGAAAATGTGACCAATATTTATGATTTGGCAGGTCACAGAAGAGGAAATATGAATGGCCACTACATAATAAGAAAATAGGCTCAACTTCACTATGACCAAGGAAATAAAAATTGAAACAAAAAATGAAATACCACTTCATGCTCATCAGAATGGCAAACATTAAAAAGTCTGAAAATTCTAAGTACTGCATAAATGTGTGAAAATGGGAATAAAAATTGAAATTGCCATTTTGAGAACAATTTACCACTATCTGATAACATATGGACGCAGATAAACCAAGCACCCTGCGATTCCCTTCCAAGATACACATCCTAGAGAAATGTTTGCAATATGCTTAAGGAAACATACATGCAGATCTTCTCTACAGCATTGTGTAAAATTGTGGAGAAAAATTAGGGACAACATAAATGTATATGAATAGGAGAATGTATAAACTGTACTACATTCACACAACAAAATAAAAATGCAAAACAGCGAGATAAATAAATCACAGCTACATGTATCAACTGGAGTTAATTTTGAAAAAAAAATTGAATGAAAAGGTAAATTGCAGTACACTAAATTTCTGTTTTTTAAATTAAAGATGTTCAAAAAAAACAATATACTGTTTTTTAAGTATATGTATACATTTAAAACACTAAGACCTGAATGGAAAGGTACATTTAACTTCAGGATAATAGTTATTCTTGTGGAGGGGAAAAACAAGAATGGGGTCTGGGAAGGGTTATCTGTGGCTTTAAATCTCTAGGTCTTTATTTTACAAAAAGAAGCAAAGATAGAATATGATAACATTTCTTAGATAAGGGTTGCTGATATTGATAAACAATATACATATAGTTATATGGGCTATTCTCTGGACAGGCTTTGGGGCAGCAAGTCCTGGGTTGGAACATTGGGTCTACCTCTTTCTGTCTGTATATCACAAATAAGTGATTCACCAGAATGACTCGTTTCTTCTTCATTAATAATATATACTTCCAGGGTTGTTCAAAAGATGAAATTAAAAATATATATAGCATAAAATATACATAGCATGTTATCATAATATCTGGCATAGAGTAGACATCAATAAAGTGCTAGATTTTTATTTCTTCAATGAATATCTACATGTTTTGTATTGCCAAGCTTATAAAAATAAATTATTTAGGGTCAATATAACATTTTGTCAATAGCTTTAACATCCTGTGCAATGGATTTGAATAGTGTTCTTTTGACAATTTATAGATATGATTTTAAAATGACTTTAAGCAGTTCTCATCTGGAAAATCCTTTTAAAGGTATCTTAAGGCAGTGATGGCCAAGAGAACCTCCTGTGATGATAGAAATGTTTCCTGTGTTGCCCAATAGAGCAGCCACTAGCCACATATGGGCTATTAGGCACTTGAAATGTGACTAATGAGATTGGAAAACTGAATTTCTAATCTTTTTAAATTTTAATTAATTGAAATTTCAATAGCCACATGTAGCTAGTGACTGTCATAGAATAGTGAGGTCTAAAAATTAATAAGACGCATTTTTCAACAAGGACTGATTGGGAAACTATTATGTGCAGAGCATTGTGTTGGACCCTGTAGGAGAAACACAAGGCAGTTTTGTCCTCGAAATTATAATCTGTGAAAGGAAACTAGACATACATGAGACAGCTAAAGGACAAGAGGCAGCAGTGACTGAACTACAATGAATGAAAACTAAGGGTATATGGCAAATTTTGTTAGCTCATTCTAGACAGGAGGGCTAGTAATGAAGGAAGGCTACTTGGCTATGGCAGGCTGTAATCAGGTCTTAAGAGATGAATACAAATTGTAGCAGTGGACAGTAGTGGGAGGACCCTACTGGCACCCAGCATAGCAGAGGTTGGAGTGACTGAGCTCATGGAGATGTGCCTGGTTAGGAAGATGTACCTGTGAATGAAGTTGGCCTTAATATGACTTTCTATGGTCTGTCCACATCTCCAGCCTATTGCTTTCTATTGACTTCCCTGCACCTTCTGTTCAGCAGCTATGCGCTACCTTTAGTTCACCTGCATGTTCTCACCTGTATGCACTAACGGATGCTGCCCCTTCTTCTCAGATGTCCCTCCTTCATGGCATCGCTAGGGTAACTTTTACTAAGTTTTTAAGACTCAGCTTAGGCATTGCTTTCTCTAAGAAGCCTCTCCTAAACTCCCACTTCCATCCAGGGCATTTGTGTTTCTAAAAGACCCCATGCACATTTCTTTCTGGAACTGATCTTGTTACATACTCTTATAACTAAGTCCATCCTTTCTAATTGATCAAGAGCCCTTGGAGGCAAGAACTATATCACACTCATTTTTTATCCCCAGCTAATTATATTTTGCATGAATTAATTAATGAATTTGTTATATAATAAAGATCCCCCAATGATTTTAATATGGATGTTGCATGATCTTTACAGTAGCATAATTTGTTAATAGTATACAATGCCTAAAACAGAGCATCACCTTTTGGAATCAATGATGACAATGTAATTGATATCTTTAAAAATATTAATATGCATTTCTATTTCTGGTTATTTGTATGACCTTCTCTAGCATGACATTCTCCCAGATAATCCATATAGCATGCTCTCTAGCTTCTGTCAAATACTGTTCAAATGTCACTTTTAAAGCAAACCCCAGCCTCTACTTCACACTTACTATTATCCTTTCTTGCTTTATTTTATTTTCCTTCATACCACATATCATCACCTCATATATTTATTTGACTTATTTATTTTGGTTTCTTATCTATCACCTCCTACTAGAATGACAAATTCCTTGGAAGCAGGAATTTCATCTGTTTCCTTTACAACATCCTTAGAACCTAGAACAGTATCTGATGCATAGCGTGTGTGTGTGTGTGTGTGTGTGTGTGTGTGCGTGTGTGTGTGTGTTTTCAGGGGGAGGTGTATTTGAATTTTTACATTTGAGTTGTTCTGATATTCAAAATAAGATTTGGCAGTAAGATAATAAACTTTGAATCCAGGCTTTGTTGGGAAATATTTATCTTAAAAGGTTAAACCATTTTTTTTTCATATCAAGAACCAAACCTAAGGACTCAGACCTTGCAGTGTCTTCCATTGTGTATCTAAGATGAACTTCCACCATGATGACCAGGACAGAGGCTTGTTTCCTGAGTAGAAGGAGGATGTGCTATGGAGCTAAGACAAGTCCAGCCAGCCTTTTTGCAGTTCCTGGGGACTCAGGCAGCTGTGAGGCAGGAGGATCCAATCTCCTCTCTGCAGACTTGGACTCAGCGATAAGGAAGTGTTTTAGGTAAATGGGTGAAAAATTCAAGAACAAAGAACTCTAGAAAAGGTTTTATTAGATCATCACTGCACCAGCCTGGTAAGAAGGAATAAGGTGAGGTGGTAACATCAAAGATAATTAATAACCCCAACATGGTAATCAGAGGAATGGCCAGTGCGTAACTTTCTTGGGTCTCTCTTGGTTCTGGTGTAGTGTCAACAGGACCTAGAATCTCCTGCCGGTTCATGAGAGATGATTGCAAACGGTTAAGCTGAAAAACAATAGGCCTCGGTGATGATGCAGGGAGAGGGGGCCCCATATGAGGATTAAACCAGGGGTGAAAAGGGAGCGTAGCTGATACTGAAAGAGGGTCACAAAGAACCAGGAGAGGTCAAGTTGCCGTGGAGGCTCCTGAACCTAACAGGGCAAGATCCAACACATCACAAGTTGTGCAGGCCATGCAGGTGGGAGGGACCAGTAGAGAAGTGGCTCTGAGAGCAGAGGTGCCACAGGATTCAGCTTGGACCTCAGGACCCTGTCACTCTGCTCTACTCATGTCATGTAAGCCATTTCTGATGGCTACTAGAGAGCAAATTTTAGAAATTGGGAGACTTAGCATTTTATCTGTTAGTTGAGAAACCTAAAGGAAAAGTTTTAATTACTGTATCAGATTCAGGTTAGCAAGCTGATCTATCCCACAACTTCACAAGAGGGTAGGCATAACAAAAACAGATCAGTTATATGCGCCATAGTGAAAATGCATCTTCTTTGCACGTCTGAGTAGTCTGTGATCCAACAAAATAGCCATTACCCTCGGCCAGCGCTTCCTGGAGGATAAATGGATGCTAGTGGGCAAAAGGCAGAGAATTTCCACAAAGTCCAGTTCCTTGGGTCCCTGGCACACCCCATAGGTATACCACCATGTTGTGAAATAGCTGTTCTGCTTCATGCTAATAAAGCATAAAATTATCTTGAGACAGTTTTCTTGGAGTGGGTTAGAAAAACACACTGTAATTCACATTTATATTCTATTATCAAGTTCACCAGCAACTTCACCAAATATGATTTTATTTCATCCTTAAGAAATAGCCTGTGGTCGGACCAGCCCCATTCAACAGATAACAAAGCTGAGCCACAAGTTCTTCCGTTCTAGGGCTCTGTGTCTGGATATCAGACTTCACAGAATCCACAGACTACCCCGCACTGGGGAAGTTACTGGCTGTTCTCATTTCAGAAATCGGGGAGTTTCTCACAACCCTTACAAAGAATCTTTTTTCCAGTCACGGATCTGGGACTGTCTGCCTCGATCCTGCTGAGCCCAGTCAAATGGGCAGGTATCAGCGTGCTCCTCGTGAGCAGGTGCAGCCACATGAATGGCAGCACTCTCTGCCGCTTAATGAGTGGCCCCACGCTGCCACAGCTCCACATTCTGGTTTGAATTTTTAATTCCATCTCATAAAACAGGGCCATAAATCATCCCACGCTCCATTTAGAGTTGTATTTTCCAAAACCATCTCTGCAGTAATTAAGGAGAAACTACACAGGCCTCTAAATCAGGCCTCCAAGAAATGTAAGAACAATGGAAAGCCTGCGGCTCACTTTTCTTCTATCTCTCGCAGCAATTCATTCCGGCTACGACAAACTCTCATCCCCCTACCTTCATTCCCAAAATATTTATGAGCCCTTTGTGAACCTCTAGCCACTGAGAAATATAACGCCGCATGACAAAAATGAGTTATAGGAAAGTGTACAAAGTCTTGCTTTAATATAATCCATCCGGACCCAGGTCCACAGATTAATAACCCAAACCTGACTCTGATATGAGATTCAGTTCAAATGCAACATTCTGAAATCTCGTGGCTGCGCCCAGAGACCTTGCAACCTAACCTAATTCACCTATTGCCTACATTTCAAAAATCAAATAAATACATAAATAACAAGTAACTCCAAAAGAGGTTCCCTCAGCTCCAGGGAGCACTTTTATAGCGTATACAAAGCAAACCAATTTGAATGTTTCCCAAACATGCAGGTGCTAAATACTCGTGCTTGGCAGGAATAATTATTTGCTGTGTTCCCTGGATCTTCTATTTTGCTGAATTTAATTTGTTTTCAATACTTTGAGGGAGTAAAAATATAAAAGTGCACCAAAACAGTAGAAAAACTGTGACAATAAACGAGAGCTTTACCACAGAGCTTGTTATGAATATTGTTTAGGCAGCATAAAATTGAAAAATAGCAAGAGAATGTCTCTCCTGATTCTCTCCTTCCCCCTCTGCACTTGGTAGAAAAATGTGAACCTGAAACAATTGGGTATGGAATGAGGCCGTGAATTGCACTAGCGTCAAAGTCAATAACATCCTTGAGAAAGAAAGTGATTTGTGACTTCTTCATAGTTTCCAGTAACCAATGGAGGCTTCAGAATGATGACAAAGAGAAGCATGGCGGGAAGAAGCCTTCACATAGTGCTGGGGACCCCAGGAGTCATGGGAGGTGGTGGAATCCATGGTGATGGAAATGTTACTTTGAGACAACAGTTGTCAAACCTGGCTGCACATTAGAATTGCCAGTGGAATTTTAAACAAATACTAATACCGGACACCAACATAAGACTGATGAAATCAGAATCTGGGCAGGTGGAGTCCAGGTCCTGCTCTTGTAAAATGTTGTCCAAATGACCCTAATGCTTTGTCTGGGTTGAAGGCCACTGAGTTGGGGTTGACTTTCTTGGTCAATTGGGATTGATGAGTGACTGCTCATGGACCCTTGGTATCAATGAATAGGTGCAAACTTGAAGCCAGAAGGCTTTCTTTAGCATGTGGACATGCTTAATTTAGCATGTATTATGTTTAAAATCAAAACAGTATTTAAAAACAGGGCATTTTACATAAAAATAGAGACTACATGAAAAAGCAGTTTTAGACACTCTAGATGGCACTTTCAGCAGGACCTAAGTAATGTCTGTCCTCTTAAGAAAAGCAGGTCTTCTCCACTTTGCCACAGTCAATCATTCCCTTTGCATATTATACAAGACTCCCTCTCTCACTAATTTATTAAAGTTTTTATTTATTTTAAAGAGAGAGGAAGGGAGAGGGAGAGAGAGATAGAAACATAGATTAGAGAGAAACCTTTATTGACTGCCTCCTGCAAGCCCTCCACTGGGGAGCGAGCCCACAACCCAGGCATGTTCCCTGACCAGGAATGGAACCATGACCTCCTGGTTCATAGGTCAACACTCAACCGCTGAGCCACATTGGCCAGGTTATAGCTCCTTTTCTTTATTACCACCAGCATAAACCTGTAGAACTATTAGTAACAATACTCTTAAGATTAACTTTTTATATATAAATAAGGAAACAAAGGCCTAAAATATGCAAACTGCTTCTTAGTTCTATTATTTCTTAAGCTCTGTCATAATTTTTCAAATCCTCATTTACCTAAGCCAAACTTGCAGGGAAATTTGTTTTTGCAGATTGGCCTATTAATATTTAATGATGTTTCTCTTTGAATTTTAAAGTAGTAATTAAATTGAACTGTTCAGAAAGAGCATATTAATTCCAATTTTTTAATATGAAAGAGAATAAATCTTGCTCAAAACAAAAGCACAGTAAAAAGTGAACATTAATTCTGTAGGTTGAACCTAAGTGTCTTTCACTAAATATTTATTTCAATAATGAAAAATAAATTGAGATAATAGGTACTATAGAAACATAAAATATATACTAATAAGAAATGTTCCCATTCTCTAACTTTCTTAGCACCTTGACTGGCATTTCTCAATTTCTGGCTTAATTTATATATGTTTATATTCCTCTATATACTACAAATTCATCTAGGACAAGGTCCTTGCTTTTTACTCTACTGAGGCTACTATAGCAGCAAACACAGAGCTTTACATATAATTAGTATCCAATAAATATTGGTAAATATCCAATAAAATATACAAAGTGGATCCCAGAAAGTAAAAGAAAGCAATATTCAGAGTAAAGAGACTACTGCATCCACAAAATGGCATCTAGAGTGAGCATAGTACTGTAACGGCATCTAAAGAATCAAACACAGTCCATTCGCTCTCTGCTGTTTGTGCGTGGCTTCTGTGATGAAAAGAAAACTCAGTCCCATTAAGTTTCTACCCTGCTCCAGAAACTGGAACACTGTTACTGTCCCTACTTAACAGATGAGGTGTTTTGGTCTAGAAGTTAAGTAACTTCCCTCAATGCATGCAGCTGGTTAGTAGCATAGCTCAGTTTCTCAAGTTTCTCCCATCACTTGGGGATCATGTTAAAATGCAGATTTGATTCAGAATATCTGAGTGTGTCCTGAGCTTCTGTATTCCTAAAAGAGCCCCTTGAACTATGAGGCCCCTGAAAGCCCAAGTCAGAGACTGGCTGGGTTCTCTGAAGTTTTCCCAATACAATGAATTGTGTGATCATTGCTCAAAACTGCCATGTAAGTTAAACGGCCTTTCCCATTTTGCCTTAGAGTTTACAAGATCCTATCACATTATGCAACTTCACCAACGCCTTCCTTTTATTTGACTCAGTATTCCTCGCTCCTATTCCCAGCTCAAAGAGATGTGGGGTCTAAGTATTCAGTGGAACATTGCTCATTTACACATTAGAAAAAATATCTGGAGCACTTCCTCTGCTCCAGGAATTATGCCAGGCTAAAGAATGTAGTCATAGCAGAAAAAGCCCAAGAAATAGCCACTCTCTAAACCAGCTGTGGGCAAACTACGGCCCGCGGGCAGGATCCGGCCCATTTGAAATGAATAAAACTAAAAAAAAAAAAGACCGTACCCTTTTATGTAATGATGTTTACTTTGAATTTATATTAGTTCACACAAACACTCCATCCATGCTTTTGTTCCGGCCCTCTGGTCCAGTTTAAGAACCTATTGTGGCCCTCGAGTCAAAAAGTTTGCCCACCCCTGCTCTAAACCAACTCAAAGTTGCAACTCAGAGGTGCAAAATAATTATAGGAAAAAATAATTTGCTCCACGAATACATTGAACAAAGATTTAATCATGACCACAGGTGCTTGGAGTTCATCTCCCAGAAGGGACATCCTGAGACCAAGGAGTAAAGTGAGTTAGGTAAAGCAGGAGCTAAAATGAAGTGTGGTGGTTAATTTTTAGGTGTCAACTTAACTGGACCACAGGGTTCCCTAGTATTTGGTCAAACAATATTCTGGGTGTGTCTTTGAGGGGGTCTTTGGATCAGATTAACATTTGAGTCAGTAGACTGAGTACAGCAGATTGCTCTCTCTATGTGACTGGCCTTCTTCAATCCACTGAAGGCCTGAATAGAACTAAGAGGCTGCCCCAAGTAAGAGAGAACGTCTCCTTCCTTGATTGTTTGAGCTGGGATATCTGTCTTTTCATGCCTTTGGATTCTTCTTGGGACTTGTTTTCAGACTGAAATTTAGACCATTGGCCCTCCTGGGTCACCAGCTTGCCAACTGCAGATCGAGAAATTCCTCAGCACCTAGAGTCACATGAGCCAACTCCTTACAATAAGGTTTTTGTTTTACACACACACACACACACACACACACACACACACACATTTTGTTCTTCGAGAGAACCCTGAATAATACACTGAAGAAAGGGCAGGTCAGGGAGAGCTCAGTGAACTGGAGGAATTTCAGGTATAATCCAATCCTTCTGGGGTCTAGATAAGTGGGTAAGCTGTGAGGCTGAAGATCTAAGCAGGACAGAACAGGTAGAATGAGACAGAGCTTGCTTCAAGTCTCAGTAGCTCACCTCTTCCATGTGCTTCTACTTCCCATGCAAAGCAAAGAAAATAAACTCATCATAAATGATAAGCTAAATATCAGAAATAGAAGACAATGATGAATTGTCTAGTTTTATTAATTATTTTATAAATTATTCATTCTGGGCAGGAACAAAAGCATAGATTTTGCCTTTATTCATTTATTAAACAAATATTTATCAAATGCCTAACACGGACCAGGCAGACACTATTGTAGGTATGTAGGAGACACCCGTGAGCTAAATTGCTACCTTCAAGAATGGCAATGGGGAGAGAAATGCAGACAATAAACAAATAGGCAATATGTGCTTATTTCTATGAAAAAATATAAAGAAGGAAGTGAAGATAGAGAGTACTGGGATAGGGTGTGAGTACTGTTTCATGGAGGGTATCAGGGACTACATAGCCTGTTTCACCTTCCTCCTCTTTCTAGTCTCCTGCCAGACCCCCATTGGCAGAACTCAACCAGAAACAAGAGACACTGGATTAATTTGCTAGGGCTGCTGTAACAAAATATGACAAACTGAGTGGCTTAAATAACAGAACTTTGTTGTCTCATAGTTTTAGAAGCTAGAAGTCCAATATCAAGGTGTTAACAGGGTTGGTTTCTTTAAAGGCTAAGAGAGAGAATCCTCTCCATGCCCTCTCCTAGCTTTGTTGGTTTGTAGACTATTTTGGTATCCCTTGGCCTGTGGATGCATCATCCTGATCTATGCCTTCATGTTTACATGGCGTTTCTAAATGTCCCCTTTTTATAGGGACATTTGTCACTTTGGATTACCATACTTTACTATAGTATGATGATTATGACTGTTTATACCTGCAGTGACCCTATTTCCAAGAAAGGTCACATTCTGAGAAAGCAGGGGTTAAAACTACCACATATGACTTGGTGGAGGGAGGCGCAATTCAAGTCATGACAGGCACTGAAGTTCATGATGTAATGTACAAAGTCAGCATCCCACGGCACAGAGCTACTTGGAGAACAGCTCTGGATTGGGAGTAGAATGAGAACCTGAAGGGGAAATGGAAGATTTTCCCCAGCACAGAGCTAAGGGGCATTCCAGTATTTAGCAGTTTTAAAGATGAGGAGGAACCACAAGGAGGCAGAAAAGTAGGAATTGTGAGGTAGAGGAGGAATCAAGGCCCAGCCAGCATGGCTCAGTGGTTGAACATCAACCTATGAACCAGGAGGTCATGGTTTGATTCCAGGTCAGGGCACAGGCCTGAGTTCAGGCTTGATCCCCAGTGGAAGACATTCAGGAGGCAGCCGGTCAATGACCCTCTCTCATCATTTATGTGTTGTTGTGTTTTTTTTAATTTTTATTGATTTCAGAGAGGAAGGGAGAGGGAAAGACAGATAGAAACATCAATGATGAGAGAGAATCACTAATTGGCTGCCTCCTGCATGCCCCCTACTGGGGATTGAGCCTGCAACCCCAGCATGTGCCCTTGACCGGAATTGAACCTGGGACCTTTCAGTCTGCAGGCCAACACTCTATCCACTGAGACAAACCAGCTAGGGCCATTTATGTTTTTATCTCTCTCTCCCTTTCCCTTCCTCTCTGAAATCAATAAAATATTGTTAAAAAAGAGGAATCAAAAATGGGATGTCCCCAGGAATGAAGAAAGTATTTCCAGAAGGAGTGATAGCTGTATCAAACACTGCTGATCAGTGAAGGAAGATTATTTTATTTTAACATTGTTACCTCTTTGAGGGATTCTGAGACACCTGTAAACTAGCAGGTTGCCCAGACCACACTGTAACTACCACTCACCTATCACATAAACCTTTGCCTTGGAATCATTTTCCAGAGACCCACATTGGGTCACCTCAGCTAGCCTGAAAGCACCTATTGGTGAGTGAGAGCAGCTGATTCTGCTCCAGCACCGTATCTAGCACAGTAAAAGCAGGGGCAGATTGACTATTAATCTTTCCGCCGCAATTTGGCTCGCTGCCACAATACCTACCAAATGAAAAATAAATGGTTTGGTATTAAGGATTGTCAACTAATATATAATCCCAAAGGGTTAATTCTGCACTAAGCCTACTTGATTTTTTTTTAATATTATCAAACCATAAAGAACAAAGACGCACGTTCATGGAGAACTCTTGCTGACCCCAAAGGAAAGAATGCCCCAAGCATTCTGCCCTCCCACAAGCAAGGAAAAGAGAGGAGGACTCCTTGGAGGGGAACAGCTCTCTTCAGTGCCATTGACTAAAGCCGAGTGACTGATTCTGTTGGTGATTAGACTGAATGAATCACCTGCTTGGGTACCACCCTTATCAAGGTAGGAGGAGAAATTTCCACTAGACTGTCCTGTGTCTTTATGAGAGCGCAGAGAGAGCAGGGCCAGACTGGGTGGATAAAGGGACTGTATTTTGCCAATGTGGTATGGGGCACTGGTGGACAGGCCCCAGGCAGCTTAGGGTCACTATTCTGGGAAAACAGCCAAAACTGGAGGGTGTTCAATTGATGCAAAGGGCTGCAAACAGACTCTGCAGGCAGCCCCAGGGCAAATACAGACGTCATGGCATCGGGTCAGAGAAAGTGTAGAGACAAGAAGGCCACAGGGCACACACGCTATGAGGTCTGGCCCTCTGGAGGTCAACAAGCGGGTGCATGGGCAGGCCAGAGGGCAGGCATCAACAGCAGGAAGCCAACTCAACAGACCCAGGTGTGGAGGTCAAGCACAAGGCCCTCAGGAAATTTCTGAACATCATAAGGGACTGGGATTCTGGAGGACTAAGACTATAGTAAATGGAAACACATGCCCTTGTCAAGGAGATGACCGCTTTCTGGTCTTTTCTATGCCGTGAGTGGTGTCAAATGCCAGTTCCAGATGGTCTCTTCTGAGGCCTGCAGGTGGGAGTTGGCAACTGGCGGCCATCTGAGATGGGGTGTGTACAGCTGAGGAGAGGCAGCAGCTCTCCTGTCTGCTTGCACTGAAGGGAAATTTTCCAACACAACTGCCAATTCCTCTTCTTGCTTGAGGTATTATTATTATTATTATTAATGTCATTATTATAGTTATTCATTTTTTGAATGTCAACCTCACAATGTAATGTATTTTGTTCTTTCCATTCATTGTCTTCTAGTCTTATTTAACACTCCAAAAGTGAGGCAAATACTCTCACTATCATTTTATAGGCAAATAACCTTGAGTCAAAGGCTATGAGAAACTTGCCCAAAGTTACACAATTGTTGAAAGGCAGAGACAGGATGAGAGCTCATTTTTGTGTTACTCCAGACCAGGGATAGCTTCATGGGTGTGTGACCTGGGCAGTCACACAAGGCATGCCTGGTTTAATATTCTACTGTCACCATATCAATTTTTAATAATTTTTGGCAATGACCCTCCCCATTTTCATTTTGCATGAATCGTGGAAATTTATGTAACTGATGCTGCTCAGCTCCTGTGCTATTTACTCTACCTCAATGCCCTCCCACTACGACCTGCTTCCAGGGATTTATAAAGTTGTGGATATTTGATAGTCCAGGGTGATTTAAAATCATTTAATCTGTTGTTGATTTTTTTCCTGAAGGAAAATGGGAAAACATACTAGTACTGGCTAGAGACAGAAGGTAACTGCAGTTTTGCAAAAGCAGTTTGGGAAGTTGAAGGCACTATAAGTGGAAGGAATTATGAATGAAATCCTTTTTCAGCTTTATTGAGATATAAAATGTTTTTGACAATTAAAAATTCTATCTACTTAAGATGCACAACTAAATACTTTGATATATGTGTATATTATGCAATAATTATCACAATCAAGTTATTAACGTATTTATCACATAACATATGTATAGTCTCATTTTGTGTGTATAGTTAGAACACTGAAGATCTACCTTTAAGCAAGGTTCAAATATATTATACAGTATTGTTAATTAGAAACACCGTGCTGTACATTACCTCTCCATGATTTATAACAAAAAGTTTGTTCTCTTTGACCAATTTCTTCCCCTTTTCCCACCATCATTCTACTCTTGGCTTCTGTGAATTTGATATTTTTTAGATTCCACATACAAGGGAATTATGCCACATTATCATTCCCATGTCTGGCTTATTTATAAATAGAATCTTAACCAACAGTCTTGCCTATCAGGATGTACTAATCTCCACAAATGCTTGAAAATTAAAGGCGTTCAGCCAATTGCCTAGATGCTTTGTCTATGTGACTAGGAAAGAGTCTTAGAGTTTTAACAGGGAAGTGAATGCATCCAATAACTCTATCAAAATTGATATGGTTTCCTCTTTTTTCCCTCCATGTTGGACCATCTTGCAGTCCTCCAGGGTAACACCCTCAAGGTCAGAGTCAATCCTTCTCCTGATCAACTCTGGCCCCAAGGAGGAGCATTAATTTCCTGACCTGGGCCACCCTGTCATGCAGACATCCTCTGCCTTTCTCCCACACCACTGTTTATCAAAAGGACTTAGATGTAGCTTTCTCTCAAAAGAGTTGAAACATGTATATAAAATTAAGCACGAGTTTAGGAGTAGGATTATTTGAGAATAGCAAGTTAACTTTTCAGCTTTTTCATCAAACTGGTTAAGTGCACAAACTTCAGCAGTTTCTGCTTAAACAAAAACATTTATTGTCCAAGAAATAAGCCAGTGGCTGTGGGTATTGCAACAGAGCAAAACAGAGCTTCTTGTATGGAATGCTATGCATCTATGTTCATTTCTTGTTGACGTGAGTCCAACAAAACACCTCTCTCTGTCTAAGCTCACTGGAAGTTGGTGGGTGCTTAGCCTTCTCTCACCTACTTACTGTTTCCCAAAATTCTAAAGAGACATTCCAGTTCTTTCAACACTTCTAACCAAGATTTGATAAGCGCTGAACCAGTTCTTACAGAAAATTAGAATATTCCTCTCTCATGACTAGGACACTAGTTTGGACTAAACAAGGATTAGAGTGAATATGTCTGTAAGTCATGAAGTTAATGATTTTAAACGAAAATCTGACTGTTGTTGAAATCTATTATAGTAGGAAAAATTCTATATGAAGTATTTTCATTCCACTCCTGTTCTCATACACATAATTAAACAGAAAATAGAGGCAATTATTGAGTTAATTTGTGACATATCCCATTATCCTGAATAATCCAGCTATAGTAGGGAAAGAGTATCTGTGTTAAGAAATAGTCTCTCTTCTATTATATTTAGCTAATCATAATTTTATTCCTCTCATATGCTTTTTTAATTTTTTTATTTAGTCATCTGAATAGACTATTTTTAGATCAGGTTGTGCTCCAAAAGTTGAGAAGGTAGTTCAGAGAGTTACCATAAATCCCTGTTATTAACATCTTACATTTGTATGGTGCATTTTTATATTTAACGAACCAATATTGATTCATTATCATTAATTAAAGCTAATGCTTTATTCAGGTTCTCTTATTTTTTACTGACTGTCCTTTTCCTATTCCAGGATCTCATCTAGAATATCGAATTACATTTAACCTTCATGTAGGCTTAGGCTCCTCTTGGCTATCACAATTTCTCAGACTCTTGTTTGTCAGGATCTTTGGAGAGTACTGGTCAGACATATTGTAGGATATTCCTCTAGTGATATTTGTCTAATGTATTTCTCATGATTAGACTTGAATTCTGAGTTTTGGGAAGGAATATCTCAGAGAAATAGTTTCGTTTTCATCATAGCATACCAAAGGGGCACATTATCATATCAAGTAATAGGGCTTATTTCTGTTGATCTTGAACCTGACTGAAGTAGTACTTGTTAGGTTTCTCCACTGTGAAGTTATTCTTTTTATTCTCTCCCTTTCCACACACACAACCCACACTAAAAATGTTGTTATGCCACCCTACTCTTTTAGGGTCGAGTTTCTGCATAAATTCTAGGAGATTTTCTTCTCCCAAATTATTTATTCAGTTATTCTTTGTATCAGCATAGACTCATGGATATTTATTTTATACTGCAAGTTATGATCTAATACTACATTAGTGATTTTTGCTCAAATTATTCCAGCTTCTGGCCACTGAGAGCTCTTTCAGTTGGCTCTTAGGGCCCTCTAACATACCCCCGTTGTGTGTGCCTGTGTGTGTGCGCACACAGGTGTTAGTTCTACAACATGATTTTTATTTTCAGGTTCTCTAAGTTGCTTCAAGCTTATCTTGTTTATTTCCTGCCCCAGTCTTAGAATCAATCACTTCTAAAAGAAGCCCTAGTTTTTTCTATTAAAGAATAATATTAGAAACCAACATCTGGGTGTTAGGTATGCTCATTGATAATAGTCTGTCCTTTCCTTATGCTTCCTTGGTTGACAAAGCAAATAAATATGTGTATATATAGTATTCTGTAAATATTTCTATAGAGAACCATCTGTAACTATATTAGTCATTTGCTTTTGTTGCACTATTCACAAATAAAATGATTTGTATAGCTCCTCCCATCCCAACACTAAGCTTAAAATACTCTTAAAAATCATGTTTGAAGCAAGTGCCTCCTTGCTAAGATTTATGACAGGTGCTGGTATGACAATACCTGCCCTTGAGGAGCTTCCAGTCCAGTAGGGAAGATAGATTTATATGCACATAATTTCAATAAAATATAGCAATTTGCTAATGTAAGGGGAAATGTACAGACTATTGAAAGGGTTCACAGGAAGCCAGATTGAGGAGAATGATGCTATATATGTGTCTGTGAGGCTAAGGAGACTGGATTTCATTCTGCAGGCAAATGAAAATGATTACAACATTTAATGCAAGACTAAGTCTGTATAAACCCAAGTCAAGGACACCATTTCCAGCAGGCTTGGTACTGAAGCATCAGAAACTAATGAAAAAGAGACATCAAGGCAAAAAATCAGATAGCCTCCACTTTTAGTATAGTATTGGTGTTCATGCTGTGGAAATGAAAAGAATGATGCTAATGTGTGATAGCAGTTATTTATTTATCACTTACTACATGACAAATTGTATCTCATTTAACTCTAGGAGATAGACATCATGATTAATACCACTTAGCAGATGAGGAACTGAGTCTCAGAAGTTAAATAATGTGTATGGAGGCATGCTGCTGGAAGGTGGCTGATATAACTTTAGACCACATCTGCCTGATTCCTCACCATTACTCACTTTAATCATCACTTGGTATCAGTAAAGATGGAGTTTTCAATATGCAAGTTAGTCCTAAAGAAAACAAGGCTGGGCCCTAACTGGTTTGGCTCAGTGGATAGAGCATCAGCCTGCAGACTGATGGGTCCCAGGTTCGATTCCAGTCAAGGGCATGTACCTTGGTTGCAGGCATATCCCCAGTAGGGGGTGTGCAGGAGGCAGCTGATCAATGTTTCTCTCTCATCGATGTTTCTAACTCTCTATCCTTCTCCCTTCCTCTCTGTAAAAAAATCAATAATATATATACATATATATACAGACAATGCTGGGTGCGGGATGGAGGGTGTCAATTGGAGGGGGGGAAGAGGAGACATCTGTAATACTTTCAACAATAAAGGCAACATTTTAAAAAAGAAAGAAAGAAAACAGGACTTGGCATGGGCCAAGGTTTTACTTTTTATTTCAAAGAAGAAGAAAAAAGATCTTTTGATGGAGGCCTGTTGGCTCTATCTAGGCTAGAGGAAAGACTTTAGAGAACAATAAACAAGAGGAAGACAGGAGTTTCTTCCCCCCTGAAATACATTCACCCTGACCAAATGTCTCTGCAAAATGTTTGAGTTAAACCATTTCCATCTTTCAAAATGAGGAGAAATGGGCAGATAAATCAGTTGGGAGTCTGTAGCCCAGTCCTCAGAGGTGATGTGTCTGTCTGGTCTCTCCCTCTTCGATTTTCTGAGATTTATGACAGGGAAGCAGGTCTCATCAGTCACCATGTGTCCCTGCAGTGGAATTTGGGTAAGGTCAAGTAAAGCCTCTGATGGTCAGAACTACTGTTCTGGTGTTTTGTCTGGGACAAACCCAGGAAACCTACAGCAGAGGAGTGAAAAGTCAAAGCAACCTCATCCCTCTCAGTGGTATAGGTGGTCTATTCTTCAGAAATATTTGCTATTTGGCTTTTGCTTTTACCTAGAAATGTGTGACATCCTATAAACTCATTCAGAAAGACTGGTATTATTTCTTCTTCATCTAATTGGGTTATTTGGTGAATTCACAAGGATCGGTTTTAGCTCAATCACTCTGAACAGCCATAAATAGAAGAAAGAATATAAAACACTTTTAGAATGCAGACTATAAACCTAGGCACAAGGAATGTATATTCACTAATAAAGGCAGTTTCGGCTGGCTAAGCATGTGCCTCCTTTGTGATTAATAAAAGCAGAAATATAATCCCTTTGCCTGCCTGGTATAGAACTCCCTATGTAGAATGAAGGCTTATGGGTGGGTTTCAAACTTGTTTTATATTTATTTATATATAATTTTAAGGCCTATCACATTGTCCCCTGCAGAAAATAATTTAAGATGGATAGAAGTCCTATAATTCCTGTATGAAGCCACCATGATAAAGCAGGCCTGCTCACCTCATATTCTAATTCTTACCACACAGGGTGGCTGTGTGAGTAATGTATGTGTAGGGCTTTGTGTGCTAATCATATACAAATGCTAAGTAATTTAAATTACCACTTGTTTTAAATTAGTATGTTCTTAACCTTAGTATAGTATGGAAAGAAGAACTCTAAGGATTATGGGAAAGTGATGTTCTCCCGATAAGTGATGAATGGGGTAACCAGAGAAAGTGGCCAAATTAAATGCTTCCCCATTTAAACATAAACCAAACAATGGAAACCTAATAAAGTTTCCAAACACCTCTTTGGGTAAACTACTCAAAAGTGTTTTTTGTGTGTGTGGTGGTGGCAGTGGTGTGTGTGTGTGTGTGTGTGTGTGTGTGTGTGTTATACATAATTAATGCAATGGACTGTAAAGCAAGTTCAGGACCAGGAATCCAGAAAATCAAGTTCAGGGTCAGAACTGTAGACATACTAGGAAGTTATGCCACAGCTTCTAACCTGACTGGCCCTGACTTAATAAAGCCTCATCATCACATCCTCCCATGCACTCAACTTGCAACTGCCTGCTATAAGAGACAAGGCACTTAGTGGTGGAGAAGAGTGAGAGAATCATGGCATTCTGCACACATTTGGGGAAGAGTGAAGGTCTGCCCCCTAGGATGTAGACAGACAGAGAGGTGCCCACCAGAGTGAAGAGTGAAAAATAGTCTTGATTTATAGACTTGCAATAAACTAATTTGGAAAGTTAAGGAATGTCATCTGAAAAAGCTTTGTGTTGCCTCATCTCTCAAGGTAAAATGGGAATTTTAAGAGAGGGGTTTCTGGCAGTTTGCACTGAACTAAATCATAAGGTGTTTCATAATTCTGTGACAGTAGATTGTACAACTGAGCAGCTTTTATTTTCCTCAAACACATAAAGCATCTAACTCTGCCCTGTGATACATTTATCACTTTGCAGCCAGCATCAAAAACTCAGTGTCCAGCTGGACCCTAGAACCCAACAATAACTGGTATTTGAACTTCTCAGAGAAGAACTCAGGCCAAGCATCCACTTCAGAGTTTATGATTTCAATATTCTGGTCTGAGATGTTCTTGTCCAAATTCTCTCTTTCATGTAAACATATTCTGAAATATCAGTTCTCTAAGGGAATGCCAATTGCATCACGAAAATGGCACAGAACTTTACTTGGCTCTCTTACAGTTACATATTTGCTAATGTTCAGGGCCATATGGATCTACTGATAGTGAATGATGTTGATTCATTCCCCAGGTATGCTGGATAAAAGGACCTGTTGCTCTGTTCTATTATTCCCCAAACCATAATCTACATTTAATTTCCCATTCCTGTCCTTTTATTCACTGCTATAAGAAAGGTCCTGCTTTGGAATGGACTGGCTCAAGATTCTTACATTTTTCTTCCCACCCCTGGATGAAGCCATAGGCATTTGAAAATAGACCCCTCCTTTCTACACAGGGGACTATTTCCTAGTGTCTGACTTCTAGTTAGGCAAACCTGATGGCTGGCCATTCCAGACCTGTCACTTCAGGTCACATAATTTGCTTTTGCTCTGCCCCTTTTAAGCAGAAGTAAGTATAGCCACCAGTTGTCATTTGCTCCATATCCAACGCTCTAGGCCAGTGCTTCCCAATCATATGGCTAGCCCAAGCTTTCTGACTCCTAGGATGCATCAGAGATTTTTATAGAATTTTAGACACAAATGACAGAAACACCCCTTCGACATGTTTAGGCAGAAGGGAGAATATATTGACTAGTAGAATCCACAGTTAGATAGGATTCAGTGGCAAGATAAGAATGTAGCTAGACCCAGAATCAACTGTGACCTGGTATTTTAAGGCCACCTCTTTCCATCTCTTGTTTCTGATTGCTCTGGGTGTCACGTTTATTCTCTCTCACAATTTTTCTCCATTTTATAAGGAATATAGCAGCACACAGCATCTGAGTTTTATATGTTATGGCTTCTGCCACTAAATAGGATTGCTTTCAACCCCATGGACACAAGTTCAAAAATCCTTGTGAAATGATTCATTGGTGTAACCAGATTCCACATCAGTCATGAGTTTTTCTTGGGTAAGGGGAGAGTACCCAGAATAGAAGAGAAATGTTGGAAGACATCTATTGTAGATATCTATTTTTGCCCCACAGGAGAGATAGGATATTAAGGACTAGTACTTTCTTTTTTTTTAAATATATTTTATTGATTTTTTACAGAGAGGAAGGGAGAGAGATAGTTAGAAACATCGATGAGAGAAACATCGATCAGCTGCCTCCTGCACATCTCCCACTGGGGATGTGCCCGCAACCCAGGTACATGCCCTTGACCGGAATTGAACCCGGGACCCTTGAGTCCTCAGGTCAACGCTCTATCCACTGAGCCAAACCGGTTTCGGCAAGTACTTTCTTCCTAGAAAAAAAAAAATCAGGAGTGTCTGATGCAATCAGCCAAGCTTGGAAGGGCATAGCCATTTGAAGAATTTCTTTTAGTCTCAGGGAAAAAGCCTTCACCTTCTAATACTTGGTTTATAAAATAAAAATCATTACCCTACAGCTAGGATATATATACAGTCTTTGAAGTCTGCTACAAGTTGGAAATTACTACTATAGGAAAAACTTCAATTTGGATTTTTAAAATGTTATTTAAAACTTTTTAAATCTCAGGATAGTCATATAAAGAAGAAATCTGTGAGAAAATATCTTTGTTCTAACTCAGGGTAGGAAAGGGGGAAACACAATAGGGAAAAAAGAACAAAACAGGGAGGAATTGTTTTTTTAAATAATGGAGTGTTTCATGGAACTCAATGTCAGGAGTGTGTGTGTGTGTGTGTGTGTGTGTGTGTGTGACCTTGAAACATGGAGTCTTTCATTGTAGCTAGGTGGATGGATAAGAGGGGAAATACTTCATAGACAATCTCATGGCTGGTCACTATACCTGTTTAATTAGCCAGTATTTATTAGGCACCTTTTTTATGTGCAGGGCATTTCAACACTCAGCTTTTCATGCTTTTCAGTCTACATGATCTATCATAAAACTAAAATGAATTAAATCTTTTAGAATTAAATGTGGTGTACCACTAAAAAAATACTGATACATATTAAGTTTGATTTGCAGCTCACTCTGCTATCATGAAACAAAATGGCAAGTAATAAAAATGTTGAATGAGCACATGTCTTCCCACAATTTTAGTAACTATCAATTATATTCAGTAAAAGAAGAGGCCTATAGTTCAAAAAAATACATATTATTCAATAATACAATTGTCCCCACATAACGTGAAGAAAATAAGTCAGCTTAGACTATATGAAGGAGAACAACCCATCCCAGGAGAATATACCTATGAGTCCTCTAATCCTAAGATTTAGATAAGCACATCCAATGAGATCAGTATAGATACTGTTTCCTGAACATGGAGCTGCATTACCTTCCTCTAGGTCTTGGCTTAAATTGTTGGCACAGTCTAAAGTGTTTTTTATTTCAATCTGCTCATGTGTGCTCTCTTGTCTCAAAGTTCAATAGAAATTCTACCTCCTCTAAGATGCCCCACTACCCTCAAATTCCCCTGTAAGATTAAAGTATTCCTTTGTTACACTTGCTTAACAAAATATACAATTTTTGCCTTCCCAGAACAAACCATGCATCATAGTTTGCCTGTGTCTGTATACAAGATTGATAGATAGATGATAGATATACAATAGGTGGATAGATGGATGGATGGATGGATAGATAGATAGATAGATAGATAGATAGATAGATAGATAGGCTCCTCTATCTCCTGGAGCGTAACTGCCATAATTCTTTTGTATTTTCCACCTATTTTTTTAATCATTAAATAAATATTTCTGAGTTTTCATATTTGCTGTTATTCATTATGAAGATAGTAAGATAACAGACTATATTTTATTATCTAAGAATTTAAAATGTAGAGAATAAAAGATAGGCAGAAAATAAATATAAGATAAACATAAGTGACATAAATTAGCTAAAAATGAAATGTTATGAGATTTCAGAGAAGATGGAGATCAACAGTGAGGGAGGGAGTGGGAAGAGAGGGAGAAGGGGGAAAACCAGAAAAGACTTCATGGAACAGGACAGGTTTTGAAATTGTCCACTGAGGATGGGTACGATTTGGATGTGTGGGTATGTACGTTCCCCCAAGTAAGGAAGCAATGTGAATAAAGGCAGAAATGGGAAGAGCAAGAAAGTGGATTCAAGGGGATAATGTGATACATAAAGAAAAATAGTAAGAAACTATTGGAATGGTAGGTAGGAAACCAATCTCATGCTGAGGAATCTGGACAATATCTTGTCATCAATCTGGACCCACCAAAGAAGGGCACAAGAAAGGAGGCTATTTGTTGGGGGTGTCCATCGAGTTATATGAAGAGTGTAAGGAAAGGATGATGTGGCCCAAGCCTGAGACAGTGGCAGTAGGGGTGAAGGCCTTACACAGATTTGACAAGGCTTGGCTGTTGGTTGCACATGGAAGGCAAGGACCAGGAATGAGGGATTTTCAAGAACCAAGGGGATGGTGGTGCCCATTGACTAAAGCAAGGAACATATAAGAATTTAACAGTTTGGATGAGAGCAAAACATGACTCCCACTGGAAATATAAAATACTAGTAAATGTGTTTTTCTCTTTACACCAACCTTTCAGGTCAATACCTGATAGAGTATAATGGTATAGAGACATCACTAAAACTTGAATTTGCCATCACAGAAGACAACCATGCCATTTTATAGATTATCTCCTGGTCCCATGTCCAGCGATCAACTTGGAAAATTTTCATGAGTTAGAAAGCAACTATCATTCAGTGGGTGGTTTTTATGGTAAAGAATTTAGGTATTTTATAAACTACTACATTGTCCCATCTCAATTTCACTAAACATGTAACAGTGTTTGGTTATCTAAGACTTTCGAATAGCTGGTAACAGAAAATTCTTTAAAAATATTGAAACTTTTACTTCTCATAGTTCCAGTGGCAAATATTATTATCATTCTCCATTTCAGGTGTGGGAATGCTGGCATAGAAAGTTAAATAATTTGAGCAAGTTCACACAGCAAGCAAGAGTCGTATCCAGGACTTGAATCCAAGCAGGCCAGTGTTAGAGTCCGTTAGCTTAATGTCACCTTACACAGCCCTGCAGGCTTCAGTGACATAGAATAGTAGGGACTTAAGTCCACTTGGTACCAGAGCTCATGTTTTCTTTCCACTTTCCCAAGAGAAAACTTTGCTAGAGCTTTCCTCTGAGAAGAAGAGAAAAATGATTATTGAATGATTGGCCCAGGATCAAATGGAAATTAATAGTGATGTCTGTAACTCATGATTCCTAACACCCAATTTAGGTTCACCTTACCCTTCTAGCAAAGGGTTAACAGTGAACAGACCATAACCATTACCTAGTTTTATTTCAGGAATGTCTTTCAAAAAATGTAGTGGGTATTTTTAGTTATTTATAGTAAAGGAAACATTAAACTTAAACATCTTTGGGGCAAAGGTGAATACTTGATAAATATAAATAGTGATTTTTTTCCATGGATTTACAGATAAAACTAATTATAAATTTCTTTTTAAAAAAAAGTTAAGTTTACTTATCCACATTCAGATTTCTAGGTACTGTATAGTATCATGAATGCCCCAATCATCCTTTAGAAACACTGCAATATAGGGTTTTATCATAGCTGTCTTTAGAGGTTCCAAATTGTTAACATCTGTCTTTTAGTATTTTTTTTACTCTAAATACTCTAATCTCTGGTTATCCTGCTAATAACTGTAATTTTCTAGTCAGCTGTTATCTCTCAAGGTAGTTTAAAGGTCATTTTTTGTTGTTGTTGCAATACATAAAGAAGCTTGTGAAGAAAGTGGACGTGATCTATTTTTTAGCATGTTGGATTCATATTTGGATTTGGTTTTCTGTAAGAGAAGAAAGAATCTCTGCCTACTTTCCTTAAATCTGTTTGGTCCCAACACGATTAATTTTTAGTCTCTTTAATTACATTTTACTTCTGTTACCTGATGTTATTCCTAATAAATAGGGATAGCAGCTATTACTTTCAGAAGCATAATTAAAAGATACACTTATATTGTACTTTTTTATATGCAAAGTACCAGTTAATCCACACAGTATTCCTACAAGATAAAAGCATGCTGCACTTTTCCCGACAGAGGCATATTTCTGAAAAGTCCCTTAATAAAAATTTGGGAAATTAGACCCACTCTTTTTTCTGTAGAAAATTATGAAACATGAATATATTTGTATTAATGCACACATTGTTTTTTATTATTTTTAGAGAAGTTTTAGGTTCGCAGCAAAATTAGGCAAAAGATACAGAGATTTCCTATATTTCTCTGAGCCCAACATATGTAAAGCCTCCCCCATTGCCAACATCATACATCAGAGTGGTATATTTGTTATAACTGGTCAACCTACATGGATACATCATTATCAGCCAGAGCCCAGAGTTTACACTAATGTCCACTGCTGGTTTTGTAGATCTATGGGTTTAGACAAATGTATAATGACATGTATCCCCCATTATAGTATCATATAAAGTGGTTTCACTGCCCTAAAATCCTCTGTGCTTCTCCTATTCATCCCACCATTTCTCCTCTGACTCCTGCCAACCACCAATCTTTTACTAACTCCATAAATTTTCCTCTCCAGAATGTCATATAGTTGGAATCATACAGTGTGTAGCCTTTTCAGATTGGCTTCTTTTACATAGGAATGTGCATTTGTTTCCTACATGTCTCTTCCTGCATTAATAGTATTTTGGTGCTGAATAATATTCCACCAACTGGATATACCACAGTTTGCTACCCATTCACCTACCGAAAGCCAACTTGGTTAGGTTGGATTTTTGACGGGTGTATCATGCTTGACCTTTACAGCTAAGGCTCTACTACTACTGCTCTTTCCCCAGTTAAGTGAGGTCATATAGATGTGAGTGACAAGGGACACATTCCTGTGTTGGGTCACCAGCTTCTGGTATCAGGATTCAGTGGTGCAGCTGCAGCAACACTACCGAGGTGTCATGCTCAGTGGGCTGCCTCCTCTGTAGGTCCATTGGTGGTCCTTGATGTCCACTCCACCTGCTTTCCCAACAATCTACTAAGCTCTTATTTTCTGGCACTAAATCCCTTTCTGCTTAAAATATCTAAAGTGTTTTCTGTTTCCTGTACTGAATTCTGAAAGTTATAGTTTATTAAATAACCAAATAATTGCCCTATTTTAGTTTGGAGATGTTTTTATCAGCTTCTTGATTTGTGAACACCAATGTTGGTCTACCTTTAAGATTTTTCAAAGTTTAAAATAAAGCTAATAATGGGTAATAATAGGCACATCTCTTGGTCAGGCAACAACAACAATACAAAAGACAGGGAACAATCTGTCATACTTCATAGCCTATCCACTTTATTTAATGTATAATTTAATGTATATATCTTTTTAGATAACTGTTTATGCAATTGCTGTGGGTTTTTTTTCTGGATCCATGTTTAAATATCTAAATTCCTATTAAGAAATACAACAAATGCACTGGGAATTTTCCTGGAGCAAAATGATTTGAAGATTATTTGAATCTTTTTTTTTTGATCAGCCGATATCACTGCAAACTAATCCAGAATCTAAAATTGTTAATGCCATATGTGTTATTGATTTCCATCTTGCCAATTAAATAAAGGTTACCGCCTGGGTGCTTCAAAGATTGCCTCTCTCCCTGGGCACCATCACAGTAATTCAGCTCAGCCAGGGCACTCCTGCTGGCAGTCCCCAAATTCCCTCTGCAGGGAACAGTACAATGCCTTCTGGGAAAAGTTCACTTAGGGAGTGGGAAAACTACTGATAACTAGAATTCCAATTTGCTAACTTCTCCTTGTTCCTGAGAGAGGCTCATCATTTCTGTTTTTTTTCAATGGGCCACGAATTAATTCAACAAGCATTTATTGAGTACCTATGATAGGCCAGGCACTTAGAATAAGAAGAAAAAAAGATGTAAAGGTATGTTTCTGTCTCCATAAGGTCTTACTATGAGTAGATGGCTACATATCTAGGTTTAACACCATGTGATCAGTTATACGAATTGAGTTCCATTGCATAGCACAGGGGCAAGAAGAGTCGAATCTCACTATAAGGAGGAAAAGAACTGATTTGCCAAGTAGAGAAAGAAGTGATATTTGAACTCAGTTGTGAAGAATAGTTAGGGCTTGTCCAGGCCAGAGTGAACAAAGGATGAATGTAAACCTAAGAAGAAAAAAAAAATTAAATGCAATATTAGCCAAGGCAGGAAGACAAGAGATGACCGAACTCGTTCAGGAAACCACCAAGAGGGTAGTTAGGAAAATCTGATGGTTCATTTTATGTTTCAACTTAACTGGGCCATGGGCAGCCCAGATATTTTGGCAAAATTTATTCTGGGTGTTTCTGAGAGGGTGTTGCTGAGATTAACATTTAAATGGGTAGACTTGAGTAATGCAGATTCCCCTCCCTAATGTGGGTGGGCCTCATCCAATCAGTTGAAGGCCCAAATAGAACAAAAAGGCTGACTTTCCCCTGACTAAGAACACCTCCTGCATTACTGCCTTTGAGCTGGGACATTGGTTTTTTTCCTGCCTTTGGACTTAAACTGAAACATCTGCTCTGTCTGGGTCTTGAGCCCGCCAGCATTCAGACTGGAACTACACCATCAGCTCTCCTGGGGCTCCAGGGCTTGCCAACTGCAGATCTTGGGACTTGTCAGCCTCCATAATTGCATGAGCCAATTCCTCATAATAAATTTTATATATGCACACAAATAGACATTCTATTGGTTCTGTTCTCTAGAGAACCTTGACTAATACAGAAAGGGCGGCATACGGAGAGGTTGTAATATTAAACATAACCAGAATGTAAAGGATCTGTAGGTTGTTCTACACATGTTAAAAACAGCTCATATTTCTTTTCAATATTATAATTGTTATTGTTGACAAGCTCTAATGTTGCTGCTTACTTCTTGGGTGGCCACAACACTCTTCTGAGTGCTTTCTGGGTACGGACTCATTTATTCCTGACAGCCCCTTTATGGGGAAGGCACTATTATTGCCCTCAATCTACAGAGGCAGAAATGATGCTGAGTGAAGTAATCTGCCTAAAGTTGCATATGTAGTAAGGAGCAGAGCCCTAAATGGAACCCAGGCAGCAGTCATGTCCCCAGATTGTGCACTGTGACTGCCTTAGTGATGCTCTGATATTAAACTTAATTCTATAGGTATTTTCCAGCACAGATATATATATATATATATATATATATATATATATATATATATATATAGCCATTTTAGAAGGATGATTGTGTTGGTAGAATAGAGAGCAACTAAAAAACTCAAAGTATAAATATTGCAGAAATTAAGATGAGACTTGGTGATTAAGTATCTGGCCTAGACTAGTAGACTGAAAGGTCCCAGGTTCGATTCCGGTCAAGGGCATGTACCTGGGTTGCGGGCACATCCCCAGTGGGAGATGTGCAGGAGGCAGCTGGTCGATGTTTCTCTCTCATCGATGTTTCTAACTCTCTATCTCTCTCCCTTCCTCTCTGTAAAAAATCAATAAAATATATTTTAAAAAAAATAAATAAATAAATATTGCAGAAATTAAGATGAGACTTGGTGATTAAGTATCTGGCCTAGACTAGTAGTGCTAGGAATGGGGAGTAGGTGATGATCCAAGAAACTTTTTTTCAAATAGTGTCACCATGATGTGGTAACTGATCAAATGAGAGAAAAGAGGTTAAAAAAAAGTGTTATTAGGAATTGATGAATGATTACCTGAGCTAGGAAGCACGTGGAGGGGAGGAGTGGGGATTTAGAGGTGGAAATTGAGACATCCACCAGTAGACATTTGAGTCTCAATTTAGAAGTCAGGATTAGAGAAATAAATTTGCAAGTTATATTAGTTTTCTAAGGCTACCTTAACAATGTACTACAAACTTAGGGGCTTAAAACAATATAAATGTACTAGAGGCCTGGTGCATGAATTCAAGCATGGGTGTAGTCTCTCGGCCAGCAGAGGGGAGGGACCACAGGAGGTTGGCCCCAGCAGCAAGCTAACCAATGGCCGATTCCATGAGGCATTGAGTGCCCTCCTCCTTCCAGTCTGGGCCTGGGGTGTGGGTGAACTGGATTCAGGGCTGTCAGGGCCTCAAATAAAGTTCTGGGTCAGTGTGCATCATAGCTACCGGCCTGTTGTCTGGTTGTTCCAGTCGTTTGGTCATAATGGTCACATAGGCTTTTATATAGAGAGATTCTCTCAAAGTCTGAAGGCCAGGAGACTAAAATCAAGGTGTGGACAGAGCCACACTTTTTTGGAGGCTCTATGGGAGAATTATTTATTCTGTGTCTCATTCAACTCCTGGTGACTGCTGGCACTCCTTGACTTGTGGCCACATCACTGCAATCACATCCTCTTCTATCTGTGGGTTGACTCTTCTACATTTTTTCATAAGGAATTGCGTAGTGGCATTTAGGGTCCATCCAAATAACCCAAGATTACCTTCTTATCTCAATATTCTCACTCCCCACACTGTCAAAGCTTCCACACAGTGCAGTGAAAAGAGATGTGTTTTATAGGAATGGTGCCCTCTGGAGCTGTGCAATGACAGCCACCAGGACAGCAGAGGGAATCTGCCTCCTGGGATGATGTGCACTTATTCCCCACAGGACTACCTCTAACAGCATTAGTGCTAACCAGCTTCAGTTAAGATTCTTTCCTGTTCTAAACTTAGATTCTAATTCCTACAAAGGTGAAAGCATATTAGTATGCAAATACTTACAGTAACGTCTCATAAATCTCTTATTTTAAATATAGCTGGAAATAATACTTCAAAGAGCTAAATTATGTTCCATATTGAACTTGTTTAATTTTTCACTTGGGTAATGCCTCAACTATTGCTGCCCTATGGATTAAATCCTATGCAAACATACCTGCTTCAAGCTCTATTGACATCCTTTGTCATAACACAAAATAACTGCTACGATTAACTTCTGATGGCAGTCATCTCTGCTCTTCATAGAAATGCTGAGCATATTGCAAGAATGCCCCACTTTTCTGCAATGAATAGCAATCTGAATATAATTGCAAAACTTCTGAGACAGTCTTGGAAATCTATTTATTCTATGCAGTCTATGCATCTTTTTTTTTCAAGCAGACTCTTCCCTTAAATAACCTCATAGTCATAGGCACTTGTTAAAATTTCTCTCTCTCTCTCTCTCTCTCTCTCTCTCTCTCTCTCACACACACACACACACACACACACACACACACACACACACACGGGGAAAATGGGTCGAACTATCAAAGTGTGCTATCATCAATTTTTATTCAGCATATATTAAATTTTGAAATGGTACCAAAGAGCACAAAACTAAAATAACCAATCATCCTTTATCATGTTCCTTCAGGATGAAATTAACTTGAAATGGTCATTCTTGTTTCTTTTCTGTGGAAGAGAAAAAAATAGCTTATGGGTGCCAGCTAAAGTCTAGGACACTGAACGCCTGCTATGGAGAAATAAGGTGTCCTCTGTGAATGGATTTAATGATACTAAAGGTACTATGGTTCACACAGGTGTGCAGATAGTAGTAGAAACACTGTGTATAACTCAGCACCCTGTAACACAGGGCCCAGGTTAAACTTGAGCTTTAGTTCATGTCTGCAATTAACTGCTATTCTGCCTCTTTGTTCACTGTGGAGAAACCTGCCTGGGTGTGTGTGGCTTTGGGCAAATTATTTACCCTCCTTATGAGTTCCTTCCTGTGCTGAGGAGGATGGGGCTCTTCCTTAAATAGATATTGAGAGGATCAAATGAAATGATGCATGTGAAATACAGGACAGTTGCTGATGCACAGCAAGTGCTCAATGAATTTTAGTTATACATCCAAGTCCTCATTTTATAGAATGGTTTAATCATCCATCCTAATCATGCCATTTTTCAAGGGATTCCTTGAGGACAATTTTCAGTGAATCCACTTAGGTCTGGGAGAACATCCATTTCCCTTGATCTGATTCCCAGATGCCCTGCTTCACCAGGTAGCAGCAATGTGAAAATTCCAGTCACCCTGTGGGGCCCTTTTGTAACGCACAAGCCTTTGGGATTGGAATTCCATTTATAGAGCAAAGCTGAGTTACCACTTCAGAGTTAAGCATGAAACCCTGGATGACACCGAGGGACTAGTTTAGAAAACTTGTAGTGTGGTGGGTACCCACCTCCCAAGGAGTTACATGAAACCAAAGCATTGGAACCTCCAGATTGGCCTGTAACTAAAAACTGGTTGGCACCATGCTGATTTCCAGCTTCCCAAGAGAAACTTTGACCTTTTTGTTTTTGTTTTCTATTCATCTGTTATTGAACATCTTTGGATGCTGTGATGCCAACACAACAGATCTCCGTGGCATATTTTTGTTCTATTGCAAAAAGGATCAAATGGCAGAAATTAAAGCTGTGAAAAATGTCTTACTTTAATATGATTTAAACAATAACTTTTGTAAAAAAAAATAGTATATCATCATAGAACTCAGTGTTGGAAAAGTCCTTAAACCTTCTAATGAGATCATTTCTTCTGTCAAATGAGGAAACTGAGATCTACAAGGGAAAAAGGTAGACTCCTAATTACTCACCTCTGGGTTTGAAAATTTGACTATATGACTTGCTATTTACATTGATTCAATTAGCTACATAATTGATCAAGTGATCTATGTAAACTGTGAAATTGGCCAATCTTTGCCAAATTATAATCAGACCTAACATTACCTAATGCTATATAATTTTGATATGTTATCTAAATTACTCTTCACTACAGCTCTCTGGTAAAAGTATTATACTACATCTCTATTAAGATGAGAAATTCAGGCTCAGAAAATGTAGTTTATTTACTAGTGGTTCCATAGCTGGCAAGTGGCAGAACCTTGATTCTAAGCCTTCTGATGCCCTATGATGCCCTATTCCATGTTTCTTCTAAAGAAATTTCTTTGAGAATAAATAATGCTTTGTCATAGGAAATTATTCTAACTACCTAAGGACTAGACCAATAAAAAACAGAACGCATGTTGGAAACATGTGGTGGAGGCACAGATACCAGGGATAAAGAAAAGAGTCATAAAGTATAAGTTTTAACTACATACCAATATTGTTGTGACCCAGGCCTGCATGTACAAGAGTTTGGTAGGGAAAAAAGTTATTTGCTTTTGTTTTATGGAATTCAACCATATTACCCCAAACTACCTCATATATATGTAAAGAAACATCTAAAGTCTAAATCAATAACAAAATCCACTCTCTCTCCCAAATTACATAATGAGTAGTTCCCAGAATTTCACCATTACTTGTCCTGAAGTATTCCTACCTTTGCAGAAGCCCAAAATACAAGTTATAAACAAGGAAGACCTTTTTATGGGAAGAGGTAAACGGCGATAGAGTCATTTCCTCAAATGACACTTACCTTTTAATAACAATGCCATAAAAAGTAGATTTAAGGCAGGTGTTTGTTGGGGGTATTAAGTTTCAGTACCGAATTAAATTTACTGTGCCTAGAAAATTGGCAAGACCCCTCCCCCTTGGGTATTAACACTTCTTTTTAGACACAGCTTTAAGAAGACGAATAACCATGAATAGCTGCAGCCTGCAATCTACATAATATTCTTGCCTACACCATAGCACTTTAAAAAACCTAAAGAGATGTTTGTTGGTTTATATTTTAATTAAATTGGTTACTTTAACTAGCTGTACATGAAAAGTTAACTGCCAATGATTTTTGTACTAACACCAATTCTGTTCTATAACAACAGTCTATAAGCAGACTCATCCAACCGGGTATAATTGGCCACACAAGAACAGATGATAAAGTGAGGATAGCTGAGGTTCCCCCACCCACCAAACACCTTTGCTAGAACAACTTCTAATTCTCTTCCACAGGGCGACTCCCAGAGGCCTGTTCTTACTGGATTATGCACTTAGTCACTAGAAAAAAATCTTGTAAAATCCTCTTGATTCCCAGGAACCGAGAAAACATGGGAAAAAAGAGATGAGGACAAAACCTCCTCTATCACTCAGTTGACTTAGTAGTGAAGGCAGGAAATAGAGCTTGGTAGAAGTATTTACATGTGTGCATGTATGTACATATGTGTATGTTTTCAGGCCTAGGTTTGTACATTTGCTAATCATTTTAATTTTAAAGGAAGAACCCCATGCACAAAATTCTACTTGGCTTACAAATCCATTGATCTGTGCTATCTAACATGTGTGTGGGTGTGTGTGTATGAGGGTGTCAAGGAGGAGATATTACTCTCAAAATACAATGTACTCATTAAACAGATAGATTATACCCCAAAGCTTGGGATAGAAATTCAAAATACTAAACTAGATTCTTCCCTGTTTCAGGGTTTGGCTACTTTTCATCAGGGCTCCTTTTTAAAGATGTCATTGCATGTGTAGCATTCAAGATAATATTGGTTTCCTAATTGACAGGTTTCCAATCTGGGCACATGGATCTTAAAGGGTATGACAAAAGGTCTGCTTTCAGATTTAAAAGGAACAGCCTCCCAATAACAGGACCAACGAATAACAATGTACTGAGGGTCCATCATGTGCTGGTAGCATGTTAGGACTTTTTTACACACATTATGTCTAGTTCTTAAAGTAGTCTTGCATGTCAGGTGTTACACCAGCCAGTGAAGTGATTTAGTCAGGGTCCCACAGGAAGACTAAGCAATGAAACTGGGGTTTCTGCAGGTCCAACCCTGAGGTAGGGTAGCCCTCTCTCACACACACCTCAGGGGGGGTACTTTTTGTTTGTTTAGTATTATTTTTTAACTTCACAAGAAATATGTGGTGATTGTAGAAAAGTTAGAAGATACAGATTAACAAAGACAAACAAAGAGAAAGAAAAATTACCCAAATTCCCAATAAATACCACCATTAACATATTTGGCTATAACCTTCAGATTGTTCTTACTTCTGTATCCTTATAGAGGTACATAGATACTGCTGTAGTATCTGTACTGTAAAGCTAGTGTCTGGCTTTAGTGCCATCTGATGCCTTTTAAGTCTCACATATTCTATATAAGTATGTATTTTTAAACAAAAAAGGAAAGATAGTATGAATGCTGCTTTGTGGAGGGTTTTCTGCTTAATAAATTCTGAGCAGAGTATATTCTTTTGGTAGCTAGGCATTACCTCTTTAAAAGCAATTAGGTAATAATATCAATTCATACCACCTTTGTGTGTTATCATAAGGTGCAAGTTCCCCACTATCATGTACCATCTGAATATGGATCTGTGCTTCATAGGATAATCTAGTTTGGATACAATATTATGTACTTTACCAATTCCTTGTTGTTGAACATTTAAGCAGCTCCCAATTTTTTACTATTATTAACAATGCCGTGATACATATCACTATGTACACTATCTTGTACATTTATGAAATTAATTATTACAATAGAATTTTAAAGGAGTAATAATTACTCAACCAAATACTTTTAAACATATATTAAATATTTGGGGACTATGTTAACAAATGTAACGTAATCACAATCCAGTAATAATCAATTGAGCTCCTTACAGGTCAATGTGAATGAAACTTTTCTAAGCTAGAGATAGTGACCAGTGGACTAATTGGGCTTTGGAACTACATATTCACAGTGTTTGTGACAGTGCAAGGAACATAATTAGTCTTAGTTTGGAAGGTCAGAGAAACAACAACAAAAAGCTATGTGTTGTTTTACTTTGTATCTCTGATTATTAGACAGGCTGACCATTTTTCATATACATATAGGTATTTTCATGTACACATTTTAGTATGTATGTGAATTGCCCAAGAACTATTTTAAGTAGGTAAGTTCTCAAAACCAATTCAAAACTATATATCTATCCTTTATGGGGAAAGAGTACCCCTCATTAAGTCATTCAACCAACATTCATTGAGTGCTTATCAGAACTGAGAATCGCGCCAGCACACCAAAGCCTTGCTACCCATATCCAACTGGTAGTTAAATATTTTACATATCACCCTGGACTTATCATTTGCTAAGTTCTATTTTGACATTGGGATCTATCAATGGGGAAAAAAATCCAAATCCCTGTGTTTATGGTACTTATATTCTGGCCAACAACTACATGTATAAAAGATATCATATCTAGAGTGAGTATACCAAAGGTCAAATAAGGTTTAACATCCTTGCAGCTCACTTAGAAATACAGCACTTTAACATGTGCACCAATTAGAAGCAAAGATTATACTCAGCTTTGGACATGTTAGTCTTATAAGAATATGGATACATTGATTGACCTGGGCTGAGCCCTGCCCCAGATCTGCCACACTTCCTGTCTGTTTCTCCAGTTCTTTACCTGCAGTGCTCAACTGCCACATTTTCTTGCCTTGGAAGCAAGCCTTTCCTGACGAGTTTTGAGCAGCATATTATTCCACCCCCAGTCCTGCTGGCGGCGGAGGAGGACACGGCATCTCCAATCTGCTCTTTTCTTTCAGGCGTCCTAATTAGAAGTCCTGCCTAAAACACATGGCCAGAGCGAGGAGCCAAGAGAAGAACAAAGGACAACTGCTCACATGTGTTCCTTCCCAATCTGGTCCAGGCTTTCTGGCTCAGCAGGGAGTGCAAAGCACTAAACGATTAAGAGTCAGCAGGCAATGAGTGGTCACATCCCCGGCAAGCCCTGGTCATACAAGAAGAAATGTCAGCAAGATTTCATTTTAAATGGAACTAAAATGGAGTTTGAGAAATAAGATAAAATGGAAAAGATAAAATTATGGAAAATCCACATTTCTGGGCCTTTTTATGCAATGCCTTTCTAGAATTAAAAATGCTAAGATAAGCTAAGGTTTTTCTTTTCTGAAGAATTTAAAAAAAATATCTACTGTGGACACAGCAGACTAATATTATGGAAAGAACATTGAGGTAGAAATGACTAAACTTGGATTTGAAGTCAAGCTCTATCATAAGCTCATTGTGTGGCCTTAACTCATAAACCCATTTATGTGGTATAAATCCTACCAACATCCTAAATGTGTCACTTGCTAACTCTTCCAAGGTCAGAACAATTGGATTTGATGAGACATAATGTAAGACTTGATGTGGGAATATTTTTACCTAATTGTCTAAGAATGAAAGTGGTCAGACATTTTTCCTACAGATAGTCCACATGAAAAAGGCTGGCAGGGTAGGAAGAGAAATAGAAATCTGCTTGCAAATGTTTTAGGAAGAGGCATGCTTTTTCCAATGTAGTCTATCCTCCAATATCTTATTCCATATTGTCTTCTAGTTAGGGCTCAAAACCTTCATGGTCCTCACTAAAATCCCCTTCCACCACCTCTACTCAAAACACATGTGCATGGGCATGCACACACAAGTTACATGTAAAATTTTAAAAAAACATTAAAAATTTTGAAAAGACAGAAGGAATAATAATAATACATATATGAAATTTCTGGACACAGCTGTAAAACATGGCTATTCTTTATAAAAAAGTAGAAGGGAGTGGAGGAGAAAGAGGAGGAGGAGGAGGAGGAGGAGGAGGAGGAGGAGGAGAACAAGAAGAGGAAGAATCTCTGCAAAAAAATATTTTTTCTCCCAGTCAATATCTCAAAAATAATTAAGTGAATACAAATAAGAAAGAAAACAATAAAGTTCTAACTAATAGGAGCCACCGTAAGGGTATGAACAAAAACAAACAGAGGAGGAGATAGAATCCATAAAAATCTCCAAATATCTGATACCTGCCAGCAACAGCAAAAATAAAAATGAAACCTTACCTTTTTGAAGTTCTTCCATTACTAATTGAAGGTAAAAAGGCTGGTTCTATATGCCTCAGGAAATAAAGACTTAACAGGTGTCTTTTTTGAAGACTCTGCTGTTCTTAAGGGAAGGAAGATGTTTAACTCTTCCTAAGCCCTTTTGTCATGTCATATCCAAGTTCTGTCACCTAAACCTGATACACAATTAAACAATGGCTAGGCTGTTGTCTTGACAGATTATTTGCCATGCTGGAAATAAAGAGATATTTGCTGCACCATTCATCTCTTTTATTGGAAATGTTCCTAATGAGTAATATTACCAGCAGGAATTATTCTTGTGTTTGGGAACATGTCTCTAAATGAAAAATAGGAAAGTCAAGTTTAAAACTAATTTCTACAATTTAAAGAACTAAAAATGTATGCTAAAATAAAAGAATGGCAATAAAAGAGTATCAGATGGATTTATATTTCATCTGAAACCATTTCAAATTAAGCAACTCATGATAAAGTCAATTAATGAGTAATATTTTTATTAATAATACTTGAACTTCTTTCTTAATTTAGATATTTTAAGGAATTTTACTTTGTACCCATATTTTAAGCCTTTTATTCAAAGAAACCATCTCTAAAAGATGATACTTCTTTGATGTGATGAAGGATTTCATCAACACATATTAATAAGGCTTAAAGCCTGGAAGAAATAGCATTTGTTTCCCCTATCTCCAACTTCAGGAGAGATGAGTGTCATATCATAATTTCTACTCCATTCTATGTCAAAACATGCACATGGTATGGAAGCAATAATTATTCTCAAATGATCATTTGGATTTTCAATACTGCTAAACAAAATTGTTTCATGCACTGGTTCATAGGCTTGCACTGATGAGTTCATCTTTATACATGTTCATAGATGAAAAAAGGGATGTTGTGTACATATATCAATGTGCACATGTATTTGGGCCCCTAAAAGGAATTATGCAAACATGAATATGTAGATATATATCCAAATTGTTTATGTGTACAGTTTGCCTCAGCCTTTAGAATCAAGATGATGTCTGTCCCTCAACTTTCTCCAGGTAGAAGAAGGGAAATCAGAGAAAGAACCCATTAAATTCCAAATAAATAGTTTTAAAAATGTATTATACATACGATTGAAGTACTGGTTAAATATACTGACTTCTAAGGATTCTGCATTGTCACTAAGCCCCCAGTGATTCTAGTGCTTTGTAACCCACCATAAACACATTGGTCTAGTGGCAAGCCAGTTTTAGGCAAACTTACAATCAGAAATGTTTGCCTTCTGAGAAGGGGGTGGCAGACTCCAATCACTGCCTGTTTTTGTTCAGCCTAAGATCTATATTTTAGGGACCTCAAGGGTCTAAAAAAGGTTGAAGAAAACAAATCAGGATTCTTTGAAATATCAATTTCAACATGTGTTCAAAATTAATGATTTATTAGCTCTAATCCTCTGCTAGCTTGAGAGTAAGTCTAGAGTGCTATCTTCTCCTTTGGCTTAGTTGCGAAATACAGGTCTGGATGACAAGTAATTGCATCAAAATCCAGATATTCTGAGTACGTACTGATGGAAGAAGAATAAACCATGCCTATCTACCCAGGAGATGGAAACTACAGAGTCCACAACTCTTGCTTTCCATAGAGTCAAAGCCAAGGTTAAGGTGAGGATGCAAATGAGCCACTTAGAGCATAATAATCTCAACAAGTAAATAGGTCTCTTCCTAGAAGCCTTCTCAGATCAAGGAGCCAGAACTAATGAATCCTGACCTTCTACTCTTATAGCACTTACTACATAAGCTTTCCTTCTGCATAATTTACTTACTAACTCATCACCCTTCCAATGCACAGATCTCCTCACAACCCTGGAAAGCTATAGTATTTTGAAAGGAAAGTAAATTGCTGTAATCCTCATAACATTTAGCACATCGCTTTGAATGTTCAATAAATGTGTTAATCACCAGATGATTACACTTCTCACCAGGAACAATTGAGGAAGGCAAAAATTATTCCAAACCAAAAATATGCTTAAAAACATTTCAAATTTAATGAATGGAGGGGAGGTTAAAAGTCATTGCATTATGAGAAAAACATGTTTTAGTGTAAAAGATAGTTTGCCAAGCATTCTAGGTTTATTTTAATTCAAAAATGGAGTTAGATATTTAAAAACAGGATTTTTTTTTTCCTTCAGGATTCTGATCATCCCCAGGGGGTCGAATCTGTTATGGTACCATCTTCTCTATTCAATATGTCTTATCAGTAGGACTCAGAGAATGTCCTCTTAGAGACAGAATTACTTTGGGCTAAAAAGAGAAAATCTGCAAGCTGTGATGTTTCTGGATAATTTAGAAAGATTTTCCTTTTTTTTTCTTTTTTTAATTAGCAGTCACTGATTCTATGTGTTTTGTGATTTCTTTGTTTGCTTTGTTTTGTTTTGTTTGTGTGTGTACTTTTTACCAGTGGAACACTGGTCATGGTGAGCCCAACAACACTTCATGATTTTGTTGTTTATCCTGACAACCTCTAGTCCTAGATTCTAGTATAATTACCAACCATGCTTCTTGATTCTATGAATTCAGTGATGATACTGTTTTTACAGGTTGAGCCTCACAATGGAAAGTAAATAGGAATAAATATTATAGGTACCCGAATATACCCTGTTGTACTAATTTTTTTCCTAAATTAAAACAAAAACATTTTTGTCACATTGATCAATGGTAGACACATAAAGTGGATTTATATGTTTTTCACGATTTGTCATTTGAATACTACTCAGAAGAATTTCTTCTTTATGCACTGTTGACTCTAGATTGACTGTCCTTACTCTATCTCCCAATATTCAAATGTTGCTATTCTTCATTTCTCAGCTCACATGCTACCAGTTCCATGAAAACCTCCCAGACACTTCCTTCACCAGACCTGAGCATTATTAATACTGTTTATTACCAACATATACTATCTCTGGTTTGATTGCCCTGACCAGAATTCTAAAAGGTTAGCTTAGGTACATGGGGCCTTCACACTTTCTTTCCTTGTATGTCCCCATTGCACCATCTCCTGTCACCCATGTCTGGGGCCCACTCTGAGTCCTGTAGTGCCAAATGGGAAGGCAAATATGAGGTATTGTGGTGTCACTGCCCAGGCCTACACCAGAGGCTCATTACCATCTGTGATCTCCATGTGAATTTATTGCCCAGAGTAGAGATTTAGCAACAAGTAAAACTTCTCTAATGGCATTCCTCTCCACGTTTTCAGTGTCACTATTTTCAACCCCAAGCAAGCCTAAAAACCCATCTTCACAAACTGATCTAATAAACCCTGAGGAGAAAATCCATAACTCAGACTTGGATGTCAAGTTAATAACCCTGCAGAGGACTGTCTTTAACTTTCATGCAGATGATGGCATTTGCTAACGAGAAACATTTATAATTATAGTATTTATCAAATATATTTTATAGCTAAAATTCCAGTAAGACACTCTCTGACATATTAACCCATGATCATCTCATCTTAAAAATTCTGAATAAAAATGTAAGGAGAGATTCAGTTTCTTTCATTTAAATAAAACTAAGGTTACATCATGTGAGAATAATATTAATACATTAAATTTTATGAAACACTTTAAGAAATCAGATTGCTTCCTATAACAAAATGTATTTCTTTGAATAATATCCTTCCATGATACAAAGTTTTAAAGAGAAAAACGACACAAATTGTTAAAGGATACACCTAAATTGGTAGGGCGGAGGAGGAACAAAGATGGGAAATTTAAAAAATGAAATAAACACAAAGGAGCATTAGCTCTAAAATCCAAGTGTTCAGACAACCAGCTATTTCATCTTGACTTTATACTCTCTCTTCTATGTGGCCCTCACCATAATGCATCCATACAATTCATTTTTTGGCACAATTTATAACTGGTTTGCTCAAATCAACTTAATTTTTCAAGTAGCTTTGAAACTTTTTACATTTAAAAACCTTTGAAAATGCATTAATATAATTTCTTAAGCTACATTTATAAATACAGTATATGGAGCATATTTAAGCTTTGATTTCAATGATATATTTCTTCTAGATTTTAAACTCCAATGATAAAGACATTTCATGTATCTTTCCACCCATAACTAATTAATTATATTGTAACTAGTAGATCCTTAAAATCATTTATGTATCCCCTGGCTTTTTTGAGAAGCCTTAGGTTATAATCCTAAATTTGTTATCAAACAATACAAACATCTTTAAATACTTAGTTATGAATAAACTGAAGTTTATATGACTGATATGAACATAACTCCCCAAAACATAATCTGAAAATCATTTAAATACGCCCTTAAGAGTAGATATTTTTATTATTATTTTCCTCTTTCTTTTAACTTTGTTAAGAAAATCTATTTAGATTTGAAATGAGTTCATGAGCTTTCACACTGAGCATGACCACGTTTGATATTCTCAATGCCTAGCATACGTGTTCAGCATAGAGAGGGTCTCAATAAAAGTTCTTTGTTAAAAGTAAAGACTTAAATTAGCTTTTACAGCAACATGGATGGACCTGACAAGTATTATGCAAAGTGAAATAAGCTAGTCAGAGAAAGACAAGTATCATACGATTTTACTTATATGTGGAATCTAAACAAAATAAACCAACAAAGTAGAAAGAGATACACAGATACAGAGAACAGACGGACAGCTATCAGAGAGGATGGAAGTGAGGGGAGTTGGGTGAAATGGTGAAGAAATTAAGCAAAAGAAAAAAAAATAACTCATAGATATAGATAATAGTAGTGATTACCAGAAGGGAAGGGAATAGGGGAAGGTAGAAGAGTGTAAAGAGGGGATAAATGGAGATAGAAAGAAACTTGATTTGAGGTGGTGAACCCACAGTATAATATACAGGTGGTGTATTATCGAATTGTATACCCAAAACCTATATAATTTTATTAACCAATGTCACCCCAATAAATTCAATAAAAGTAGAAAATTTAGAAAGCTAAAAGTACAAATTCCCTGAGATCGAGACAATATCTTACACTAAATACCCCACACTACAGTAAGTGTAAAAGGTATTCAATAAATACATCCAGGATGATGAAAAAAAGTAAAGGCGATGGCACATTATATTACATACTAGAGGCCCGGTGCACGAATTCATGCACGGGTGGGGTCCGGCCAGCCCGCCCCCATGGGTAGGGGCCACGGGCAGTTGGCTGGCTGCCCCTGCCCCTGATCAGGTTGTTGGGGGCCAATTGCTGGCCCAGCCGGCTTGGGGGCAGGGGCCCAGATCTGGCTGGTTGGCTGCCGCAGTGCGTGTCATAGCCACCGTTTGTTCTGGTTGTTCTGGTCGTTTCGCTGTTCCAGTCACTGGGCTTTTATATATATAGATATGTTGGCTAAGATCAAAGTAACTATATGGGTTTGTAAATTTATGTTATTTCTGAAACAACTTGGTGCTTTCAATTTAGTCTTTAGCAAATCCATATGCATAATAATAAACCGGTGTCCCTGCTTCTAACACAATTCAAAATTGTGATGCTCATGGGCAGGTGAATACAGTACAAGAGGGACTATGTATATTGGAAATCAATGCCTCTTAAGAAAACAATATAGTAATGTATAAATCCAGGTATTCTGCCAGCTGACTCAAGTTCCCCTAACACCTAACACTCAAACAGGAAAGGCCTGATTGAACAGTCCAGAGTGGGCTGTGAAGTCCGTCCCCTGGCACCAGTTGCAAAGGCATTTCTCTTTCCATGTTTTCATATGGTCACCTTCACTGAGAAAGAGAGGGAGGGGTGAGAGAGCAAGAGAGGGAGGGGGGGATGATAATAGAATGTCTTGCTTAGGCAAGAAAAATTCCTTCCTGCTAACGGTGGAGGTAGAAAATTCTCCCTATATAACAGGCATGGTTACATAACATTCCTGAAGCAGACGAACCATGCATTCCAATGCGAGCTTCATTCCCTCAGAATGCCACAAGTACCAGAAGTTAATTTATGGACTCGCCTGAAGTACAGATGCTCAATCTGAGCCCTCTGACAGCCTTGCAATTTTAAAAGCAAGTTGGATCCCAGTGCTCTCGAAGATGGAGAGGCAGCCGAGAGACACCTTCCCTGATTGATCAACATTCCACTTGAGAGGAGATACCAGCTTACTGCTTATTGTGTCTAATGAGTAAATTTGCAAACCTTCCACTTTTCCACTGTAAAGGAGTTGTGTGCATTTATTTTCTACAAACGAAGAAATCTGGTGAGAGATTTTCTAATTTAGCTTCATTTTTTACACATTTTTATTTTTCATTACTATTTTTTGGTTAATCCTCACCTGAGGACATTTTTTCATATTGCTTTTTCAGAGAGAGTGGAAAGGAAGGAGGGAGGGGAAGAGTGACAGAGAAGAGAGAGAGACACATTGATTGGTTGCCTCCCCCAGATGCCCCTGACCTGTCCAAGGATCAAACCTGCAACCCAGGTATGTGCCCTTGACTGGGAATCAAACCTACAACCATTCAGTACAAGGGCCAATGCTCTAACCACTGACCCAAGCTGGCCAGGGCCATTTTTTTTGCACATTTTTAGACAAAGCAGGGAAAACAACTTTATTTTTTAATTGAATTTATTGGGGGTGACATTGGTTGAAAAACAACTTTTAAAAACTGGCTAATAGAGGCCCCGGCCAGGTAGCTCAGTTGATTAAAGCATCATCTTGATATGCCAAGGTTTCGGGTTCAATCTCTGAGCAGGGCACATACAAGTATCAACCAATGAATGCATAAGGAAGTGGAACAAGTCTCTCTCTCTCTCTCTCTCTCTCTCTCTCTCTCTCCCTCTTAAAAATGAATAAATTTTTTAAATTATTCTTAAAAACTGATAATGGAGTTTAATTTTAATTTTTCTGTTTGGGGCAGGGAAGTGAGGAGAATAGCACAGAGGGTTCTTTGTGAGTTTTTCTGGCCATAACAATTATTTAACAAAGATCGTCCAATCTGCATTTAATGTCTTTATGTTATTGACATCTATATTCCCAGGAGCTGTCTAGCTGTTTGAGACTGGCTTTTATCTTTTCCGAGTATTTGGAGTCTAAAATGGACAATGACAGCAGTCCCAGCCTTGCCGAAGCTCATCAAACTGTCATTGGAAGTGACGACTGAGTTGGATTAAACCCAAGGACTCGGCTACCGTAGGTATTAACCCATCAGATGTGCAGCCCCTCGGCCTCTTTCATCATTAGGGTGGGATTAATAGGCGTGCTCTGCCACAGCCTTGATGCCTAGGAAAGCACGCCAGGAGAATGCGGACGCTTCGACGGGCCGAGCTTTAATCACATCAGGCAAAACATGACAGTCTGGAAATTAACTCAGGAGGATAAACTTGGAAAGGAGATTAAAATAGCCTGGGTGTTTATCAACAGATTGCACAATATTAGCCAACAGATTTTCTAAACTCCTAGCGAGCACCCCTGTGGTTGGTATCCTCCGTGTTCTTTCTTTGAAAATAAACAATAAAGAGTTTACACGGGCACATACAAAGCAAGGCAGGTAAGTAGCTCACAGGGTTACAGGTAACATCATACACATTTCAGGGAGAACAAACACTCAGATCAAGAGAGCATTGGCAGGTTCTCCAACAGAATTTAGAACACTTTCTGCTCCAAGTCTGCACATGTCCAAATAAATCATGATGCACTTGAGCTCTGCTGGGCTACCTTTTTGTTTTTTTTCCTCCTGGTGGTAAGAAAAGCACCTGCTGTTCTTAGGGCCAAATCAAAAATATGATATTAACCTCTTGCAAAGATGCAGCCACCAAAGCAATAGAAGAATGCAAATAAATCAATTCTGCACGGTTAAGTCCATCCCTCTTTCCTGCCAGCCTGGTGATAGAGACGGATTCTTTCCCCCAAAACTCTGCCTTATCATTTTGAGGTATGAGAAATAGATTGTGTCACAGTAATGAAGCGCAGGAAAAGGGAGCTTGTTATAAGCTGATTACAGTGTAGATTGAAGGACTGGTTCTCATTAGCTACTTTAGATTGGACAGCATCCTTGAGCTGTAGTAATTACTGAAAGTAATTTTTGAAACGGAAGGTGGGGCAGCTGGTAAAAGGAGGGACTCAAACAGTTGCATGGGGATTGGAAAGAGAGGTGGGAGGGGTGACCCGCAGCCTGCCAGGTGTCATTACCCCCAATACTATGGCAGAATGAATGAAGCAGCTGCGTCTGGCTACTTTCTTGTTAGGCTCTCCAGCAATGAGGAGAGCGTGCTTTGCATGGAGGAATGAATACAGCATAAGCATTAAGAGGCCTGTTTAAAGTTCAAGTGGGCAGGGTGACTCCCCGGAGCTATGCCATCAACACACAGAAGCTCGGTTTACATCCCATAATAAATGTGATGAAGGCAGGTTTCATTGCTGGTTATAGAAACAGACTTGAAAAGCAGACGCTAAATGATGGTCAAGGTAAAAGGACCTATTTTCTTGCTTCATTAAGTGGATTTGCAAGCTTGACCATTTCCATGGTCCAAAGAGGATGAAATATGCAACCTCACCAGACTTAGAGGTATTCTGAGCAAATCTCTACATGCTTTGTTCCAAATGCAAGCTTTTGATCCAGCATTTTCTTCAGGGTTAGATAGAAGTTTCGGGGGAGAAAATGTGCTGTTTGCTTTTTTAACTTGGGGAGAATGGACTTTGGAGGCCTGGTCTAGCTTTAAACCTGCCATTACCCAGCCCTCTGGTGACCTTCAATAAATCATTTAACCTCTGGGAAATAAAAGAACCAAATTCAATATTTTCTAAAGCCCCTTATACTTATTGACTTCTCTGATTCCAATTATTGTCTCTTTGAACTGATTTATTGAGAATGAGATTAAAAGTACAAAATAGAAGTCTTCTCTAAGTCAATGAATAAATTCTGCACAAGATTAATATGAGAATTCCTTACTCTAAACACATGAGATCTGGTTTGCACACTGATGGGAAACTAAGGACCATTTACAGAGATCCTAATACTAGTATGTAGAAGACTTCTTATGCATCCATCCTCCAATAACTCTGCTGCAGATAGATAAACACCATGTCACATGCCCATGGTGACACAGCTCAGAAGCAGGAGAGGCCGCCCACTTGCATGAGCAAAATGGTCCTGAAATAATGGACTGAGTCAAATGAAAATCACAGGACAGTCTCCTTTGTACCATGATCTGAGCAGCACCCAAAAGCTTCACTTACTCCAAATATCCTCCAAAAACTAGCAGAATGTTGCATTCTCTCCTCTAAAGTCCTTCCTTTGGGTTAACAAATGCACCATCTCCAGAAAGCCCTGATTAAAATACAAATGCATTACCTGGGAGGAATAAACTCATTAAGCCATTAGTGAAAATTAACAAGCTTTATAAAATTAACAGCCTGAATTTATCTGATTAACCAGCTGTCATTCAGGAGAAACCAGATTCTAAGGGGAGAACATGATGTTGAAGTTTCTTCTTCAGGGAGGAGATCAAGAAGGTCTGGATCTGCAGACACTGCTGCCAGGGGCAAGGCCAAGTACATGCCTCACTCAGGGCACCTGGGCAGCAACCTCAGGGACATAGCAACCTCAGACTGACCTGCGGAGGCGGTGAGGTACCCATGGGGAATAGAAGATGAGAACAAATAGAGGAAGGGATTTGGGGGCTGGGGGAGCACAGGAACTTGGTAGTGGGGAGCACTGAGATACATTTTACCACTTGACTGTTTTGCTAAAAATGGAAAGTAGCTCCCAAGATTTGACTTTTACATATAGCATTATTGTTTTTAAAATGTTTTAGTCCAAGACATTCAATTTAAAGTAACTGAAAACCATCCTGCATTCAAACTTTTGAAACAGAGGAAGCCTGCTTTTGTCTATATTCTGTACTGGGATTTTATGTAACAAACTAGAGGCCTAGTGCATGAATTTGTGCATGGGTGTGATCCCTCGTGGTAGCCTTCGGGGATCAGGCTGAAACTGGCAGTCCAAAGCCACCTGCTGCTCCTGCCTGCCCCTCCCACTCATCCCAGCCACACTGCACCTGCCGTGGACTCCTGCCCGATCAGTCCCAATCTGGAGAGGCTTGCACTGCCACAGCAGCACTCACCAGCTGTGAGCCCTGCATCTAGCACCCGTCCCAAAGTGAGTGGGGTGGGGGGTGGAGGGCTGGGACATGATCTGCCCTCCGGGCGGGCAGTGGGATACCCTTGCTGGCCCAGGATCCAGATCCGTACTGCTGACATTCATGCCAGTTGTGGGGAGCCACCTGGCAGCCACTTTTATATTTTTTCTTCCTTGCGGAGCATCTAGGAGGGGAAGCGGCCAGAGTGCCCGAGGCCAACTTCCAGGAGGCCAGTGGTGCTATTGGGATTGTGCTGGCAATGCAGGTCCATCAGTGCCTGGCCCGTTTTCCAGAGATTTGACCTGCAGGACTACTGAGGGAGTGAGTGGCTGCCACCATGCTGGTGAGCTTTGGGGATGGGTCAGTCAACTGAGTGGTGCTCCCGCTGTGGGAGCACACTGACCAGCAGGGGGTAGCTCCTATGTTGAGCATCTGCCCTGTGGTGGTCAGTGCACATCATAGTGACTCAGTCATTCAGTTGTTTGGTTGTTTAGGCTTTCATATATATAGATAAATTTTGTGAAGAAAGGATTCATGGCCCAGCTGGTGTGTCTCAGTGGTTGAGCATTGACCTATGAACCAAGAGATTACACTTCAATTCCCAGTTAGGGCATATGCCTGGGTTGTGGGCTTGATCCCCATGATGGGGCATGCAGGAGGCAGCCAATCAATGATTCTCTCTCATCATTAATGTTTCTTTCTCTCTCTCTCCCTTTTTCTCTAAAATTAATATTTTTAAAGACTCATTTTTTTAAAAAAAGGAATAAATAGAGGGAGTGAGAGAAAGGAAGGAAGAGAGAGAGGGATGGATGGAGAAAGGGGATAAAAGTCACATGAAGTCTGGAAACCAATGTTCTAATCTAACAGCTGGCAAACTTTTTCAGTAAAGAACCAGATAGTAATTATTTTAGAATGTGCATCCATTGGTCTCTGTGGACAAATGGATAAGTCTTGTATTTTAATAAAACTTTATTTACAAACCAGAGAGTGTTTGAACAGTGAGTCTAGACCAAGTTCCCTATGGCCTTATAGCTGTAGAAGATGAGGCCCCAAATAGTTCAGTCATTCCCCAAAGCTATCCGGGCCTTCTTCTCCAAACTCAGTGTGTTTTCTACAGAATCTCAATATAAACCTACTTTGAGTTAAAAGCATTAGTTACACATTAAAGAAAGGTGCTCAGAGACACTTGAAAATCCAGGTCAGAGTTCAGGCTTTCATTCCAAACTAAGTCTATTTGGAGTTAACTGCAGGGTCATGAATCATAAAGGCATAAGAAAGGTTGCAAGCCCAGAAGTAGTCACTAAAGAAGAGCGCATAGGAGAGTCTCCACGGAGAGATATTTGAGGAATGCTTAGTTTATGATGCCATAGGGGAAAGGGAAGCTGGGGCACAGACTCACATACACACACACACACACACACGCTCATGATGTATATGACCTCACATAGGTCAACTCTCAGAATAGCGTTAGCACCAGTTAACAGAAATGAAGAAACTGAAGCTCGGAGCTTTAAGCAACTGCTCTAATTTGCATAGTTAGAAAGTGGCAGAGCAAGGATCTGAACCAGGTAAATTTCATTTTTTGGTTGTGTTGTTTGTGTATGAAACATAGTAGAAAAGTCCATAAACAATTTTACCTGAAGCTGATGGTATTTCTCTTCGTATTTTGTTAAATTAACCACCCTGGTATTAAGAAGGAAGGTCACATTTGAAAATTTATATTATTATTATCTCAAAATTATATAATTAGCTCTCACTTTAAATCCAACCTCATCAAGCTTTTAACTCAATTTTCTCTTTCTCTTTCACACCCACACAGGCGCACACACATGCACGCACACCCAAACAGTATTTTTCTCTCTGCATCTCTATTATTTTCATTCTCTCCTTCTCCTCCTGTATATGGTGTCCTACTGAAGAGTTCTCACCTAGAATAATGCAGCAGGCTTCTAACTGGTCTCCCAGCTTCTCTCAACACTTTGCTCTGCAGCCAGAATGACCATGTTTAAATGCTTCACTGGTTTCCCTTTGCCTTGAGCATAACTTCAGTGCAGCCTCCTGGCCCTACCTCTTCTGCCCTCCTTACATCCCTGGCCTCCCTCTTCTCAACTGCCCTTTCTCTCTGCTCTCAGGTGACAGGGGCTGTCAGTGGCCCAAGGGAGGAGGCTTACTCCATGAGGCCATGAAAGGTGTTATCCTTTCAAGTAAAGCTCTTCACATCTACAGGCTTGCCTACCTGCTCTGGCCCATTTAAATGCTATTCACTCTCCACATCTCAAAACAAAAGGCATGTCCTAAGGGGACTGCGCTCCCTAAATCCACAGGCTAGGTCACTCCTTAGTGTGGTCTATCACAGAGCAACCGATAGCACTTCCAGGATTTAAAATCACATATGCATTAGCAAGATTATTTATTTTTGAGCCTCCCATGAGACTGAATGTTCCAGAAAGGCAAAGCCTATGTTTGTTTTCCCTAATCCTGTATTCAATACAGAGAGCTTGATGTAAAGGAGGCAAACAAAAAACATTTGTTAATTAAACACATAAAACTCCATTTCAACCTCTACAGGCTCACCACCACTGTTAAAACTCTCTTTGCCGAATTCAGCGCTAATTATAAAAACGCATTTTTTAAATGAGTCTTCCCTCTTAATATTAGGATGGTTTAATATATAGAAATAAATAAAAATGCAATGATAAGCTTCAGGTAAAATTGCCTTATAGGTTTCATTGCCTTATAGGTTTTTCTCGCATTTTTCATACAATAACAAAACCAGAAAGATGAAATTCAGCTGCTTGACATATTCCCAAGCTACCAGAAAGAAATATATTGCCCCAGAGAGTTAACTGTTTTTATCTTTTCTCCTCCTTTCATAGTCACTGGATGTTTCCTGGGAGGATTCAAACTGCTTTGCACAAAACATTTTTTCATGGTGGATGAGACTGTACAAAGCAAAAGTCAGCGATGGATCAGAGAAACCCAAAGCAGAACTTTCTCCATCAACAGCCCATAGAGCCAAGAGCTCCCCTCCCACCTTTGGTTCTATGGAAGGCAGCCCCTGGGGCTCTGTCTTAAATAGCTGTGCCCTTGGAACTTTCTGCAGAGATCCCTGGATGGGATTATTGTTCAGCATTGCCCAAGCATACAGCTTAGCTTGATAGGTTTGCGTATCATGTCTTAATAAGATTCATTTTAGTAACTGCCTTTTCTAAACACCTACACCTAAAATTAAAAATACTAAAGAGAAGGCATACTCAAGTCATTTCCCAGTAAGCAGATGGCAGATGGGCCCCATCGTACCCAGCTCTGGACTGCATGAAGCAACAGATTGTGCATCGTTTCACAAATCCTCAAATTAGAAATTTTATAGCATCATGAATTGCAAGATGAAGTCTGTTTTCCTGAGAAGGAGACCTGATGCTAATCTCAGAGCCTCCATCTCTTCCATAGAGCACTTTGCAAATAAAATTGCTTCACGATCTATTTAATTAGCTATTGCTCACAACCATTCGAGCAATTCACATGACGGTTATTTGTATTTTATGATTGCGTTAACTTGCTCAAAACATGCCCTGAACAATTTCTTGGTGTCTGATTTCACACTAGTTCAACAACAGGGATAGAGAGAGTGAGCAACTGGAGGGCCCGGATGTAGCAATATACCCCACTTCCTCCTAGGACTGCATCACCATGCCACAGTTTTAATAATGGGACCCGCAACAGGATGCACAGGACCTAGGCTTGGACTGCCTGCTAATTCCATCAATGAATAGGCAGGACATAGCAGTCTGAGGACACCTGTCTAGGTGCCTCTCTTCTGGCAAGGGAGGAGACACAGCAGAGATCAGGGAACTGAACTGAATTGCTGAAATGTTAGAAACCTGGGTTTCAGGGAGTGGCCGCTCTCAGTGTGTGACTCAGACATCCTTCTGCAGGCTTCTCAAGTTGAGAGACAACTGCAGGACCTAGAATACTTGCCAGTACATAAAATGTGGCTTTTCTATTGGCTGGAATGTTGTTCAGAACTTAAAAGCAATAAATTAAGTTAACATGAATCAACATGGGAAAATCTCAAAAACAAATCGTTGAATAAAAACACAACTTCCAGAGCAACATACATACCATCTGTGTAAAAAAATCATATGCACACACATGAAAACCATTTTATTTTCCAAGCATGCAAATATATATGTGTAAACCATGAAAAAGTGTTTTTGTGCATATAAGCTTGAATTCTTTCAAGAAACATTTAGGGCTATTCTAAGGGAGGAAAATGAATAAAGAGCTTACGAAATCTATTTTTTTTTACTAGTAGTTTAGAAATAAGTCAACTGGTTAAATGTTAGCTTTTGTTTTGCATGTATATATCCAAATATATAAAAGCATATACAAATGTAGATTTATATATACATAGTGCTATATGTAATATTTTATATGCTATATATAATCTTTTTATGAGCTAAAGTATATATAAAGAGTTCATCAGAGTTATTGTACCAGAGGGAAGAATTAGAGCTGATTGTCCAAAAAAATCCATATAATTAATGATCAATAAAATTATAACAAGAAACACATAATGAAATGGCATAAAGTATAAATATCAGCTAACATGTACTGAGTCCTTATTACAAGCCAAACACTCTTCTAAATGTTTTGCATGTTTTAATTAATTTTATCATCACACAACCCCATGAGGTAGGCATGATGATTATATCCATTTTGTAGAAGAGGTCATCAATGCCCAGGGGTTACATTTTCTGTCCAAGTTTAGACAGATTGGAAGTGGAGGAGCCAGAGTTGAGACCCAGGCAGACTGTGTTTACCCACTGTGACCTGCATGGCCCCTTACATTCTGATCTGACCTTGCCAACTCTCTTGGGAGAGGCACTGTCCCATCATCTGAGTGCAAAGGTGCATCATAGGACTTAATTCTACTTCCAGTGGGAGATCTGGATCTGATCATAGTAAACTGCTCTCATCCTATTCCACTGTCACCTAGGAATTTAGAATCAGAGCAAAGCACTGCCGACAGTCAGAGAAAGGCCAACCTCCTAACATTCAGGGAAACTAGCTTCTAAAATAACTGACCAAGGTTCATAAATTATTGAATGCTTTCAAGACAAAAAAAATTAAATTAGTAATTTCTTTTTCCATTCAATGCATTTCAAAACTGACTCTAAAGATATTGACTTGGCTTATACATGTGTTTTCTTCTCAAGGGAAGGATTGAAACTGTAAGATGCAGAGGCATAAATTTGATTCTAACTCAAAATGCAGTTGTCTGACTCAAAGATGTAGACAAAATAGGATTTCTCCTCTCTTCCTTTTTAAGGTAGAGAGGTTTTAGATCAAAGATCAAGTAGCTTTATAGTAAACATTCATCTATTCCTGGCCCTCCCCAAACTTCAAAAAAAACTGACATAAATCAACTTTGAAAACCAACAGCAATCAAATCCAAAAAGACAAAGAGAATAGGACAGAAGACAACAGTGGATGAGAGACTGCAGTAAAAGTTTAGAAGAACAAAAACAGGTATGGCAGAGGTAACTTTTGCTTGGGAAAGAAAACACTGAAGAAAAGCAGACCATTCGGCCTGCTCAAGAGATGGGGTTTCAGCCAGGGTCTCACCACACAGAGAACAGATGAAAATCTACAGTTGAGTTTGGACATCAGGGCTGCTCTTTTGTTCCACAAAGCCAGGTCCCCATCAGAACCAAACAATCTAATTATTGCAGGAAAAAAAACCCTGAGAACCTGGGGATTCAGGTGCACCAAGCACAGGGAGGTGGGACAGAGTGGAGGGTGGGATACTGGCCAAACAGAAGACAAAAAAATGAAATTCTATGCTTATGTTGGGAAGCCAGCCGGTGTTCCTGGGGCAGCATTTTTCTCTGGAGAAATGGAAGCACCCCTGGACAAACATCTCCAAGAACTGGCAAATGTGGAAGAGGGGCTGTGCCTTCATGCCTGATGACCCTGCAGAGGTGGACAAGCTCCACTCAGGCACAGAGAGTTCTCCATACCCATACTTCAAAATGAACAGAAAACCAGGGGTCATCAGACATTGTGACAAGCCTCCGACCTGACATACAGACACTACATCAAATAGACCTATATATGCAACCAAGCACAGGACATTTCTCAAAGAAGCCAAAATGGTTAGGGAAGCCGAGAAAAACTGCCAAAATAAATGAATATCCCCAGAGAGAGAAATATAAACAAATTGATAAGAAAAGAGGCCAATCAGAGAAAAAGTAACAGTTCTTAAAAGTTAAAAATAGACAGAGGAAACTGGTTGATAGAAGAGTTAGAAGTTAAGAAATATTCCAAAAATTAGAGCAATAGATAGAACATAAAATAAAAATGATAAAATTATATCAACTCAAGAAATCCAATAATATGTGTTCCAGAGAAAGGGAAAAAAAAAGAAAGAACAAATTCTGAGGAAGAAATTATCAAAGAAGTAATTCAATACTTCCCAGAACTGAATGACGTGAGTCTTCAAATTATGGAGACACAGCACAATGACTAAAACGCCCGGCACCAAGGACCATCTCATGAAATTTTAGAAAACAAGGGACAAGACATTAAAGAAAAGGAAAAAAAACAGGTTACATACCAAATAGTAATGATGAAAATGACTTCTGAGCAGCAACACTGGAATCTGGGATCTGAAAGGGAGTAGGAAAATATATTTGAAATTCACAGAAATGTACATTTTTTTCAATGTAAGTTTCTACAGCCAGTTTTCTCCTCTATAAAACTTCTCCTCTATAAAACTGTTAGGATGATAAATGAGTTAACATTTATAACCTCCCTAGAACAGAGCCTGACACCTAAAGGTGCTCATTGTATTGGTTAAGTGCTTTAAAAAATGGGGTACCCTGTGAGTGAAATCTCTAATGTAAGATAGAAGCCATGTGTTTAAATATGTATGTATTCTAAACCTATTTTGATGGGCACATGATAGATGTTGAAGGATCTGAAGGTCTGTACACAGCACAGACTGCCCCTAAACCCCACACTCTCCTGCCTCCTTGAGATTCCCTTTCAAATGTCTAACTGCACGGTGACCATGTATCACCAAACGGGTGCCTTTGGAGTGAAAGGAAGCTGTTGATAATTATGTCCTGATGACAGAACAAACAATGACTGTCCAAGGAAACCAACATGTGTAAACTGAACTTTTGCTCTTCTCTTTTAAATTTGCTTTTTCTAAAATCTCACCCCATTTTGCTAGTGGAAATCCCATTGTTCCAGTTAGCTCAAGCACAAATGTCATCCCTGACTCACCTCTTTCTAAAGTACCCTACATCTAATCTGTCAGCTAATCTTACCAACTCTACCTTCAAAATATGCCCCAAGTTTCACCATTTCTTACCCCGGAGGCCATATTTCTACAGTAGCATCTTAGCACTTTCTACCAGCCCTGCCCTTTTCCATCTGTTCTCATTCCAGCAGCCAGTGGCTTCTCAGAAATCTAAGCCTGATGTCTTATCTTGTTACTCCGTTGTTCATTAACCTCCAAAGGCTCCCATCTCTCAGAGTGAGAACTAAGGCCTTGATGGGCACATGGCCTGTGGGAATCCTAATCAGAGTTCGAGTTCGCTGGAAGATCAAGGCCAATTTTCCATACGCATGCATGCAGACGAGGATGTAACCTGTTTATGTTAATGTAGCACAAGCATCACGAAATGGCACAAGGCCTCTTTCATTTGAGCATGTATATAAGTTGCCACTGACCAGCCAAGTGGGCTGGGCCGCTTTGTGCAGCTGCTTCTATGGGGCTACTATGAAGACCTACTTTGTCTGATGGCTCCTGTAGTAGCAATGGCTACTAGTTCTACAATAAGGTCTCTCCTGTGTGTGCCTACGACGTCTCATGTCTTCTTCGTCTAATACTCAGTGTCCATGTTCTTGGCAGGAGACCTGTGCTCCAATAGTTGGCATAGTTGAGCAGGATCAAGGACCTGTGTTCACACACAGCCCTAAACCACCTGTCCTCGTGCACACCCCTGTCCTCTCTAGCCACATGGCACACTGTTTCTTATCTATCCTTGTTTCTATAACACATCATAGCTCTCCTACCTAAGGAGCTTTGCATTTTGTGTTTTCTGGACCTGGCATTTTCACCCTCAGATATCTTTATGAGTCACTCCTTGCCTACCACCAATTTTTTGTGTATTTTTAAATTCAAGCAGCACGTTCTTATTTTGATCATTCTTCCTATTGAAAATTGCATCCCTCATTTCAACGCTTCCTATCCCTCTGACCTGCTTTATTTTTCACCTAAGTATTATCACATCTTCTACAATTTAATATGTATTTTGTTCATTGTTTCTTTCCCCAACAAAATATCAGTTCTATAGGGGCAGTGAAATTTTACTATCTTGTTCACTGCTGGGTACCTATAACTAGAACTGCACCTCATTAAATATTTATTGAATGAATAAAATAAGAATATAAACATGTTATTTAAAATATGAAGTTAATAGTTAGAGAACCCAGTTAGAAGAGTTGAAGGTGATTGCTATGGGGCAGGGGAGAGGACTAGGGTTGGGCAATGGATGGCTGTTTTTCTCACAAGCATTCCAGTATTAGCTAATTAAAAACTGATTGTTAGTTTGCTTTTTTAAAAGTAAATTAACCTCATGAGTAAAGGTGGATTAATTCTTGGCAGCATAAACTTCTGGACTTGTGTCAGCAATGCCAAGATGCTCTTCAATTTCTTCTACTGCCCTGTATGCACTGAGGTGCAGAGCCCCACGCCCTCACATCAGTAGAGGCAACATAATATGTATCTTTTCTGACTTGCCCATCACTGTAGTGTTTCCATCATCCATGAAGCTCTCTGCAGTATAGCTGCCCAGGGTGTGTAGGTTTGCTGGGGCTGCCATAACAAAGTACCACAGTCACTGTGGCTTAAAGAACAGAAATTATTTTCTCCATATCCAAGATAAAAATTTTATCAGGGTTGGTTTCTCCTGAGGCCTCCCGCCTAGGCTTATAGATGACAATATTCTTCCTATGTCTTCACATGGTCTTCCCTCTGTGTTTGTGTCCTAATCTAGTCTTGAAAACATACCAGCTGTACTGGATTATGGTCCAGCTATATAGGCCCACATTTTACCACAATGATCTCTTTAAAGGCTCTATCTCCAAATACAGCCACAATCTGATATATTGAGGGGTTAGAACTTCAACATATAAATTTTTGCCCCATTACACACAGCAACCCATTGAATGCCTTTCAGGTTCCTACTGAAGAAACATGAAGAGGAGAAAGAGTAGGGCATCATGATTTTGTAGGGATTTCTTTTCTACAGAAAGCCCTTAACCCATCAAAACCCCTTAAAGAAACAGAGAACGAATTTGTTGTATTATTCAGGAAATTCTCCCCCAGTGACTTGGAAACACCCTTTTGTTGAGAAATGGTTTAGGAAATAAAGGAAATGTTATTGCTGCAGGAATTTCAACAATATAAGAAAGTTAAATTGACTGTTAAAATGATCAACTCTCCTGGTAATCAGGCAAGCACTGCACTGAAGTGGAGGCATATCTGAATTGATTGGAACTGTCTGGGTACAACCTCTTTTTTTCTTTCTTTTCTCTCTTTCTTTTTGCAAAGAACCATGGCAAAACTAACAGTAGGTCTTCAAAATAAAATTTCACAGGGGCCTAGGCATTTAATTCCCCGCCCCTCTCAACACACACACACACACACACACACACACACACACACACACACATTTTTAACTCTTTATTTCCCCTCAGACCATGAGGTTAGGTGTAGAGTTAGGGGAAAACCAGTGAGGAGACATCCCCTTGCAGAAAACATTGACAGGGATGGGGATAATGAAAATCAAACATGGCCAAAAAAAATGGTTTTCCAGTATATTGAAAGGGGGATTGAATCCACCAGGGACCAAGAAATCCCCTCATCAAAATCCAATCTTGATTTTTACCTACAACTGATTAAAGTCCCACCTGTCACTCAGCCATTTTATCTCCCACATTCAGTGGATGAGCAATTTTGCAGCGGTTTGTCAATATGGTGTCAGTCCACTGAGACCAGAATGTTGTTCATGATGGTAAGAATAAAATAGAGAGCCACTTACCAATGCATTTTATATTGCTATTAGAAGATATTTAAATCATGTGTTAAAAGCCAACAATTTTGAAGAAATTTCAGATTATAACAGCAATGCAGAGATAATTATGACATCTCAGCACGGGCACTTAACAAAACAACCTTATTTTCATAGACCTTAAACAAGGTAAAGCTTGATTTGAAAATCTAAGTAACTTTAAGAGTCCAGAGAAAAAATATTAATACATCTTTGTTTGCTGAAGTATCATGAGAGTGAAACCAATTTGGAAAGATTCTGTGTGAGCATAGAAATCACTCTGGAAAAAAACAATGTTTTTTGTTTTTCATTAGTATTGTACCTTTGAAAATGTTCTTTCATATCTCACTTCTGTTTTATCATAATATTTCTTTTGTTTGTTCTGCTGATACTGATGATCTTGATTTATAAACACAGTGAGAAAAGCTAGACAAGCCAAATACCTGTCCATATTAAAGACATTAAATATGCAAAACCACTGAGTGTAGAAAATAGACACCCCCCAAAAAATGTTGATTAGAGTGTTGGATTCATAAAACAGTGAGGAATATAATGACTTCCCGGTTATCCTCTGTTGATAAGATGTAATCAACTTTTTTTTCTTTTGTCCCCAGTAGGGCATTTATAAATGGTCACCCTATTTTTTAAAAGTTATTATAAAATGAGAAATATTTATAGAACATTCCATTAGGAAAGAAATTTATACCCATAACATTAACGTTTGTTTTCTTTACATTGCAGAGGGCTCTCTCAAGCCCAATCTCTTCCGTCTGTTCTCAGGATATGGTGGGTACTTCCCAGATGGACCTCTAGGTAATGCTCACTAATTCTATTTGTCAATGCAATAGAGAGGAGTCGTCCAAAAATTGTATCACTTGGCATTCACTAACTTAACTAAATAGCCAGGCTTGAATGTAGAAAAACATATTCTATTTATATGAATTCTCCTCCTTGGGATTTTTATTTTAGAAGAAGAAATATAGCTTACTTTTAACTTGAGGACTAGGAAAATAATTCAATATTAATCACAAATATTTAAGTGGCCACTACATGCCAAGTACATTCTAACCTGCACTCTAGACCTATTTTACAGATGAGAAATTGAGTGTAAATACTAGGGATATTTTGGCTAGACTTAAGAGAAAGCTCGACCACTATGGCTGACACAAATATATTTTATTTTTCTTCATATAAAAAGCAAGGAAATGTAATATAGTCTAGAACTGCTGCAATGGTTCAATAATGTCATCAAGAACCTGTTATCTTTCCATCTCAGCATCCTCAGCATGTTGGAATATTGCTTCAGGGTTGTTGACTGAATGGTGTTTGCAGGGTCTGGCATCGTATTTTTTGTTTGTATCAGAAAAGGCTGTTTGGGAAAACAAACCTTCATGGGTGTTTTAAACAGAGAAGAGATTTTACTACAGGGAATTGAGTGCTTATGGAATTGTTGGGAGGGTGTCTGGGGGAATAGAGGTCTGCATAGATCCTTGCTGATTCTGGGTTTGCAGCTAGCTTTGGGGTTAGGAAGCTCTAGGAACCACAGAAAACACTGACCATGATGCACTGCTCAGCCTCAGTGCAGGCACATCTTTTTAAAAAAAACTGACTGAAACCATTGTAAAATTCTCTTCTCTGCTGAAGTTCATGTATCTGTTCACTGTTGTCAAAGGACCAATAAAATGGCTTCTGTTTCTCATCTACTTTCCAAATTTCATGAGACTACAGACCCTAAACTGAAACACTTGTGGCAGCAATTCTGAGAAAGGCAACTCCCAGGCTGACAGAGCCTACAGTACAAGAAAGGTATGGAAGGGAGAAAATGGAATTGAGTTAACAATAGACAATCCAGCACAAGGATCCAAGGAACAAGAAGGGCAAGCAAGAACCAGCAATGACCTTCATCTCCTTTACCAGGAAAACAAATGTGTTTGTCATATTTCATTGTCTAGAATCGGGCCCCCTTGTGCACTTGGTTGCAAGGGAAGAGGGAGAACATGCATTTAGCTTTTTCTTGCTATTCGGTGGATGCAAGGGAGGATCTCATGAGCAAATTCAAAAGCTAGATGAAAGATTGAGATGATACAGATATGATTTTTCAAATTAACAAGAACTTTTACAAATGTAAACAAAAAAGCAAAAATTAGGAGTAAATATAGGAAAATGGGCAAATATAAATGTCCAATTACAGCAGAGAATGTCCACAAAGAGCACAAAAGTACGTGCAAGAAACCCTCAATATTACCCTGGCTGTGGTGCTCAGTGGTTAGAGCATCATTCTTTGCACTGGAGGGTAGTGGGCTCCATTCCTGGTCAAGGGCATGTACCTGGATTTGAGGTTAGATCCCCAGTCCTGGTGAGGTAAGGGCATGTGTGGGAGGCAACCAATAGATACCTCTTTCACATCAGTTTCTCTTTCTCTCTCTCTCTCTCTCTCTCTCTCTCTCTCTCTCTCTCCCTCCCTCCCTCCCTCCCTCCCTCCTTCCTTCCTTCCATTCCACTCTCTCTAAAGATCAACAGAAAAAAAATATCCTCAACTGGGGATTAACAAAAAATAAATTTAAAAGCATCAATATCATAAATAATTGGAGAGAATTATACATTTAAACTAAGATAAATTATATTGTCATGGGAGTATAGACTTGTGTAGCTATTCTAGGTGGCAACCTGATGGTACTTGGTTAAAGTAGGTATAGATTTACACTCTGACTCAGAAAATCTGCTCCCAAGTGGACATTTCCAGGAAATTATCAATCACGTCTACAAATGAACAGGTATGAATACAGTTATGACAGCTGTTAATGGTGGTGGAAACTGGAGGCAATGGATAGTTGAAATGTGGTGCATGGACACCATGGTGGACGAGGAAACAGAAGTAACATGGATGAATCCAACCAACATAGTATAAAGTAGACAATAAGTAGAAAACAGAATGACAATCCCAAGGCCACTTGTAAAAACAAAAAATGCATGCAACCAAAATACAATGCATACTTAATGATCACATGTTAGAACTAGTGGCCATGGTGAGGAAAGTAGAAAAGGGAATGGAGATAAAGAATAAATAAACAAACAGGAAAAGAGCCTTATTTAGACCAATGATAATGTGTCCTAAACTGAGGATGATATGATTGATTTAACCCTGGGAAACCTAGGTTAATGAAAAGGAGCTAAAAGTCGATTGATTTAAAATATAAATTGTGTGTGTGTTTGTGTTTATTACAAACACTAATACCCATCCATGCCCTCAGAGAAATGTGATTCTAATGCATAGGTTCTGAGAGTTATCTGTACACAAACCTATCTTGGTTACTATGAATCCTTTCCTAATGAGCCCCCTCCACAAGGGGGTGCCTCCTCTGGAGACAGCTCCAAGGGTTTGGGGGAGACAGAGCAGTACAATGAAAGATCAATGGACCAGGAGCCAGACAACACACACTTTGTGGGTAACATCCTCCTTTTTGTTGGAAATAATTAAGTGGTTCTTCTTATCAGGTCGCGAGTGAAGTATTCAAAACTCCAAGGGCAGCCATCAGTCACAAGGATTTTTCTACAAAGTCTTTTTTAAATTTCCAAGAGTGTGTTAAGAAAGAAATAGATACAGCCCTATGCTTGTGAGGTTTCTTTCTTTTCCTTTCAAAAGCCTAGACAGGGAAGCTTTCCCTAACCCTCAATTAGGAGGAGCAGAAAGAGAAATCTGTCAAGTCTGTGGACCGGCCTGTTCTCCACTTCTCTGGGGGTCCGTGGAAATGGACTCCTTCTTTTATTCCAGGGGTGATTGGCAGTGATGACTTCCAAGAACAACTATTCCCTTCTCAGTTTGGATGCCCAGAGGTGGGTGTCCTCTCTTCTCAAATGGAAATATTCAAGGCAACCAGCATGCATAATTTATCATGACACAGGACAAGATAGAAATGTTTTGCTGAACATGTCCTGCCATTATACCCTCCCCTTCCTGACACCTATGGGGAATCCCTGGAGAATCAGAGACCAATCCTGGTGGCAGTCACTCTCCTGGTAGCAATTTATCAAGCACATCTCTTTCACAAATGAAGGAATGATTGGCACCTAGAGAAAAGACAACAGGAACAAGATTTTCCAAGGATGTCCTAGCAAATCCCTGCAACTTAGTGCCTGTGTGATTTTGGACAAGCTATTTAACCATTTTTAAATGTCTATTTACTCTATGGATCTAAAATATTTCTAAGCACAAATAGTTGTTGTGAGAGTAAACCAAGGCACTTAGGAGGTAAAATCAAGCGACCACAGTATTTTTATCTCCCAAAGCCCTTACTTCTGAGCCACAGGTTACACCGTTCATTGGACTAGTGGGGAAGTGTGTTTCCTTGGTAAAAGAGGGTGTAAATCCACCCAGATACAAGGATGATAGCCTATTTTTAATGCAGCCTCCTCTCAAACAGAGAAGCCCACAGTCATTATCATCATTTTCATATTCAACTGAAGTCATGTTACATACCAGCATTATATATGCAAATGTACCTAAGTATGTTTGTCATGTTTTGGTACTTTAAAAATTAATCTAAAATTGCATCTTGTTATTGTGTTCTTTTAGTTATTAAATATCTACATAAATATAATTAGGAAGTTGTATGGACACACTCAGAAATTTAAAAGTATGCTCTATTTCATGATCAATTTAATAGCACTTGGGAGTACTTTTGACCACTTATGCTGTTTTTCCCCATGTGCTACATTCAGAACCTAATTTCTATTTAAGATAAGCCTTCACTGAACTATTTATAGTCATGAGAATGGGCTCTGAGTCCCATGGCCTGGGTTAGAATCATAATTCCAGGCCACACTGTATACTACTAGGCAAGTTGTTCCACCTCTTTGAGCCTCAGGTCCATCGTGTATACAAGTGATTAACACAATGCCTGGCAACTTGCAAACACTCAATAAATATTAGCTGCTGCTGCTGTCACTACTGCTCCTATTATCATTATCATCACTGTTACTTTACTATTACTCACTAATCTCCAGCAATAGTTATAGTACTTATATCGCTCCAAACATCTTGGAATCCCTAATCATGTTTCTACATAAGCATGCTACTTTCCTCTTCCAATTCATTGTCACTAGCTGCTTTTTCCAAGTTCTGTAACTAGGAGACATATTAAAAATCAAAAGAATTGTTTAAGTACTCGGGCCTGGGCACTGAATTGGAAGGTATTGCTGTCACTTAAGAAGAGAATAACAAAGAGCAAAACCCTCCTTGTGTCCTCATTTTCACTTTGATGCGCCACAAATAAAAAATGAGCTGACAGTCCTAAAATATGAAGACACCATATTGTTGTCACTCTGCATCCTGGCACATCTAATCCTCCTCATGCTGCTCGAGCTGTTGAAGGCTTTGAAGTTAGAAAATACCACTGCCTGATCTTCCAGCACTGATAATTAAGACACAGTGTGGCAAATCTAAAGAGACAGGCCATCTAGTATCTACATTCCCTTCCCAAGTAGCAAAGGGAGGGGAGAAGAAGGAGAAGGAGGAGGGGAGCAAGCTTTGAGTTGTAACTCATAAATCAATTGGTTCTACCTTTCGGTAGGAAAAGACCAGCAACTTCTATATTACGACTCAATCTCATCTTGCAGCCCCCAAGCAATTTTTCTTTCTTTTTTATGGTTTATGATCTTTGAGTTTCTTTTTCTTAAGACTAATTTTTCTTCTAAGGAAGAGAAATGCCCTCTCTTTTTTTAAAATCTTATTATTTGTCTTCCTGTGGGGGGGAAATGGATGTACTTCTATGGCATTCTTCTTTGTCATAAGCAATTGCTGTTGTGTCATAAATTTAAAACAGGTTGTGCTTCTGAAGCTCCATTCAAATCTGAGCAGGGGACATGTGGGATATAAAGGTTTATTAGTATAAATGGATAAATAATGAATGTTGAGTCTCGGGAACCTTGTGTTCCAGCTAGTTGGCTCCAATAACATGTCAGAATATATTTTTTAAATTCCACTAGGCAATATCTTCACAAAGATAAATTGATCTGAACTCTAATTGGAAAGGCATAGAAAGCATATTGCCATGTTCATTTCTTTACAATAAATAATTGGGGTCTATGAATTCAACTGTGATTTATTTGTAAGTATATCATAATCATCAAAATGGGTGACAGACTTAAAAAAAAACTCACTGTTGAATAGATTCAGAATTAAAGCCTGTTAACTCCAAGAAGATCTGTCTGAACATTATCTCAAGTGATATTTGCCTGTTGTTCTCCTTCTGGTCTCTGACCTTTCTCTTCCTACTGCAATATCATTTAAATGAAAAGATTCAGCACAAATTGCATAGTGCTGCAAAAAGACTCAGAGTGATCTTTTGAGTCAAAGGAAAATCTAACTTGACAAATAAACTTAAATCCCATCTTCTATTTTCAAAGAAGAATTTTTAAGAATGTCAAAATAACAGTTTTCAAATTTCAGATTAATCAGATTATGAAACTAACAACCAACTGTTAAAATCATAAGTAGAAGTACATTTAAAAATAAGCATTAGGCATTAATTGGGTAAGTTTAAAAATGACCTAATTATTTTCATAATTTCTTTGTAGAAGATATAGGATTAGCAAAAGGTAAAGAGCTCCTAGGATATAAAATGTGGAATCATTTAGAGTCCTGAGATGCTAGTTGAGAAAAGAGGAGGGATGGGTAGGTATGGGTGGGACAGAAGGGAGAAAAGGAAGCAATGTAGGAATTAACATATTCCCGGGAGTTAATATATATTCAGACAAAAGCCGTGATTTAACATGTGGTCTTACTAGTTTGTGTGTCATGTAATACTTGAATGTGTTTAATCATGACAGGGAGATGATTGAAGAATTCCAGACCTTAAATGGATTCCAGACATTCATTGTCTATATTTCTTCATATTTGGTAAAGGAGAAAATGTCATATATGGCTCTAGGGACACCCTAGACCAAATGAATCAGACAGTGGTGGTGGACATGGCCCTCCTATGGAGGTTACTAGAGTGGGTAGGAGATTGGGCCAGGTATAGAAGCTACTTTTCATTTGCTATTACTGCAATCACTATTGTTCACTTAACATGGTTATAACCTTGTATAGCTTTTAACTTATATGTATTTATGTGTGTAGATGTAATTTCATTAGACCTTTACAGAAGTCTCCAAAAATAGTAAATTATGATCAACCCCATTATGAGTGATTTGAAGAAAAAGCACTCATGAGAGAAGCTGTGAAAAAAAAAGACTTGGTTTGGTGAAAGGAAAGTATAAAAGAAAGATGAAGAAATTAAGGAGAAATTGTAAAATTTCTTTAACAATCATTTGCATAGCTTTTGGTATGTTCAAGGCAGTCTTAGGCACATTATAAATATTGACTTATTGATGCACATAAGAATCATGTAAGGTAAGTGCTATTAATAACCCCATTTTAAAGATGCAATCCCTGAGACCCAAAGAGGTTAAATAAATTGCTTCAGGGTCTGGCCACCTGGCTAGAGTCCACGGTTCTAACCAGAGATGTTTGCTGCCTCTGTAGGTAATGGCTTGGACATTAGAAGGATTAAATGAGGCGATATAAGTCAAGTGTGTAGTACAGCGTTTGGAAAATGGTGTTTAGAAGAAAAGTACACAGTAAACCACATGGAGAAGACAGCTGGCAGGCTTTTCTGGCTCAAGAACACAAACTATGATATTACACAATAGGAGGGAAGTTATACAAAGTATGATAAGAGACTTTAAAGACCATCCTCCACACAGGAGGTTTCCTGAATGCATTAGCCTCTGTCTGTGTTATTTCTACCCAGACTTTGGCCTTCTGCTGAGCTTGGAACACTTCATACCAATATCAGATTACCTGGGAATTCTTTTTCCTCTTAGTCCCCACTTCATCCTTACTTCAGTCCTCATCTAGAACTAGTTTGCCCAGTATCTTAAAATAATTCCACAGCTCAAACTTTAGCAAGTTGCCAGTTGCAAAAATGCAAAGATGAAAAATCTACAGCTTCACCACTCAAACAATGGACTTCCTAGAAAAGGATGACAGACATATAAATTAGTAATAATAACCATGTCATATATAAGGGCAAAAAAATCAAAGTTTGTCCAAAGAACAGAGAGTACGCATAAAAGTAATGTTGCTTTTGTCTTGAGGCAGATTTTCTTTTAGAAGGAAAACTTAACAAAGCTTGGAAGGGAAAGAAAATGGGTGTGGAAAGCAGTATAGATGAAAGACAGTCCAAGCAAATTGCATGAGCTTGCAGAAATGGGGTGTGCTGGAGGACACAGGCATGATTTGTTATTGCTCAAAATTAAGTAGGAGGAGGAGGCTGAGGAAACAGGAAGAGCTAGGAGGCATGAGGAGGTTAGGCAGGTGTCCTGTCACGGAGGCTGTGTGTACCATGGGAAGTCTCATGGGAGAGAGAATAGAAAGGGGTAAGTGGAGCAGATCTGTATTTTCGATCATAACTCTCCCGAAAGCATCGTTGAAAAATTTGAGGCGGAATAAATCAGATGGAGAAGTCTATTTCCAGGTGAGAAATGTTGAGAGCTTGACCTAGGACAGTGTTATTAGAAGATGAGGAAAACAGAAGATAAGTTTGCAAGTCAAACAGGAAGACAAATTGAAAGGAATATTGTAGCTGGGACTGACTCTTAGATTCCTTGCCTAATGGCTCTGTTAGTGGGGTCACTGAAGCAGATAGCAAATGCAGGAGGAAGAAGAGGTTTGGGGAAAGGGGGAGGTGATCATAGACTTTTGAACAGGTTAAGTTTAAAGTGCCTTAGAGGCATCCAACTAGAGATGTCTAGTAGGCAGTGAGAGGAAGGAAGATATGAGCATATAATAGGCATTCAAAATTAGTTGCCCTTGATATATTTATGTCCCCTACAGCACCAGTTGTTTTGGATATATTCATCCTATTGAAATACGCAGGACCCCAGTGATTCTTTTCTGTGTTTACCACTGCTCACCCCACAGGGCTCCTCCTGATTGGCTTCTGGATCAATCTGGCCAATGGCAGAACATTGAAAGATGGAAGAAATTAGAAGTTGGATCATCAATGTCTTAATTACTCCCTGCAGTGCTGCTATGGACTGGTATCCTTCAACCCAGTGTCACAATTTTGGTTAGGTGACTCTTCAACTCTTCAGCAGTTCTCTCTCTCTCTCTCTCTCTCTCTCCCTCTCTCTCTCTCTCTCTCTCTCTCTCTCTTGTTCTCTCTTTCTCTTCTTGTCCTTTCAAGCCCAGCTGTGGTAACCCCATTTTCACCCCTTGGGTACCTCAACTATTTCCTTAGGCCTTCTCTATGTTGTGATCACACTGTAATAAAAATTCCCTTTATTAAGCTCTCTTCAAATACTCTACTTGAGTGCATCACCTTTTTCTTGCCAAAACAGACAGCTAAACTTGGTTTTAAGATGTTGCATTCTCCCAGTTTTCCTCCTACATCATCATCCATCCATCCTGATATCCTTTGCTGGCTTCTCCTCATCTTTCCAATATCTAAATTCTAGAGTGCCCTGGGATTCACCTCTCATATTTTTTCTTTTCCCTGTGTACCCTCAGTGTCTGGATGATCTCATCCAGATGACTTTAAATACCATCTATGTGGTAACCACCAAATTCATGTCTCCAGCTCCAACCTTTCCCACCGAGTTCCAAACTTAGCAATTAACTTGAAAGGCTAATAGACAAATCAAAGTTAATTTGTCCAAATCATGCCCCCTCAAAATCCCTTCAACCTGATCATTCCCACCTCATCAGTAGCACTGCCATTCATATAGTTGCTCAGGCCAAAATCTAGGAGTCACCTTGGACTGCTCTTTGTGCCTACCCTGCAAATAATCCAGTAGCAAGTACTGTTAACTCTACCATCACAATACACCCTGAAACCAACAACTTCTCATTCCTGCACCATGGTTATCTAGGGTACACCTCTTTCATCCTTTTCCTAACTACCTAATGATCTCCTACCAGATCTCCATGCTTTCATTCTCTTTCCTACTGAAGAGATCTCTTTAAAGCACAAATCAGAACATGTCACTCACCCATTCATATGCTTTCAAAGACTTTCTATCTCAAGCTGAATGAAATTCAAACATTTTCCCATAACTTTAAGCTCTCTGTCTCTGGCCTCTGGCCAGCTCTCCAATTAATTTGTTCTTTTATAGCCACTCAGCTTCTCACTGTCCAATACAACAGCCACTGGTTATATGGGCCTATTGAACACTTGAACTATGGTTACTGAGATTGAGGAACTAAATTTCTCATTTTATGTAATTTTCATTAATTTAAATATAAATTGAACAACATGTACTAATTTAATTACCAGAAAACCCTTAGGTATGTTTGAACAACACAAATATATTAATCTTCCTTATCAATTATGAATTTTATAAAGTCAAAACACAAATCAATTATTTCCAATGAAAATTTCTGAATTGAGACATGCTTTAAGTATAAAACATGTACCAGATTTTGAAAAAAAAATTGAGTGAAAAGAATGTAAAATATTGATTACATGTTTAAATGATGAAACATATAATTAAAATAAGCCCAGGTGGTGTGGCTCAGTGGTTGAGCATCAACCGATGAACCAGGTTGATTCGCAGTGAGGGCACATGCCTGGGTAGTGGGCTTTATCCCCAGCAGGGGGGCATGCAGGAGGCAGCCAATCAATGATTCTCTCTCATCATTGATGTTTCTATCTCTCTACCCCTCTCCCTTCCTCTCTGAAATCAATACAAAAAATATTTTTAAAAAAATCAATTTTGCCCTAACCGGTTTGGCTCAGCAGATAGAGCATCAGCCTGCGGACTCAGAGGTCCCAGGTTCGATTCTGGTCAAGGGCATGTACCTTGGTTGCGGGCGCATCCCCGGTGGGGAGTGTGCAGGAGGCAGCTGATTGATGTCTCTCTCTCTCTCATCGATGTTTCTAGCTCTCTGTCCCTCTCCCTTCCTCTCCGTAGAAAATCAATAAAATATATTTTAAAAAATCAATTTTATTTTCCCTGACCACACTATCTAAAATAACCTCCAGCCTCTCTCTTTTATCCTGCTTTAAAGTTTCTATATAGCTCTCATCACTGCATCTATTTGCTTATTCTCTGACTCTCATACCAGAAAGTAAAACTCATAAGAGCAGGGAATTCTTTTTTCCCTGTAGAATGCTGTATTCTCAGGGCCTAGAAAGAAAATAATATATACAAGCACCTACTCAATACTTTTTGAAGAATGAATGAAATAAGTCACCTATACTCCACTATGGCATATGGCATAACATGGACAATTATATTTGCATATTCCTTAATTCAGCATTTAAACCTCTCTGCAATATTGGAACATAAATGAGCATGAAACATTTCACTCACAGGAACACAGGACCCTGATATTTCAAAGGTGTATGGAAATCTTCAAAAGAGAACATAATATAGCAAGATAAAACTTTAAGCCTTCTAAAATGTTTTTTGTGTAGAATGCATTAAATTATACCCGGGCTGTTTTTGCAATGCAGGTACAATTAAACACACATGATTTCTTCAATTTTCAAAAGTCAGTAGCAGGTAATTCCAAGAAATAAAATTAGACTACCATAAAAATATTCTAGGCTCTCTCCAATGTGAAATATATAGAAGTCATGAGTTGTATGCTGCTGGGAATCACTGTGAATTTTTTACTTAGATTTTAAACAGAAATATCACTTCACGTACTAACTAAGACAATCCTCTTTTTTCTAATGTGAACTTGTATATATATTTAGCATAAACACCAGGGAGTTTTCAATTTTTCTCTCAAATAGCATAAATTTGTACTTCCTAAACAATAGAGACTGAGCTAACAATAGCACCACTGCAAATGTCAAAGAACATGCTTCCACTCACAGCTTAGGAATTTCAAAACTGAAGGAAAGGTAAACTCATCAACATAGCAAGGTGGAAATAAGATACATCTTTATCTTGCCTTCCAGAAGTTGCATAACTTTCTGTAATTGTAAGGTTATCATCATGGATAAGTTCGGAGGATGTTTGCAGACTCCAGCAATAAATCTTCAGTGCTGGGAGGAAAGGATGGGGGAGGAGAATTCTCTCTCCAGAAGGTCATAGCAGTGAGGATGTGTGAGGACAGCTGCCAGCCAGCTGATGGCCGGAGTCTCAATTCATCTCTGGATGACTTTACTTTCTTTTCTGTGGACACGGAGTAATGAGTCCAAGTTGGGAGTGGGGTAGGTGTGGGGGGGTCACATCAACCATCATTTCCTGCCCGCATTTTGCAGGCATGGTGTTGCTGGGTTGCTTATTTTGCTCATCTGCTTCCTAATTGGCTATGGATTAGTGAAGTGGGTTAAACTTTTGTGACTAAGAAGAACTATATTTATGCCAGGTTTGGGGTGGGGGGATATCTTTTCTGCACATTTCTAATCATTAGAGCCTTATACTTGTGAGCTTTGTCTAAAGGCCTGAGTCACATTCAGGCTCTCCACAAAATTAGAGATAGAAGTGGTGATAAATATTAGGTCTTGGTGGATATTAGGTGGGAGTGGTTATCATTGGACCTCTTACCTAATTTTCAGGCCTGTGGAGTTAAAAAAAAATCACAGAATATGAGCCTCTGGAAATGGCTTTGCTGAGACTTGCCACAGTGTTCACACTTGGGTTGCGGGAAACGAGTTAAGTCGGCTCGCGTGAATTGCGCGTACTCCGCGGGAGCCGTCTTAAACTCGGTTCATATAGATTTGCGGTGGAGTGCGGGAAACGTGTAAACTCGGGCCGATTGTAACTGCGTATTACCAAATATTTCATTTCAATCGAACCCATACTTCAAAAGATATAGGCATTTTAACGCGCCATCTTATATTTTGGCGGGAAATTCACCCGCAACCCAAGTGTTCAGCAACGGTAATACTGATTCTGGGTTCAAGCCATGTTGGGCAGAGGCTTCCCGTCTATACAATAACCTGGATTGTCTCATATCCTCTTGAAAAATGTACATTCCAGGGTCTACTCTCAGATGGTGCAAGCATTCAGGAACATGAAGCACATTTAATGTCAAATGCATGCATACACTGAGCTATGCATCAATTTGTAGGATTCTGGCATGCCTCAAATTACAATCCTTTCTTGATAGTCTTTCAAATCAAAAGGTTGTTTATGTGGAAATGAAAAATGGGGAAAAAATAAAAAATATTCAAAAGTGTTTTTGATCCCTCAAGGTTCATTTTCATTTGCTTCTTTCTTTTCTACCTGAAAATTGCTTTATAACCCATTTTTCACAATTACTCTACTTTTGTCCTGTGAAATCCTAAGCTTGGATGTGCACCTTATACATAAACTGATATGATAGTGGTTAAATCTGACAACACTTTCTCTCCCCCAGAAAATATTCATAACTGTTTCCTATGCCAGTGATTCATTTCAATGCTGATATCAAATAGCTTTTGCTTTACACCTCCGGCTGTCAAATGCATGTGCTGGTCTTCCTCTAAATTTAAAATCCAGTCAGGGGAATGAAGGAGATAACACCTCTTTTATTACAGTTTGGGAAAACAATAAAAATCATTTTGGATATTGAAATGTCCCACAAAGCACTTGGGTATATTTCACTCTGTGCTAGGAAAATTGCAGACAATATATTCTAAGAAACAGATGTCAACTAAATACATTTAAAACGATGATGCCTCTGTAGTCACAAACAAGTTGGCAAATACTACTAAATTGAATCAGCAAACTACAAATAAATAAGCACAGAGAAAACTAATTGCCTAGAAAAGGATGTTCCACTTGCTTTGTCATTAGCTACTTAAAATTCTCTACAAGTGCAGCTTATCTGAAACCAAATTCCAGAATAGAGATCAGACAAACACAGATACAGAAACCAAGGCCAAGGCTCGTGTTGCTCACGTACTTCAATCAGGGCAGCCAGGACTCAGAGAAATCTCACAGATGCAAAGTAAACTTACCAATGCTATGCCGTTTGTTTGCGAGCTGGCCTCCAATAGTGAGAGGTCTAGTTCAAAGCTGCTCAAACTTTAATGTGTATATACATCACCTTGGATCTGGATAAAATGTAGATGCTTTCTGTGGGTCTGGGGCAGAGCCTGAGAATCTGCACTTCTAACCAGTTCCCAAATGAGGTCACTGCTGCTGCTGATCTGGGGGCCATATATTAATAGTGGGAGTTCACTGGGATCATATTTTCTCTTGGAAATCAGAGGACCTGAATTACAATTCTCACTCTTCTAGTAATCCACTGTATGGCCATAGGGAAATTATCAGACCTATCAATGCCTCACTTACTAAGAAGAAACCTCACAGAGAGTTAAAGATGTTCTATGAACACATTTGGCTGAGCAAGCATGTTCCAGGGAATGAAAGACATCAGAAGAGTAAAGAAATGAGTCTTAAAGGCTGAGAATCTAAAGTAGAACAAACAAACAAACAGGCCCTGTTGGAAGCAGACCCACTAGCAAAAGAATAAGAAACTATGAGTGAAAGAAAAACAGAAATCAAAGAGTCACAAAAAGAGTCACTTGAAGGAAACTCAGACTTCGGAACAGTTTGGAAACTGTTTGAGCCACACTAAGCACTGGAACAGAGAAATAGAGGATGGTGAGAAGGTACTATGTTCTTTAATATCTGAAGGATTATGGCCACAGAGATTTCCAAAGAACAGATCTTTGGAGAGAGGTGAACAAAAAGATAATGTAGCATATATTTTAAAAAATAAGAACATTTTGGATGAAGTACAACAAAGTATTTAAAATAGACAATAAAAGAAATAAACCACCTTTCCCCAAAATGCTGGATCAATTTTTAATGAAACTTATTTGTTGTCCTTTTGGCACTTTTTTAAGTACCTGGGACACACAAAAGTAGTACACCTTTCAGTCATTGTTCAGCCATATATTGCCACCAACATGAGATGAATCAAGTTGCCAAGAAGTTCCAAATGCTCTAGGTTAACACTGAAACTCTTGGTATTGGGCTCTCCTAAGAAAGGCAGTCTGCCTTCTTATGCTCAAACCCTCCTTGTGACAGGCACTACCTAGCAGGACTCAGGAGCAGAAAGGATGGAAAACAAACATTTTTAATTTATTTTCTTTATAAGTCACTAATTAATTACACTCCCATATCAGCAAAGCTGGAAAATCCCCCCTATGAGGATTAACCATCATTTATTCTGGTAGCAAGCTTGAACTTTTCCAAGGTTGAAACTACTGATGATTAACTTCTGGAAATACCCGTGGTAACTATTTTAGACCTGTGAACTATCACACCTTCTCAATGTCAACAGACACCCACATCAAGCACAATACCTTTTGAAAAGGCTATAAGATTGCATTGCATTTCAGTTTGGGAAGTGACCATTGTAGCCACCAAATGGTAATACTCTCTCTGAGCCTGCCAAGGGCCATGGCTGACTTTCTTCCAGATAAAGGCACTATCTGCCCAAGAATAACATTCCCTATAAATCATCTGTTGCTGCACAGAGACTGAATCTGAAAGCTAACTGGCAATTCTGACACATCTACAGATAGAAACAAAAGGCATATTTTTAAAAAGTGCCAGTTAGAGCCACAGGTTCATTTGCCATAGGATCAGTTGTTGAACAGGGCAGGGGAGACGGAGTATTCCTCACAGATAAAGATTGCAGTCCAGGAATAGTAACATGGCCCTCTAAATTTACCAAGATTCACTCAAGATTCTACTTCCATACTTACAGGCTTTTATCTCTCTGACAACCAAACCCAAGAGGTTTGCCAAAATAGAATTCTAGTGCAGGGGGAAAGAAGCTAAAGAATTATGCATTAATAACACCTTTACCCACAGGCGGAACATATTTTCATCTGCACACATCAGGAACTGGAGATCTTAGGTTATTAAAGGTGAGGGAAGCTAATAGTCTTTGGGATGGCTCCCTTGGGACACCTATTTGCATAATGAAGCTAATACATGGCATCCCAACTCAGCAGTTCTTTGGAATCAGCTACTTGTAGTCTCACATGATATTTTTAATTCACTAACTAAATTACTTTGTGGAAGAATTGTTGGTGGCTAATCTCAAAACTATGTCTACAAATAATTCATGAGTATATTTACCAATGAAGAAGAAGCCTAATTGGTAAAGATGTATGGTTTCATTAATCTGTCTTTTGAAAAATCCCAAATTAATGCATAAAGATTAAAACTCTGCCCTGGCTGGTGTGGCTCAATTGGTTGAGCATTGTTTCATGCACTAAAAGGTCAGTGATTCAATTCTTACTCAGGGCACATGCCAGGGTTTCTGGCTCTGTACCCAGTAGGGGGTATGCAGGAGGCAGACGATCAATGTTTCTCACATCTATGTTTCTCTCTCTCCCTATCCCTTCCTCTCTCTCTAAAATCAATAAAAACATGTTTTTAAAAAATGATTTAAACCCCGCTGAAGTCATCTGCATAATTTAAATGCAAGAGGCATTTGTATGCCTTGCTTTGTCTGTCTTGCTTTGGATGCCAAAAGCCAGGACACCTAGATCAGGGAGCCACTTCTGCCCAGAGTTCTCCAACATCAAGGGAGAGAAAGACAACATTTTTGGCCATGGTCTTATTTTTATATTTAGTTGTTAGCCATTTGTTAATCTTTATAATGACGGCTACATGTCAGTAAATATTTGTCCAAACCCATAGAATGTACACCACCAGGAGTGAATCCTAAAGTAAACTATGGACTTTTGGGTAATTATGATGTGTCCATGTAGGTTCATCAATGATAGCAAATAGCTACCATCAATAGTAACTGAATTATCAGATTTGCGTGGAGGTCTTGATGCAAAAGCAGTGCTTTGGTTTTCCTAGTGCTTCGCTTTTTCTATGTGTGTTTTTTATATAGAAATCAGTGTGTATGTATATCTACATTGACATGTCTCTATAAAGAACATAAATGCATTAGGTATGCATTTGGTATCATTCAATGTGTTAGGAGATAAATGTTAAGAAGATCAATAATGACAGCCTCCTTCTCCAAAGATCTCTGCATTTCCCTGACACTCCTTGAAATCCTTTTAACACAACTGAGTAGTTATTCCATCAGTTGTTAACTAGTGATCAGTTATTTTAACACTACCTGTTACACCTAAATTTAGCTTCTTTTGCTTTCTTGAGTAGCTTTCTAACCCAGCACAACTTATCTTTCAACTCAAAATTAGGGAGAGTAGCCATCATATGCCATGTTGAGTTTCAAATGAAGACAATGAAAATCAGTTCAGTCCTGCAAAAAAAGAGAAAAATAATATAGGAACATTAGGAAGTTTTAGGGAGCTGGTCCCAAGACAAGAAAAGGAGAAGAGTGTTTAGAAAAGGAGTAGGTATCTGTTAGAATAAATGTGGTCCATTTAGTGGTGGAGCCTCTTAGAGTCCAAAATGAAGAAACTAGATAAGCAGAGATGAAATAGGTTGAAAGATCATAATTTTCCCTCCCTTTGAATGTGGGATGAACTTTGTGACTTTCTTCCAATAAATAGAGCGAGGAAAGAGGAAAATAATAAATTTACAGTGGAAAAGTCATCAGAATTATTGGCATGTATAGATCAGCTATGATAAGGGCAATTCATTCCATATATGCATGTAAAATCTATGTTAAAACACACAGACATGTGTTTTACCACATATATGTGGCAACAGTGTTAAAAACAACAAATTGGGTAATTAGAAGTATGTCTATAATATTAAGAATGAGGAAGGCTTAAATCTAAAAATTGAGATAAATAATATTATTAAAAAATAATGCAAAAGTCCTGGAATCTTATTTAAGATCATCTTCTATGTCAAGTTAAATGACTTTCAAATTGAGAAGTGTGGGTAACAACATAGTTTTCAGGGAAATTTAGTTAAAGATTCTAAGAGATAGTAAAAAATATAGCTTTAAATGACTAGAAATTATCAAATTCAAATGTTATCCACTGGGCCAGTTAAAAAAGAAAACACTTAATTTACCATAAAAGCAAGGTGTTTCAGTAGATAACATAGGGGCAGATAGTCCAACATTTCAAAATAGAAAAATAAAGTTATAAACTAGAAGCTCCATCAAGTTGACCTGTATATTGACCATGGCTATATTCTGGAGTGAAGTTGAAACCAAGGAACCAACATGCACAATAAACTTGTCATGCCATACAAATTTTCATTAAAAGAAAAGAAAAAAGGAATCATAGGCAGGAAGGTCAAGAAAATACCATACAAAGAATACATGGTGATTTCAGTAAGTTTAAAATATGTCAAATGTGGTTTATTTTACCAAGTTTCCCTCTACATCTTTTACAGGAAAACACACACACACACACACACATGATCAACTGCAGTTAGCATAGCTACACTAAGCATTGTACCTAAAGTGTGTTGATTAATGGGTCATTAATGGGTCATTAACAGAATAGGATGTGGCAGGACTCTACAACAGTCATCATCTAGTCTGTTGCTTAATTACTACGAGCCCAGAGACATCCTTATCAAGTTTATATAAGATACACATCTAGTGATGAAAACAGTTTCAAAAAATCTTGATAAGCTAAAATTGTGCTGATTTCTGTTCAAGTCCTACACTTGGGCCTCAAGAAAACAACTGCACCAGTGAAGTGCAGAAGACGTCAGATGTGCCCATGAGATTGTTTTTAAAACTGCTCTGGAATTTTGGTTGAAATTTATTTATGAGCCAATGGAGTGGCATAATTTCCAAGAAAAGCTAATGCCTGTTTATTGTGCACCAGTTAGAAGTATTCTGTCTAAAACAAAGAAGGCACTGTTCTCTCAGGTACAGTCCTTAATTTAATCCTTGCCACCACAGTAAGAGAAAGACCTTGATTGACTGAGGCTTATCTAGAACAGTGAGACCAGAATTGTGGAGACACTAGGAAGTGGGTTATAGGAGTAATTATTGGAGAAAAGAAAGACAACTTGGGACAGCATAATAATTATTTTCAAATATTTGAAATTATATTTTAATGAAGGGGGATTGAACCTACTCCACAAAGCCCCAGAAGACAAAAGTCAGATCAATAGGTTGAAAATTTGAATAGGTGAAATTGAGCTCAGTGCAAGAGAGAACTTCAGGTAATTATAGATTTTTAATAAAAAGAATGAAATATCAGTATCACCAAGGGTATGAAAACATGAATATTTTTATACAATTGAAATGGGAATGAAAATTGGATCATTCTTTCTGGAGAGGCAATTTGTCAATGGATTTAAAAAGTCTTAAAAGCCTATATATTTTAATTCAGAAATTCCACTTATAGACATTTACCTACATAATTAGAAATGCTGGGGAAAGTTTATAAAAAATTAGCTGCACCATTTTTGTGGTATACATTTTGAGATAATCTAAATACTCTTTATGTTTTTGACACATAGAATGGAATACTAAGCTGTTTTTTTTAAAAAAAAAACACAGAGTAGAAAATATTTTGTAAAAACTAATATTAATAATACATTATTAGTTGAAAGGAGATCCCAACCTTTCCTTTTTAAACATAGAAAAATAGACAGAGAGAGAAAATGAAATTAAATAGGCCAAAATATTAGCATTGCTACCTGTTAGATAAAGAGCAAGTATTTTCCTTACTGTTGTTTATTAATCTGTCTAAAATGAAACTATACACATTTTTCAATCAGAAATTGAAGGAAGGCACAGAACATGTGTTCTTATACCCCTAGTACCTAACTCATAGGAGGAAGGCTACACAGTTTTTTTTTTGTTGTTGTTTAATAAATTAATTAAGTCATATTTTATTGAATAAACTCTCTAAAAGAGTTAATAGCTCCCTGTGTGAGCAGAGGCTGAATGGTATTCAGCATAGATAGAGGGCATTCTTATTTTTATTTAGATTAGTGGTTCCCAAAAAGAGGTGTGTGGGAAACCTAAAATGCTCCCCCATTTCATGAAATACAAATTTCCAATTTCTACCCAGATTTACTAGGTCAAAACCTACAAGAGTTGTTATAATGTGGGGATTATTTTCATGCATCTGGAAAACCAGCCTGTGGTCCTGGATCCTGTAGAGGTTACTTTGGGACTTCTCATTGACTACTCATTGGCCTGCCATACTCAGCTGGTGTCTGAAGACAGCTTGGTGGTGCGGAGTGAGGAGGAAAACCCACACATAGGAATTAGGGTACAGAATTGTTAGCCAGCCTCACAACATCTCTGCTGGTGACTGAGTGGATGAGTGAAGAGAAGCCTTAGGTACAGACTCACGTCCCAAAATATACAGAGCAGGCCAAAAGTGAATGGGTTCCCCTTGCATAGCATTCTTTGCTTGAAGACCCCTCTGTCCAGAACCGTAAAGAAGAAGAGAGCTCCCTAATGTTCACCTTAATAATTACATCAAATAAATGAAAGTTTTACTTGCCTGAATCCCTACATCTTGTTTCCCAAATGTTATATACAACAAAATACCGCACAGACTTTGAGCAGACAGGGTATAATTGCTGACTATCACGTCAACACAATTAAATCTGTTTTCTGTCTTATGTGTGTTCTTTCACTTGTTCTTATAATGAATCATTAATTAATTCATGTCAGGATAGATATTAATTTGTCTGGGACTACATATATCCATATGCTTACTTGTCCCCTGAGGTTGTTGCATGAAAATCTTAGATTAGTTTCAAAAGATAGTATACATATTTCTGTGGTGATAAATTAGAATACATTCATCCAATTTATTTTCCATGCTTTTTTCTTCAGGTAAAACTGATACATAAAAACAGAGTATTTTATTTCTATTAGTTAGCAGAAGTTGAAGTAAAAATATCTTCAAATACACACACACACACACACACACACACACACACACACACACACACACTGTAGCCTCTCATGATGAAATACATATGAATGCTACTGCTGACACTAAAAACTCCAATTACCCCAGGAATTGAGTGCTGACTGGGTCCTGATTTATTTTAGGCAAATTGGGCACATAATGAGTAAAACAAATACTTTGAGGATCAGATTTAAATGAACAAATGTAAAGACATTCAGGTATAAGTCTGATTTCCATGGTTATTTCTTCAATTGTGGTAAAGTCTTGGCAGCTGCAAACATCAATGAACGAGCTGGCGTGCCAACAATAACAGTCCTGCTCAGAATAGATTTATAGAAAATATGGCCAATCTGATCCAAAGCTACCAAATTGGCAAATTTACTAGAAGTAGATGGATAAAATTATACTGTACAAGACAATGATGACAAAAAAATTCTGCCATACAGAAAATGATTGTCTTTGGGGGTATAGGAAAGAAAAATCACTTTATTGCCCATTATGTTTCCAACTGGATATAATGACGCATATGTGTTGGGGAAGGTCATCAAGAGATGACTGCAGGTTTGACCTGAGAGCTGAAGGCTCCTCACTCCCTCCCCTGTGCTTGAAATGTGCCTTCTGCTTGCCTTCCCCATGTTCAAAGGTGCCCAAGGCCCCAGCCCTGAGATAGCAATGTGGTGATGAGACCATCTGGGCTGGGTTCATGACTAACTCCAGGTGAGGCCTCTATATAAACTTTTAAGATTTGGTGGGTGGGTCTAGCAAACTACTCTTCTGTGACCTCCAAGACAAGCCTCATGAATAAATATCCTTGCTCCTTAGACCTACCACCTTCTAATATTGAGGGTTCTACCTCTTTCTTCTGTTTCTCACTGCCCTGTTAACAAGAATCAGTTTCAGATTTCACCTAGAAAGCTTCTGCAGAGGCTGAAAACCAACATGGCCATTGTGTTTAACAACATTTAGCAGTTTAAAATGTTTCCACAAACATCGTCTCATAAAATGCTCACAACAACCCCGTGAAGCTGATGTGCTTACTTTAACAGATGAAGGAATGGGAGCTCTGAGCAATTAAATAACTTCCCTAAAGTCTCACAAGAAAAAAATGGTCCAAACAAATGACTGTACAAACCGCTGAATCTATAGAATAAATATATAAAAATGACCACTCATTAAAAAGGCCAGACTGTACCACAGCCTCTTTCTTTGTGACCAAAATAGACAACTTCCTTCACTGGCAGTGTTTTCCTAATCAGCAATGACCAATCGGTGGCCTGAGGGACATGGCAAACCACTAGGTGATGGAGGGCACTCCAAGGACCAGACACTCCTGGATAACAAATGCTGACACATACTTCCTCATAGCCCCCTGGTCCTGAATTCATCCGCAGCCGGTTCTGAAACACATATAATACTTTCCTTCTCAGGTTTCCAGGAACTCAAGGATGTGCTTTCAACAAAACAAAACAACCTTACACATAAATTATTGGTAGTGTTAAATTCTGCATCTTGCCCCCTTTCTCACCTCTCTCCATTTCTAGACACATGTGTCTAGGCATAGAAACCAGATTAATTGCAAAAAATATTTGAAGAATATTTTGCAGTTAAAAAAATGCAATTTTGAATTTGAATAGAAGGATCCATTGTATCAGTGGTCCTCAAAATACCAAATAGTTCAAAGACCTAATTGGCGCTTTCCTACTAGTCACAGCACTTCAAAGGTGGACTTTTGGAACCACCGATGTTCAAGTTGTAAAGAAATATAGACCCTCTCATTGAAACCTCTTATTTTCCCAAGGAAGAAGGCCCAGCAACAAGAAGTGACTTTTTATAGGTCATGCAATGAATTAATGTCTGAGCCAAACCTAAAAACAAGTCTCCTGACCTGTCTAGGTTTTTGCAGCTATGACTGCATAAGAAGAGGCCTGCTCATGAAAGCAACAATTCTTAGGATCGGTCAGCTCTAAGCTGCACAGATGTTTCTTCCTTCCTGTGAACAGAGACCAAGAAATATTTTTTCACTTCTTACTTCTGAACTTTCTCAGGGGAAAATAAACTGGTATTATCTTGAGGCCAAAACAATAAAATCTTCAAGAATTTGAGACAAAACCATATGAACTGCCTAAGTAGCCCCTATGAGATATTGGGGACCAAATTAAAAATAGTAAATGCAAGACATTGGTCTAAGCAGGGAGTGACCTTGAGGTGTGGAAGGGTGTCTCATTTTTAAAGTTTGTATAATAGCACATGACTTCAATAGATGCCATTTATTCCTGAGCAACATCATCCTACCCAACAGGGGGAGGATCTGAGACAGCACAGAATTTTTCCATTTCTTTTATAACCCACCAACCTGAGATCTAGAGTAGATGCTCAATAAATTCTTCTTGCATAAAGGCATAAATAATATATTCCTCTTTTACTTTTTAGCCCTCTTTAGATGGGCAAAACACTTAAGAAATATGAATTGCCTAAACTCGCTGAAAATATAAACACAAATTTCATATAATAATAGCTACATACAATCTCCAGGATTATTTAATTTAATCTCCTTGTAGTATATGCAAGGAAATAGAAGTCTAGTGCTACAATTGTACACACTCAAGACAGAGCTAGGATTAAGTCCTAGTTCACATGAGCTTTCAACACTGCAAGCAGTCTCAGAGTGTCCCAGTTCTGTAAGCCACTATGTCACTGAGAGAAGCATTTGAGACCTTGCTAATTAGTCCAGTTTTCCAGGCACATAGCAGAGACCATCAAAACCAACACACTATGCCAGAAACCATCATTCTTTCAACTACCATTCAAAATCCACCCACTCACCTGACGCCATCTGCATCTTGTTCTGTGCACTTAGTTTGACCCACACCCTCTGTTTTCCCCTCCCTCTGAAACCCTTCCCCTGTCCCTTGGTTAATTTCAGACTCCTCTCTAATCTCCACCCTTTCTCAGATTGTTCTTCCCACCTCTTGTCTTAACTAAAACTCAGTTGTCTTCTGACTACTTCTTTGGAGACTGCTCACAATGAAGGATGCTTTTACATTTCTCATTCATGTGTCAGAGCATCCTTTATAATTCTCATTGCTTCTTCTAGTCTAAGACTACCCCCCTTTCTGCCAAAACCCCTGAACTCTCGAGGCTTACCTTGTGCAAATATATCACCTTGCTCTGTAATTGTTATGATTATCTACCAACCTCCTGGTTACTCTCCTCCTCATTCATAGAAGACTTCAGCCCCTAGCTCGTCTTCCTCTATACCTCACTACTTTTCATAGCTTACGAACATGATGGAATTACCAAATATCATGAGCCTAGATTTACTCCTACCCAGGTATGTGTTTTCAGATGTCAAAGAACACAAGTTTTAGCACAGGAAACAATAAACTTGTCCACCTCACTAGTGATGATATGGTAAGTTCTGCAATATAAGAAGTATAAAGCTCTCAAGAAACAAAGCTAGAAATTTTATTAATTCTCTCTCATGGAATTGAGAAAGTATATCTGAAAGTGGTTAAACATTTGTGATAGACCTTGAAAGATGAGTATCAGTGACAAGAGGGGCAATGGCAGAAGAGCATGCCAAGCAGAGGAAACAGCACAAGCAAAGTCATACTATGATGCCAAGGTCGGAAACAGCAAATAATGAGATATGGCTAAGAAATCAAGTGTGTTGAGGAAAGTGAAAAGAGATGGTAAAGGTGCAGGAGTAGGCCAGATTAGAAAGTGTATTTAAATAAGCCAAGCAATATTGAAAGAAATGTATTAAATAACAAGCCAAGAAATATTGAATGAAGTATATTAAATGCTAAGCCAAGAAATATTGAAGGTTTGAAGAAGAATTATATGGTCAGATCAGCGTTTCTAAACTAATGAGCAGTTTAAAAGTGGTAGAAACCAAGTACATTTAGGTTATAGGCAAGGGAGAGTTTAATGCTACTGCAGCAGCAAATTCTTGGCAGAAGCCAAAGATACAATTTTAAAGAAATGTGTTGTGTGTTCTTTATTGACGGCAATAACATTCTAATTTGGTCAACTTTCAATGCTAGAAATAGAGGGCAAGTTTCTTAGGTTCTTATTAGTGAAAATCAAAAATTGTGTCTTTTCTGGGGTAATTCCCAGTAGCATTGGGCTGTAGGTTCCCATAACTCACCCCCAGTCACCAGAACTCCCTTAGACACTTCAAGGCTCAAATGTAGAATAGACTGGGAATTCCTTAAGCACCAAAAAATTCCTTTGAATTCATCAAGAAAACCTGAATCTGAATAACTTAGTTTATTTTCCACTGAAATGGGAGGTCTGCCTTCTCTCTCAAGACTCAAGTAGACCTTCAGGGTCAATATCAAAGCTCCAAATAATCTTGGAATTACGCAGTTTGGTTTGAGTATTTGCTTCTCTAAATTACTAATCTGGGATGAAACCAGTTTATTTACAAAATTCTCAATTTTGTGTCAGAGAGGGATTTGTATGGTTTATTGATATTAAAATCAAAGACTTAATTTGATCTAATTTTGTTCTCATTGTTCTTATTTTTTGTACCTGAATCTTTACATACAAAAAATAATGACATTTTTATGGTTTGTGCATGAAAATATATGCCCATGAGATCAATAATTCTGATTGAATTGAAATTCTGTCCAAACATTTAATGCTATTTTTTATTTAACTGAAGTGTTCAGTTTGACTAATAAACAAAATAAACATTTTAATTGAACAGGATCCACCTTCATCTTTAATGTTTAGAATTGTTAATCCAGTTTTCTCACATAGAGATCCTTCAGTGACTGGAAAATAATAGAGTGTAATTTTGTTGCAACTCATTTTTTAATAGGATTGAAATTTCCTCTCAATTTTTTTAAATATAGACTTCCCTGTTCTCATGGCTTCAGATGTTAATACTTATTTCCCTGTTAAGAAGTGTATTATGATGCCCCTAAGGGATTTTTTGCATTTGCCTGAACTGACCTCATGAATTATTGAGAACTAATTTGTAACTATACAATATAAACACATAGTTCAGAATTCTAAAAAACCACTTATTTTGTCTTATAAGGCCAAACATGAACTGGAATTTTATTTTTTTTAATATATTTTATTGATTTTTTACAGAGAGGAAGGGAGAGGGACAGAGAGCCAGAAACATTGATGAGAGAGAAACATTGATCAGATGCTTCCCGCACACCTCCCACTGGGGACGTGCCCGCAGGCAAGGCACATGCCCTTGACCAGAATTGAACCTGGGACCCCTCAGTCCGCAGGCCGATGCTCCATCCACTGAGCCAAACCAGCTAGGGCATGAACTGGAATTTTATAAAGAAATTACAAAATGGCTACTAAAGTGATATTTCTACTTTTAGTTAATGACATCACTAATGAGATTAATATTAATTTGAGAAGATTAAATTACTACAGACATCAATAGTACATATGCAGTATATATGTATGTGGATTTATTTAAGTCAACTTGGATTCAATTAAACCTGGTAAGAAATATGCACATTTTCTCATTTTGGAGCTCTTGAAAAATAATATCTTCAGGAGGAGATGCAATTATGTACATCTTGAATTACATTGAATTGAACTTGACATTAGATTATAGGGAAAGCTACAACACAAGTGAATTAAAGTTTCCATAAGGACTTCCCTGCATGCTTACAGATTTCGGGTCTGTCCGTTTGAAAATTCGAACAATTCAGATTTAAAGGCCTTTGGACATTTATGGTATTTGTCTATGGACAAAATTTATCACGTTCCCATGCATACCTGTCTGTGGAAAATACAGAAGTGTGTTCTCCGATCAGGCCACGGGGCAGTTCTCTAGCTGTCACAGTGTGGCATGTCTGACAATCATTGTCTGCCTGAAGTGCCAACTCACGTCTGCTTTATCTCCAATCCATCTGAGTATAAATGGATGTTTGCAAGGCCTTGAGACTATACAAGTCACCTCAGGCGGAATAATAATTGTTCTTGTAGCAGTAGCTAGGCTATTTCATGGACATATTGGGTTGGCAGGAAAGTGAATCAATTTTAGAAAGAGTGTGCAGCATTAGATAAAGCCCAAGTCCCCATGGTCTTATCTGATACTTTACTTTGTTTTTCAAAAGTGAGGTGCCCAGAGGTATTGGTGCTCTATTTTAAGCAGACCGAGAGTTTAATAGGAAGGTGCTGACAAGCAGCTGGAAGGTCACCAGTAGACACTACTGTGCATCTAACTGAGTTGGAAGTTTACACCTTGCAATTGCATCAAGTGTAAATAGGCATATTGTTTCAGAGAACTCCAGAACAGAATGCCAGCCCTGTTATGCATCTATTATAATCAAGAGGTTGGTTGATAGTTACCTAAATCTCTCTTATTATTTTTTTCTCTCTACTGAGTATAAATACAGTAGATCCTCCAAATAACATCACTTCATTCAACATCATTCTGTTATGATGTTGATGAAATGCTGTAGGAACTTGACTCTTGTTTATATCAATTAGTCTGTGGTAAAATTGGTATTTTTATACATTTTGCTTAAAGACATTAAGTGAAGTTTTACTGTATAGTACCCACCCCTGGAATTGAGCACTAAACTGAGAAAATGTAGCACAAACCAGAAGTAAAGAGAGATAGTGATTCTCTGAAGCGATATTACAGTAGTGGTCAGCAGCTATGGGAGTTAAGGCTTATGAATAAAACATAAAATGTATGAACTATTTTGTTTCTGAATACATTCCAGGAGGGTCAGGTGAACCAAATAGACCTAGTGAGATAGAGAAAAATGTAAAAGGCCAAGGAGAGTCTTCTCAAGGATTACCAATAAAAGTTGCATGTAAAACTTATTCCTATTATGTACAAAGAAACTGAATGAGAGGAAATAGAAGCAAAAAAATGAATAGCAAAACTTAATCTCTTAGTTGATCTCTCTGCTTTGATTATCTCTGCTCAATTCTTCCTCCTTATTGTTCTCAAAGTTTGCTTGTGAAACACAGAACTGAACGTATCACTATTTTGTTTTAAATATTCAATGGCTCCCCATTGCCTCTAAAATTTCATAATTTGGGATTCAAAACCCTCTATTACTTGTGCCCAATCTATTATGCCAACTACATCTCTCATCCTGCCCCTGGGAGAATCAGTCATTCCAACTCTCCTTTATAGATCTGCAATTCCTGGTCAAATCCATCCTCCTTCCAAAAGCCCCCTTTGCTTCTGCTTCAGAGGGAGAAATTCAGGAAAGCAGAAAATGTGTCTTCATTCTGGACAATGTCAATGAGCCTTACTGAATGCAAAACACTGTGTAAAAGATATACTTTTATTGTGTTATTTGTTTATTTTTTAATATTTTTTATTGATTTCAGAGAGAGAGGAATGGAGAGATAGAAGATCAGTGATGTGAGAGAATCATTGATCTGCTGCCTCCTGCACACCTCCTGCTGGGGATCAAGCCCACAACTTGGACATATGCCCAGAGCTGGCATATGTATCGAACTGTGACCTTCTGGTTCATAGGTCAATGCTCAACCACTGAGTCACACCAGCCAGGCTTATTGTCTTATTTAATATTGACAATAAGCAGCTGAGGTAGCCCATTTTATACCTGGGAAACTGCAGCAGTAAAAGTTTGATTAACTTACCCCAGGTCACACAGCTAGTAAAGCCAGGTTATCTTAATGCAAGAGTCTGTGCTCTGAAGCTCTTTAGTGAACTAACTATATTAATTACATCTCATCACTTAACCAGCTCTCCACCAACAGGTACAATTTGTATAATGGTCAATAAAATATGGTTAAACCAAAGCCTCACTAGGTAATATAAAGAAAAGAATAAAATGGTATAAAGAGAGAGAAAAGTACATGACCAAGAAACAAAACGAAATATTGACTTCAGAAAGAAGCAACGCAATAAAAGGGAAACTCAGTTTTGTCAGCAAATCCATGTTGTTGTGTAGTAGATACTGTTTTGTAGGTTAGGAAAGACATCAGAAGGAAGGATAACTTACCACAGTGGACTAAAAACTAACAACACTGACTCTGGAAGGTTCTGGGAGGGTGTTGAGTGAGGCTTGACACTCACCTGCAGGGAAAATCAAGTTTCAATTTAAGGCTTCAACTGATTACTGAACCTACATCTATTAGGTCTTGAGGGAGCACAGTAGATCTAAGGATAGTCAATGAAGGGTTGCCAAGCTAAAGACTTACTATGTAAAGTAAAATCAAAGAAGATAGTTAAGTGTGGCAAAAACTCCATCAAAACAGTGACAACACCAAGACAAAAAAAATTCAAGTGACATGGGCCAAATGAATTGAGAGAAAGAAACCAAAACCTGGCTGGGGACATCGGGTTGGCTCTTGGAGAAGGGACTGGAGTTGAGCAGAACAGGATACATAGAGTTTGAGTAAGTAGAGACCTTTGAGAGAAATTTCTCAATCAATTGTTAAAGAATATGAGCCAGGATCTCTTGGGGATATGTCTGTCACAATATTTTCTAAGCAGTATGCCAAAAAACATGAATCCAGCCAGATGTTCTATGGAAAAAAGAGTTAGTGGTTAAGTCAGTCTTGGACAGGCTGAACTATTCAGGCCCTTGCTGCAAACTCAGAGCACTCATGAGCATACTGAAGGATCTGATAAGCCCCACAGTAGTAGCAGTACTACAACTAATAGCGATATAGCAGCAGCAACTTGCATTCATTGTGTTCTTACTATGTGCCAGCCATTGTGCTAAGACTTTACATGGACCCATTACATGTAATATTCCTTATGTGATACTAGAGGCCCAATGCACGAAATTCGTGCAAGAGTAGGCCTTCCTTCCCCCCGCTGCCAGCACCGGCTTCCCTCTGGCACCGGGGACCGGGGTTTCCCTCGCAGCCCCAGCTTCGTCCAGAAGGTTGTCCTGAAGGACATCAGGTCTAATTAGCATATTATGCTTTTATTATTATAGATGTGATTCACTGCCTCATTTGATAAGTAAAGAAACCAATGCTTAGATAACAAACTAATCATCAATGTCATGCAGCTGGATAGTGATAGAATTTAGATTTTAAATCAACTACTCTGACCTCAGAGTATATACCCATACATACCACACTATTACTGCATCCTACTAAACATTCATACTTAACATTTTTTATACAAACCTTTTGAACCATAGCCTATCTACCTGTTCATCATTGTTTCCTGTACTAGTATATTCCCTTTGACCTAATAAAACCTCCTGTTGAAGTCAGCTTTCTGCATGAATGCTGTGTAGTGAGAGGTGTCCTGTCCGGCTGCTGTGTTTGACTATGACTTTGGTTTAGTTCTCTTCTTTGATGAAAAGCCTGCCATCCTGATTTATTTACTAAACAACATCCTGAAAATTAGAAAACTATCATGCTCAAGAAGGACCTGATTTTCACTCACAGAGCAGATCAACGGTCAAAATTATATCATCTTCTGACCCCTTTCCACCAACTTCCTTCTTCATTGACTAAAACAAAATACAAAGTAGCCCTTGGTTGGTGAATTTATTATGACTATCTTTCAACTTCCTGCCAGAAAGCTTCCTGAATTAACTAAGAAAATATCTATGACATTGTGTTACCCACTTTTTGGTAGACATGTTATATTTCATAATTAAGCCATTTTTAAAATATATCTGTGTTATAACAATACACCTGACCAAGGGAGGTATGCTTTCAAAATGCCTTCCAGGGAATGCTGACTCTTGAGCAATCTAACACCAAGCTGATAATATCGGGCGCTTACAGAGCAAGTGCCTTGTGAATTTCTAGGCATGATAAGTCTGGTTAGAAACATTATCAGCACCCTCCTATGGAGTATGCATTTGGCATTGCCATTGCACGCCTGAAGTTAACAGTATTTCAGAAAAGGTATTTTTCCAGGACAGGCTGAAGTTCCAGGGCAAGGCAAAGGAAAAGAGGGAATTTCTGTAATAGTTTTGCTTGTGACCCTGCCAGGTAACCTCTGAGGAGAAAACTCAGTGGCAGCCACCAGTAGATGAATGTCTTCAGGGAGGCAGGTCAGGGGGGGACACTGCTCAACAGACAGCAGAGGAGATACCCCAGGTTTCCCCAGCCCTCCATATCTGCTCCAAACTTCTCTTTCCTTTGTTCCTACTCTGTGGGCTCCTTTGATTAGGACTTTAAGGTTTCTGCTGCCCCTGAATCTTGATCTGTTTGGGTAATTTACAAAAACAAATACCCCAATCAAGCTTCGTAATTGATTCCCAATTGATGGAAGGTGCTGCCTTTCTGCATTTGCCCAACAATGTCACTAAAAAATAAATAAATCAAGCAGTGAATTTCTCAGGGCCTGCCAAGGAATCATTAACTCGGTGAGCCCTCGGAGTATCTCTTTCCTGTTGACAGCTGGTTTTCTTAAACAAGTTAGTACCTGCCGAGGTGGGTTGGATTTTATCTGATCCACCAGAGCTAATGACTTTAAAAACACCCCAAACAGCTCCATACTTTGATAATTTGTGAACCGCACCATGTAGTTAAATAGGCGCTCCATGAATAAATAGAAGAATTGCAGCTCTGTACTGGGAGACTGAAATACAACTTGCTAAGCTGCACTCGATTTTTCCCAGGCAGGACACGTGGTGTAATTTTTTCCTTTTGATTACATGATGTCAGCGCACACTCCATCGCCTCCTGTATAAACTGACACTTGACAGGCCGATTTCAATGTATTCTGAGTCTGCATCAGCACAGTTATTGTTTCCAAGCTTCTAAGAGCAGCAGAAGAATGGGGGTGAGTTGGGTTTGATTACCAGGCTGAAAGGTTTGAGGGAGCCAGAGCGGCTCCCTTTCCATAAGCCTTCCCATCAAAAGTCTCCACTTAATTGCCTTTAGAAATGTCCCACCTTTGGGGAAAGTAACATTGGGTTTCAAAAAAGAAATATATATTTAACCACTGTGGATCCAGAGCATAACAGATACATACTGGTCTCCATAGAGCACATGTCTAAACATGAAATTGGGAGGGATAAATCTCTGAGAAAGAATTCGCTTCTTGCCCAAAGGTTTGAAGGGGCTGTTAAGAAACATAAGCATCCAAACACTATTGGATCCTCATTAGCATTTTTATTATCGTCTCTGGGGAGTGTGTGTGTGTGTGTGTGTGTGTGTGTGTGTGTGTGAGTGAGAGAGAGAGAGAGAGAGAGAGAGAGAGAGAGAGAGAGAGAGAGAAAGAGAGAGATAGTGGAAAAAGGGAAAATGGGTTAGGGTAGAAGAGAAGGTACAGTGACTGTGGAAAAGGGGGATTTCTTTGTAAAAGAGTCCTATTCTGAGTTAGAATGTTTTGTGACTCTTCTTGGCAATACTTCTTCTCTCCACACAATACCCATGTGTGATGAGGCCAAGAATTCATAATTATTTCTCAGAGAATCTGGCCTGTTTGAAAATCCATGAAATGGACGCTTTGTAAAAAGAATCAGAAAGAGGGTATACTGCAGATCACATCTCTACAGGAAAGTGAATGTACACCTTTATGGTTATTTACTACCCCAAGGAATACAAAATTATTTCTCAGTAAGTTGATCTCTTTCCAGGTCAGGACTTTGTTAAGGCCGAAGCAGAGTAAATCATTTTATTCCGGGGTTGAGCTGTCAAACCAGAAGGGAGAGCACAACCCATATGGTGGAAGTGAGTCTGATTCATCTTCTCAAGAGGTGGGGTGTCACCTTGGCTGGCTGAACAGCTTGCCAGCACAACCACTCAGAGAGCTCAAACCAACTCCAGAAACTCCCCCAGGCAGCAACACTCAAGCACTCTTCAGAGAGTGCTAGGTGAGCAGAGCGTGAACTTCAGGGCTAGGCACATCTGAGCTTACTGCCACACTCCCTCATTGACTCGGTGATGGTGAACAAGTCAACATCTACAAAATAAGGTTGAAGATACTCCTAGTGCAGCTGGGAAAACTGCATGACACAGCCTTTGATTATCTGAAACACAAGAGTCCAAACATAGAATTGTGTCCCCTAAAATATTCCCATCTAGGACTAATCATGTTTACAAAACAGAGGTTGCTTTATCAGTGGAGGCTCATGATTGGACAACAACTTAATATTCCTATTAACAACCTTCAGTGCTCTGCAGACAGCAATCTCCTGTTTCTATCATCTCAGGTTCTAGAAAATATATAACACTTGTTTCTGAAAGGCAGCCTTGCCCATGCAAATGGCAGCTTTTGAAATAAATTATCAGAGAAACTATGACAGTCCTCCCTCACTCCCCCCCCATCCCCCATGACACAAAGTTACCATGATGCTAACAAGGCTTAAACTTTAGGGCCCTTTAACTGCAATGGTCCATTCCAGTGCCTCATATCCAACATAGAATTGAGTATTAATATTCTTCTTCTTAAAGAGGGCCTCCCAACTAGTGTATATTCTAGACCCTCAAAGATACAGATCTGCCCTTGGACTCACCATAATGACAGTGTCTTCGTGATCTGACAGCTAAGGAAATAAAAGACCCGAGATCATCGAGAATAAGCTCTGAGCTTCTAAGCTCCAGCCTCAAGTGCAAGCTCCCACTTAGGTTGCACGCTTTACAGAGGCACCATCTCCATTCACCGAGGCACATCTCCCCCTCTGCCACCGCCCAGACTGCAAAACCTAATTAGAAAAAGCAAACGGGGGATTTTAAAGGTCCACATCTTACCAGTAACTATGACTAAGAAGCTCATATTTTTGTCAGTATAAGTGGTAGATCATTTTCACTTAAGTATAAATATGAAATTTTGTCCCAGCCTAAAGCAAACGCTGATAATTACGTAGTTGCAAATTATTGTGCTAACAAGAAAGGTCTAAATGATCTCCTTCTAGCATTTAATGAACTCAGCTGCTTAACGAACACCCCCAATGCATTGCCTTTCCGCCTTCCACTTTCCCCTCGCTGCAGTGGAATCGTGTCTGTTGAAAAGAAGAGGGATTCCCATGTCATCCTTATGGAACACTATTTATTTGCCAAAAGGAAAAATGGGGGGTGGGGGGAGGGAGAGAGACTAAGTTGTCTTTGATCAGCGGGAATTAGTTGCGAAAGCTCAATAAAAATAAAAGCTGCATTTGACTGTTAGTATGTTTAGGACTTCAATGATGCAATCCCCCAAATTTAGAATTTATAAGGTTGCTTTGTTCAGCTCCTTCAGCTCCATTCCCATGTAAATGTTTGCTCGCAGGGCAAAAACATGAAGCATCTGGATGGAATCTATTCTGGCTGCAGGAAGACGAAATGCCAACATTGTAGAAAAACGGTCCATCTTTAAATTAAATTCAAATCCAAACAGCTTGCACCCTAACCAAAGTCTGTTTCCCTCCATCTTTTTTAACTACATGATTTAAATCATCTGTGCGGTGAGTCCTTTTTTCCCTGGTCCTCGCAATCTTTTGGAATAAATGTGGTGCTTGTTCACATGAGGAATTGATAGTATGTTGCCATTTTCCATGGTCTTGACATTTGGGAACATTTGTAATCAATAAAGGCAAACACAAGCAAACAAATTTGATAAGTGTTTTAAGGAATAAAGATAGAATATTAAAACAGGAATCAAAAGAAGTCCCCTTAGCCCAAATCTAATAAAGTTGTAGCTTGAAATGTTTGACTAGCTATCTGTCATGTCATCCAACCTCCTTCTACATATTCAGGAGAGCTGCTTCTCATTCATGTTTGTCCACATTCCACACACAATGCCGTACTATCCAGGCACAGTGACAAGTCAGCTCACTAGTGTCCATTAATTCCATTTGGCACTTGCAAATGACAACAAGCCAATCCTCACAAAGGCATAACACAGTCAAATGCCAGTCTGTGTGCCACCATCTTTCTTTTATGACAATATTCTTCCATTTCTCCACCAGTAGAAATGCCCATTTCTCCCTTTGCCACATGGTTACACAGGATGACTGATCACAGCTACAGAATCTGCCATGTCGGACAGTATGTCCTGTCTGAGCTGATTCCCACCCCTCTCTCTGCATCAACATGCCTCTATCCAATGTCTGACCTCACAAAGTCATAATCTAAACAGGGCCTCTCACCTTCACTTAGCTTTGCTGATGGAACTAGTTTATCCCAGCTCTGAATCATCACAGAAAAATCCCCACTCATTATTGATGGACTCCAATGAAATATGGTAATACTTTCACATAAAGCTTATTATCTTTTTCTAATAGTACCTTAACTCAAAGAAGGGATTCCAAGATGAAAGTGCCAAACAGTGACGGGAAGGCAGGTACCCAGCAGGACCCCTTGAAGCAGAAAATTGTTGGCACCTCTCAGGTCACACTTCCCAGGAGGCTCCCTCTATCTAAACTTTTCACAGAATGAAGCTATTAGGACTACAAACATATTATAGCATTACCTAATTAGAACAAAATTTTCCAAACACTTTTTCAAAGTATCCATAATTCTGCAGTGGCCAAGGATCTGGAGATTGTTAGAAACAACCTGGGAAGAGGGAGGAGACGAGGAGTTGCAGTGTGAAGCTGAGTATCATTCTAGAAGGTCCACTTCTACCTTACTTATACATCAGGATCTAGTTACATTTCTTTTGTAAAGAAGTAGCCTGATAAATGACCTAGATTACCCTACTTAGTACCTAGGTTAATGAAATTCACAAAGAAGAATGAGAGAAAAACCTAATTCCTCTTCCTTTCTCTCTCTCTCTCTCTCTCTCTCTCTCTCTCTCTCTCTCTCTCTCTCATTCTTCACTATAGATGTATAATTGTATTTATTTCGCACTGACTCCAGAAGGGATCTTACACTGGAGAGCCAGTCTTATTTCTCAAAGATCTGAGGGGTAGGGCTTTGGAAACTCTTTATATGCAAGAAATTCATGTTCTTCTGTGGTTCCAGTTAAAGGTGTGTATAACTATTTTTTTTAAGCTAGGGATAGGAAAATAGACACATAGACCAATTAAAGCATGTAGTATCAAAATTTAATCATGATAGACTTAGAATGATCATCACAAGCTAAGCTCAGAAAGGCAGAAGTACCATTTTAAAATAAATTTTAAAAAAATAATCCTGGCAGAGGTCCTATAAAATTATTGTTGCCCCACAATATCCAAAAAGGTGACAGCAGCTTCCTTTCATGCTCACACAGAGTGAAATATGCAGAATTACCTAGATTGTCCTGTCCTATATTTATCCCCAGGTTACTTACGATGGAAGCTAAATACAGAAACCAAATAAGGAAGGAAGTCATTTGACAATATTGGTGCCTAAGGTCCCAGGGCCAGATATCATAATTGAATTTTAAAATTACCTTATTTTACATGATCCTTATAAAAAGACCACCTTAATTCCTCAGTTGTGGAATTTAAGCCTGGAGGTGGATCAGAATTAAACTATGCTGGCTGCCTCTGAGGTAGAGAACATGTATTCCACTCCCATTTGTGTGGGTGAAACATACTCTGGAACATGTTTCTTAGCACATTCCGCCTACTTCCCATCCTCACTTCCTTCTTTAAGAAACAGACTCTTTTAGGATATAGTCCCAAATGTGATGAAAATGCAGGCTTGTACCTTATTTCCTAGTATGAGACAACAATTGAAGAAAAATGGAGAAAATGTTTTTAAAAAGTTGTAGCATCTCCAAACAACAAATAAAATACAGTAAATTACCATTGAGCTGGCTTGCAAACCATTACAAAAACAGAAACCAAAAGCCGTTTTGCCGCTTTTGTGCCGGGAGCCGGTCCATCCTTGCTGTTTCAAGGGACCTGGCATATATAGCATACTGTTCTTAATATGTTTGCTCTCCTTAGTGCCATGTGTTTTAACCAAGGTCACCTCTCTGAGAAAGGTTGTTTCCCCAGGTGGGGATTTTTCCCTGAGGTTAGGGAGGGGATACAACCCCTTAATTAAGTGCCAGGTGGGTAGTTAAGCTACATAATCTTTACTCCCTGGAATGGAGATAAGAAACACCCTAACCTTTGTAATAGAAATTGACAGGATTAAAATCGGCAGGTATAAATATAGATGTAACAAGACAATAAACATCAGATCCTCATCAGATCCACATCAGCTCCTCATCAAATCCTCATCACATCATCATCAGATCCTAACCAGAACCTAGCCAGAGAACATGGCAAAAGATCCTGGACAGAACCTGGCTACAGAACTTCACTGGAGAACCTAGACAGAACATGGCAAAAGAACCTGGATAGAACCTTGCTAAAGAACCTGGTGACTGAACCTGGCTGGAGAACCTGGAGAACCTGGCTGGAGAACCTAGCGAGAGAACATGGCACCAGAACTTGGTTGGAGATCCTGACAGAGAACCTAGAGAGAGAACCAAGAGACAGGACTTGGCTGGAGATCCTAGACAGAACCTAGCGAGAGAACATGGCACCAGAACTTGGTTGGAGATCCTGACCAGAACTTCGCTGGAGATCCTAGCCAGAACTTCGCTGGAGATCCTGGAGGGAGAACCTCGCTATGCTGATGAACTGAAACCAGCCTCCATGTCATTCATTTTTCGCCGACTCCGTCCACACCTTTGGGGATCCCTGGACCCGTTGGGGTTGGACCCCAACACTTTTGCATTCTTTTTTGAGAAAGAGACAAATGACAAGTAAACAAGCTGCCCTGGGGGATGCAGTCAATGTCCAGAGAATGCCCCAGACTCTACAGAGACTGGACACCAATCCTTCTGAGTCATCTGCATTCTTTTTTGTTCTGCAATGAGCTAGTGTTCAGAGTCCTGGACCTTGGGTTCTTCTGAACCTCAGATGCAATACATGCAGAACAAGTGTATTGTTCATGTTTTAACTGTGTGCAGTCTGAAAGTTCACATAGGTAACTATAACCTTCTGACATGCATATGTTGCTCTCCATCCTGAACTATACCCTTGACTGAAGGCAGAGTTCTCTCCTACAGAAGGCTCTGCCTCCTGGTGCTGGGAGCGTGGGGATATAGGTGCCAGGAATCCTTTTTCTTTCTAGAACAAACATCCAGTGGCAGAGAGTAATTGCCCATAGAGAAATCTAGATTTGGGGGTGGGGTGGGGACAGATGCTGGTCAAGCCCTGGGCTCCTTGGGAACATACGTCAACCATCACAACCCCTCCAGTCTCCCTTCTGTGGAGTTCCCTACTGGAGAGTAGGGTTCTTCGATGGTTATTCAACTTTTATTTTTTACTATTTGGGTTTTCCATTCTTTAAAATTAAATTCTTTATTTTGTGATCATATGAAGGGATTTTCCCAAAAATAAGATATCATTTTAACTTAATTTGGAATTACATCTCATGTCACAGTTTTTCTTCCCTTCATTTCATTTTTTTTCTTTTAATTAAATGGGATTAGTCACTCACACTCACTTAGAATAGAGGTAAGTGACATGGGTATACTTCCAAAAGCTTCTTTCAAGCACATTTAAAAGTTCCTTTTACTAGCCACCATGGGCCACCTTCCCTGGAAAGCACACTCTGAGGCTTGCATCAGGAGGTTTATGGAGTAGTACGCCCAGGAATAGCACTGGCAAGAGGTGAGGGAAGCTGGGACCAGCAGAAGGAAAAGTTGAATTATGATCCAGCTGCAGGAGACACCTCAGCCAGTCCTATGAAGAGCTCTGGCCCTGGAATGGCCCTTCAGAATTGTTCCACCTAAGGCAAAGGTCCTGGGTTTTGTGACCTCCCCCTCACCCCCATACAACCAGTTGATGGATGTGGGCTGCCTTCATGGTGGGAGTATATGTAACTTGAACAAAGTGACTACTCTCAAGTGGAGGACAATTCCTGGGGAGAGACTCAGCTATGGGCCATCAGTGTCTAATATCCCTGCCAGCTGGAGAATAAGCCATCAGTCCTGAAGGGGAATCTGCGTGGCACAACACAGTTCTGATACCACATTCTGTACTTTGCAAACCACTTGCATGTTATTGAGAGCTCTTTCTGTCTGAAAATGGCTGTCCCCAGATTGGGTTGGTCTCTTTTCCTAGAGATACTTACCAGAGGAAGGTTAATGGGACAAAAACTATAGCTCACACCACTGCAGCGGGTACCCTTTCCTCCTCTATAACCCATCCTAGATCCCTCTTATTCTTCATTAGTACTGATTTTTGTCTTGGTAACTTTGGTGGGGTAACCAAGGCTCTCATTTTTTAGGGGACTGAGCTCCATGCCCTTCTCATGCCTGGGCACTTGTCCAAGTACCATCAAAATGGATAAGAGTGTGACAACCAATGCCCCAGTGGGTCAACCAGTGCCAAACAAATTTTCCTCTGCCCTCATGGTATAACAGAAGTCTCATCTTTATCGGATGATAAGGGTCAGTTAGCCTGGCCAGGTTGGTGACTGTATTCCTTGCCTGCTGGTCTTTTGGCACGAGGATCTCAAAAGTGATTGATTGGCAGCCAGAGTATAAAGTTTAGTGGGACACTCACTGTCCCCTGGTGGAAGCGCTTCTCTGTGGCTCAGGAATTTCAGAGCCTAGAGTTGTGGGAGCCACAGATGACCTCAAGGCATCACTGAGTGTGATGATAGCAAGGCCACTCCTACTTCCACTTTTTGGTGCCCCTAGACCAAGTATTCCTTCTTTTTGGGACACAACACCTTATAGTAGTCATAGATTTAGAGTGTATATTGCAGCCTGGAAGAGGGCTCCCCTTTCCTGCAGGTAACCATCTCTAATCTGGTACCTCAAAATAACCTTAAAAGGCTCATTCCATCACTTTATCAGGACATCAGGTTTGGAGTCATATGGTTAAATAGTGAATTCCATAGCCATGTACATAGGGCCATATCTTCTATGGTGTAGAGCAGGTCCCTTGGTCTGATGCAGTTTTCCAAGATTATATATCACCTAAGTTCTCAATGGTGCTGGCTGAAGCCCTGTAGTCAGGAAAGGCAAAACCCTACCCAAAATATCAGTCTATTTCTATCAAAATAAATATCTACCATTTCTAGAAGAGATATAATCTAATCAGATTTCTACCAAGTAGCTAGTTGGTTCCTCAAGGAATAATGCTTCCTCCTCGATTACTATCTCTTATCTTTCCCTTTCTGGCCCTAGACCAACCAAGCAAGCATTACAAATGTCTTTTCTCACTATACATACCTCTAATATAAAAGATTGGCCAGATCATGTTTTAGTCACAGGCTGGACCAGCTGCAGATACCTGTCCAGACTGCTCTGTGTCAACTTAAAAAATTGGTAGCCCTTTTTGTTACTTGGTCAATCAATCAGAGCACATAATAACTAATCAATATGGGAGAGTTCTTCAGACTACCAAGTATATCCATGTCAAGTAGCCATTCAGGGACCAAAGGTAAATGGCTCCCTGGTTATGGACCCAGAAGACCTGGGCCAAAACTCCCTTTATTACTTGATCCCCATATGTCCCCACTCTATCCAGCCAACTCAGATGTTAATGGCCTCCTATCCTTATTATATTAGAACTAGAGGCCCGGTGCATAAAATTCATGCATGGGGGGTCCTTCAGCCTGGCCTGCACCCTCTCCAATCTGGGACATCCCTCTTGCAATCCAGACTGTTGGTTCCTAACCACTCACCTACCTGCCTGGCTGATCACCCCTAACCACTCTGCCTGCCTGCTTGATCATCCCTAAACCCTCTGCCTGCCCACCTGATTGCCCCTAACTGCCTCTGCCTGCCTGCCTGCCTGATGCCCCTAACTGCTCCCCTGCCAGCCTGATCTCCCCTAACTGCTCTCCACTGCCAGCCTGATTGCTCCTAACTGCCTCTGCCTCAGCCCCTGCCACCGTGGCTTTGTCCAGAAGGACATCCGGAAGACCTCTGGTCTATCTAGTCTAATTAGCATATTACCCTTTTATTAGTATAGATGTGTGTAAGTGATTATAGTTGCCTTTGAGGATCCCTTGGAGTAGTCATTACTGAACATACTTGCTATGATTTCACAGGGTCCTTCCTTGTAAGGACTCAATATCTCCCTCTTTTCAGTGGGTTCTGATCTGCAAACTGGCTTGGTTTTGGAAACTGGTCAAAAGATAATGACTTTTGATTGGAGCACTTGCCTTCTATCTACTACATATAATCCATCCTTATTTTCTTTTGTATTATAGAACAGTTAATACCCTGGGTTGTATTTCATCTGGAAGCTTAATAGGGTAAGAATCTGCTTTCAAGTTCATTCAGAATGTTGCAGAGTTAATTTCCTTGTGGTATATGGCTGTAGGTCCTGGCTTTTTGCTGGCTATTGGCTATTGGCTGGAGGTCACCCTCAGCTTCCAGAGGGATCCCCATAGTTTATTTCCACATGGTTTCCTCAACATGGCTGCATACTCCATCAAGCCAGCCAGGAGAATTTCTCTGCAGTCAGTTGAGGAGTCATATAGCACAATGCAATCACAGAGTGATACATTCCATCACCATCATCATATTCCATTGGTTAGGAGCAAGTCACAGGCCCTGCATACACTCAGGAAAGGGGGATTGCACAAAGGTGTGGACACCAGGGGGTGGGGCTCACTGGAAGTCACTTAGGGTCTGTCTGCCACATGTGCCATTAGGGGAATGCAAGAATAAGAATGGCAACCAAGACAGAACACAATAGAACTTATAGCCTCTTGGAATAACTTCAGATCAATTAAAAACTGCATTCAGCCCACTGGCTAAAGTTTTGACTGAATGGGTGGATTATCTGTCCACATGGTTTTACTGAAACATAAATATGCAGGTGTTTGTACATCCAAGCTAATGCTTGCTGTTTTATTCTTTTCTTTGAAGAATTATAATATTATAATAATCAAACACATATATATCATCTACTAGAGGCCCGGTGCACAAAAATGTGTGCACTCGGGGGGGGGGGGCGACCCTCAGCCTGGCCTGTGCCCTCTCGCAGTCTGGGACCACTCAGGGGATGTCCATCTGCTGGCTTAGGCCCACTCCCCAGGGGATTGGGCCTAAACTGGCAGCCAGACATCCCTCTGGCAGCCCAGGATCTCTCGGGGGATGTCCACTTGCCAGCGGGGAGCAGGCCTAAACTGCAGTCGGACATCCTTAGCACTGCTGAGGTGGCAGGAGAGGCTCCGGCCACCACTGCTGTGCTGGCAGCTGGCAGCCTGGCTTGTGGCTGAGCAGAGCTCCCTGTGTGGGAGCGCACTTACCACCAGGGGGCAGCTCCTGCATTGAGCATCTGCCCCCTGGTGGTCAGTGTGTGTCATAGTGACCAGTCATTCCCAGTCATTCTGCTGTTAGGGTCAATTTGCATATTACCCTTTTATTATATAGGATTATGTGTCAGACATGGTTCTATAACTCAATCACTGTTTTAGAAAAATTTCTGTTATGACCATTTGACAAAAATGAATGAAACACAGAAAAGGTTTAGAGCTAGTAAGTGACAGAGTTGGAATTCAAGCCAGGAGTACACTCTGCCCCTTATTTATCTGATGATATGAAATAGTGAAGGATGGGAGAAACTCTTTGAAAAGTCAAAAAATGTAAAAAGAATAAAAACGTTATCAGAAAGTTGTTGTTCTATCACATCAAAGCCCACTCTCCCCAGTACAACTCTTTACCATCTGGATCATTCACAGATTTTAATGAATGTTACTAGATCAAATTTTAGAGTGCTATAGTCCATCTGTTATAACTAGGACTATGGAAATAAAACTTTTGCATTCCGCTAGTCAATAACCGAGACTTATTGTTCAATTCCTATCTCTAAACTACAAGTCATAATCATTGATGTCTCCATGACAACAAATCTAATTTTAAAAAGAGAGATATTGGCAATGCATACACAGATATGTATACAGTGAATTTCTGACATGTTAATTTACTAATCCTGTGGTACTGTAAGGCCTTGTATTAAATGTAGATGTGTTGGAGGGATAAAAATGAAGATGGATTCTTTCTGCCCCCAAGGAGTTTATAATCCAGTTGGAAAGGCAGATGTATAACAAATATAATAAAAGACAGAACAAAATAAAGTGCTACTAATACAGGAATAAGCAATATGTTATGGGAATACAGAGGAAGCAGGGATGGGCATTGCAGAATGAGTCAGATGTCAAACTTGCTCCCAATCCTTACCTAACTGCAACCTTCTCTGTGATCTGAAAGTGTCAACTTTCAAAAGATCTTATGCCAACTTAGAGAACAAAGGAGAAAGCATAGAGAGGCCATGAAAACTGCTCATTGGCAGTCGTAGCTGGAACCACAGGGAGGAGGGCCAGAGGCAGTACACTCCTTCCACTGGATTTGTTTGTTATCCACCTGTGAGAAAGATTCTTTGAGAAACTGACATCAAGAGACTTTCTTCTTCATGTTGAAAACCGGAGAGAAAGGAGATGAGACCAGAATTTTAAGGGGAAAGAAATTTAACTAGAGTTCACAAACTTTCCAATTTAATCTAATAAACAAAACAGGTTCAGACCTCTGGGATAACTTTTATGATGTTTTCCAATAATAAGATTACCATATTTATCTAAATTCAAAGAAATAATCAATTTTTCTAATACTCTTTGTCACTCAAAACTGCAGGAGGCATTTTGAACAATGCTTAATGGCTGTAAGAAACACCTGGAAATCTTGTTACAGTGCAGATTCTGATTCAATAGAGCCGGGTTGGGAGATTCTGAATTTCTATCAAGATCCCAGGAGATGCTGTTGCTGCTGAATCACGGAGCACGCTTTGAATAGCAGGGATTTAAAGAAAACTTTAAGAATATACTAAGTACACAAACTGTTCACTATAAAGGTGCAGTTGTGGCCCAGCTTGCAGACTCCAGAATGGATTGGGAAGAAGCGAAGCTTTTAGAAAGTAGATCTTAACTGGTGACTTATCATGAAGAAGAACATATTCTGCTCCAATGCAGGACATAAAATACTTGCATACGTGTGTGTGCGCGCGCATGCGCGCATGTTTATGTGTATTTGTATTCAGTTTGTCAGCATATTTTAAAAAATTATTCAATTTTATCTTTAGTCATTACACCTTCACCATCAGTCCTTTAATATCAAAACCATAGTTCTTGATTTTAGTTAGCACAGATCCAGATTTAGAGGAATGCGAACCTTAAACATTCAGAGACATGAAAGCATGCAGCAGACTGATATATTTCAGAGGGAAAGCCAGTGGAGGAGGGTGGACAGGAATAGATTAACCAATGAACTTATATGCATATATGTATAACTCATGGACAGACAATAGTGCAGGGAATGCCTGGGGAGGGGATGGAAGCAGGGTGGAGGGGGTCAATGGGGGGAAAAGGGGGATATCTGTAATATTTTCAACAATAAAGATACATTTTAAATGAATAAATATATATATGCAACAATTTGTATTCTATTTTTCAAAGGTATAATGCTGCCTATCACAGGCAGCCTCTGATTCAGGAATGGTGCTTCTCTGGAAAGCCAGTTGTTTAGAACTCAGAAGAGCACACCTGTTACATAATTACTTTCTGTGGGCAGCTCACAACAAGTCTGTTCATTCTATAACATGCACCCCATAATAATACAGATTATTAAATCTTTGTTAACAACTTTTTGGTATCACAATGTATGAGAATGTTCAGAATGTTTCTAAAAGGTATCATGCTTTCAGGCCCCTGGAGACCTCCCAAGCCCTCAAGTTCACTGCAAGGATGGGAATGCAACCCCTCCAGCCCCAGGTCCATGGCAGCTGCAAACCTAGGAAGAAAACTGGGTAAAGAGTAAAGGGTTGAGGATTTCCCACATCTCCCTCAGAATAGCCTCAGTCCAAGCTCAACTCCTCAGGGGTCCTTCTCTTCCTTAAGAAAGTCCTAGAATGGGATCTGTCTCTTCCCCCTCTTGCCATCTGCTCCTCCCAGCCTGGGCTCCCCTCCTTCTATGGCCAGTGGGAGACAAGACATATTATCCCAGCCTCTCTTCCCATTCCCAGCTTAACTGTAATTTTGCCTTTTAAAATCTGGTAGTGCTGCTACTTGCAAAGGAAAAGGATTGGAACCGAAAGATTCTTTCCTATACACAGAGGTCTTGAGTAGGCTATATTAAAGAGAAGAGTAAGGTTTGTTCTCATTTTATGGACCTAGCTGTTCCCAATATACAACCATGGAAGTCAAGGCCAGGTGCTAGGATGGCCAGGGATAGGGGTGCTAGAATATGAGCAGAAAGGTTGAATGGATGAGGTGGGACTAGGAAACCTGCTAAGGATACTAAACCTGTGGATGTGGTCATGATAGCAAAGAAGAGAAGAGAACATGGGGGCCCTTTTTTTCACTCCTCACCTCTAACCAGTTCTACCACCCAGTTACTTTCCTAGATCCTTGTGGACCAATATAACGAAAAGTGGGGGATGGGGGACAAGAGCAGGGTCAAAGGCAGCCCTGCAGGGTGTGAACAATAGATATTAGAAACAGAGGACAGCCAAAGCAGTAGCAGGAGAGAAGAATGAGGGTTTGTGGGACCAGCTAATGCAGGGGGCTTTCACCAGGTGCTACTCCAGCTTCAGGAAGGTAAATAGCAATTGTCTAGAAAGTCACATCAGACAGGGTTGGAACAAGAGAATCAGAAGGGCTGACTCCTACTCCTTTGCTTGAGGTTCAGAATACCCTTGTAAATATTTCTTTTTTCTAATGAGGTACAATATCTTCGATTTTTTTTCTCTTCTTTCCTGGTTTTTTCTACACCTTGTGTTTGCAGCAAAAACAGCCTTCTACAAACAATTGCCCCACCAAATAAAGTTCTTGACTCTTGAGCAGACTTCAACCTGAGGAAACCTTTTGCCAAAAGAAGGAGTATGCAAAGTTTGTTTTTTAAAGAGCCCCATGTTGGAACCCTGGGGAAAGTGCAACCCTTGCAAGCTTGAAAATTCACACCCTATCCTCATGATCCAACACTGTTGTTTCATTTCCTATACACTCTCTCCCTACTCACTTTAATTAAGGAAAGCAATTCCTCAACTTTTATTAAAAAGATAAACTTGATGTATTTCCCAGAACTATTCTCATTTATCGCAGGCTACTTACTTGTGTAAGTCACATAATCTAGGTAACCTTTTAAGCTGCCACCTTGTTTCCAACACAGCACACGTAGGTATATGGCATAAGCATATGTGTCCAAGACCCAAGGCTCTTTGAGCTTCATTGTGAGACTTTTCTTAAATTGTGTGGCCCCGCCACCTCCATTCACACATCCTACACAACCCTGTAAATTGGTAGGTTAACTTGTTGTCCACAGGCCATTTGTCTCTAATATAATCAAGTGTAATCTTTATATCCTCAGGCAACACCAGCCTGGGTGTAAAAATGAGGTTAGTGTTTATCTAACTCTTCCTTGACCTGTTAAAACAGGCCCTCCAATCTCTTCACTCCTCCATACTTTTCTGGGAGTCCTTGGGAAATATATTCTGTGTGATTCAAACACAACTCACTCTACCAGTACTTCGCATCTATTTTTTTCCCTCCTCCAGCTCCATCTTCCTTCATGAATGACCACCAACAAAGCCACCAAGCCCATGAAGTATAACAAAAGTGCCTCTGCACTCCAGGAATATTGGGAATGAGTGCCAAAGTCATGCCAGTACCATTTCACCTGCACCAGCGATGTCTTGACAGCAACAACTCTGGGACTTACTTAATTTGATAGACTGGGAACATTTCCAAGAGGGTGCCTTAGTGGTGCCCTTCCTGCTGGTGACAGCACCTTGGTCCTGAACCTCTCTGGTGCCCAAATCACCAGTACCATAGGGACAATTGTAACTGTGGTATTCAAGAGGTTGGCTGTGCCCTCTGACCTCTTTGGCCATCTTGATATCACCTGTGGTCACACAAAGGGGCTCCAAGTAGCACTCCAGTCTCAAGTTCCTTCTCCTTTTTCCATATATCTCTCTTTGCAGGGCTCAGGCACAGATTTATGGCAATATGCAGCCTCAAGATAATTTTAATAGAGACACACCACTTCAATCTTTCATACACTTATTAAGAGCTTACTATCTGTCTGGCCCAGCACCAGGGGCCGGATTTACAGTGGTACATAGCAGAAGCCACTGCCTCCAGAGCTTGTAATCTGGTGGGAACTCAGGTAATAAAGAAGGGAATGTGAAGAGTTTTATGATCGGGGGGACTAGACACATGTTAGAGCCAATCTCAGTAGCTAAGAGCAACGCTCTCTGCAGAAGACTGTATAGGACTCAATTCTGGCCCCATCACTCACTAGCTATGTGGCCTAGGTAATTTACTTAATCTCATTGTATCTCAGTTTTCTAGGCTGAAGAATTATTTTGATAGCAAGGCTGATGAAAGTACCAGATATAGTAGACATGCATAAGAATACTGTCTATGGTGATTACCAGATGGAAAGGTAGGGGTGAGAGCAGGTAGAAGAAGGTAAAGGGGGAATAAGTGGTGATGGAAGGAGACTTGGCTTTGGGTGGTGAACACGGAATACAATATACAGATGACGTATTATACAATTGTACACTTGAAATCTATATAATTTTAGTAATCAATGTTGCCCCAATAAACTCAATAAAAAATTTTAAAATAAGTCAGAATAGTGGAATAAGTAGTGACTAAGAAATGAGCAAGAGGGAGGTTTCTGTGTTATGGAATATTCTATACCTTAATCTGGGTAATTGTTAAATTGTGTAATATACTTGGTTTATACATGCTTAAACTATCATCTAGATGTACAGTTAAGATTTGTTCATTTTATAACATGTATGTTATATTTCACTAAGAAACTAAAAACAAAATGTATGGAGAAAAAATAATTAATAAATAATAATACTATTTTATTAACTTTGTTAAGTGACTTTAATCTGTGTTACTTAGAAATGTGTACACTTTTAATTGCTATTATAAACATATTAATAAGGAATTATTATTGATTGTGTAATTTGCAAAATTCATGTGGTTTTTCTTGTTTACTAGAAATCATGAAAAAAAACCATTATAAAATTAGTATAAAAACCTTGACCCTATTTGAAAAGTGATTAGAAATTCAGGGAAACTCTTACCTTGGAAAAAAATGATATATGTTCCCCCAAAAAACTTAATGCCCTCCATAATTTCTATATGTTAATAAGGGACCTGATAGGTTTGAGATGGTGGATGGAGAATAATTCAATCTGATCTCTTGTTTTTTGTATATCAACACAACTATTTGATTATCTGCTTTTTTGGCTGTCCAGACAGCTATGGTACTATCGGGCAGACCTAAAAGGCCCATGATGACCAAGTAATTATAACTCCTATGACTGCAGAAATACATGCTCTATAGCAACTCATTTATTCCACACCAATGATTTATTACATTTGTATGTGTGCTCATATAAGTTTTCCCTGACAAGTTGATGCTTAGTAATTAATTTGCCTACATAGCTTTATGTAATAGAATCCAGCCATACTAAATGCGCCCCATTTAATAATAGAAAGTGCTTAAACAGAATTCTGTTCTGAAAAGCCATTTGGTGTGATGGTGAAACATCAGGAAACCAAAGCAGAAACGTACAGCAGGAAGCCAAAATCTAAAACAGGGCTGCAAATCCCAAAGAGGTAGCTGTTTGAATTGTGAAGACTTCCCATCCTAAAAGGCAGTGTTCTTGCGTTACATAAAATTGAGTGGTCTTCTGGGAACCCGAAGAGAAAGAAATGAACACTATTTCTTATTCTTTTAGATGGCCTGCAAATTTGTGCATGAAATATTAGAGATCGCTTGGAATGGAGACATTTGAAGTTCTGGGAGTGTTTCTATTTTGAGCCTCGGTTCTCAGAAGTGACATCATCGCTGGTATAGCTCACCTTCACATAGGGAGCCGGTCGTTAGCATCTCAGCTCATGAGTGAAATTGTTTTTGTTTAATTTGTTCGGAAAGAAAAATTGATTCACTTTTTGTCTTTCAAAATAATATTAGTGATATGCTCTCTTGAGTGGAACATCTCAGAGCAGACCATTTTTCTCCCTTTAATTAATGGCTGCTGAAAATTTTATTATAAGTTGGTTTTGTGTGTCATTTTAAATGACATTTAAGATCGAAAAGAATCAAAGCACTATCTGTATGTGGAACAAACAGTTGTAGGTCTGATACTCAATCTGAATATCCTCTCATAGTTAAAAGTTCTCCAGAAAAGACAGGCAGATGCCTGTCTCTTTTTTTGCATGGCCTTGCCTGCTCACCACACTCCCTAGATACCTCCTCCTTCCCTCTGCATACAAGTCCTCCTCCTACAGGAAACAGCAGTATGTGTGGAAGATGATGTGCTCTCACTGCTGCTATTTGGCTTCTATTACACAAGCACTGTCATAATCAATGCAAATGAGTTTGGGAAAAGAGCAACAAATTCCACCTCCCTATTAATGTCTGCCCATCTCCTAGAGAAGTGTTTCATGATTTATGTCTCTCCTCTGCCCTTATTGACTTCCCTTGGCCCTTGCTGATTTGCATCCCTTCATATGTTATCTGAAAATATTTGTTTTCTGTGTTCATCGACTTCAAGTCACTCTGCACACTCTTCAGAAGGTCACATGCCCCATATCCCATCCATACTGCCGAGCAAGATGCATCTACACTCATGATATCATGTCACTGTTGTAGGAATTTAAAATCTAGAAAGGGCCCTAGCTGGTTTGGCTCAATGGATAGAGCATTGGCCTGCAGACTGAAGGGTCCCAGGTTTGATTCCAGTTAAGGGCACATGCCTGTGTTGCAGGCTCGATCTTCAGTAGGGGGCATGCAGGAGGAAGCCGATCAATGATTCTCTCTCATCAGTGATGTTTCTATCTCTCTCTTCTCCCCTCCTCTCTCTGAAATCAATAAAAATATATATTTTTTTTAAAAATCTGGAAAGGTATATAGATTGTTACATTCAATTGCTTCCCCAAAATGCTTTTATAATCAGAAAACAACAAATATGTTTACTTCAGGAAATGTGAGCCTTAAAAGTATTAAGAGGGTATCATTGTAAAGATATTGGTGAATGTTCAGTCTTTCTACAAGAGGTGGGGAGACAGATCACTTTATCCAGTTCCTACACCATTACCTATGCCCCATGCAATGATCAGGAGTTACAATTCTATCACTACATTTGGAAGAATAAAAATTGTGTATACTTAAAATATTCAGTCTTTGCACCTAGAAATAGATCACTATGCTTGTTTGATTTAAATTCCTCAGTGAAGTGCTACAGTTTTCTCAATAAAACTTAAAAGTTTTTTTTTAAAGTTTTCATATGCTTCTTTCTAAAAGATTTTTCTAAGTATTTGTATAATTTTTCCTCTTGTGAGTGGAATCGGATCTTTTTATTTTCTAGGGTGGTGTATTGGAAAGCTATTACGTTTTTTCTATGAATTTCTTACTCAACTCTAATTAGTGCTAATAACTCCATACTCAAACCCACATTTTTGCAAGATGAGAACAAGGATCTTTTATGGAAACAAAAAGTGCAAGAGAAGACAGAAGCAAAGAAAAAAAAAGGTCAGAGATGACTGGTCTGTGTGTGTGTATGCGCACACATGTGTGTGTGTTTGTGTGTGTGTGTGTTGTGTCGGTGCAGATGGAGAAAAGAAAAGATGAATAATGTTTTGAATCCTACCTTCTACATGCCTTCAAATGACTATTTATAGAGTAAGTGTATATTATATACTAAGTTTTTAACCTAGGTTTTTAAAAAATAAATATAAATTGCAAAGCAGAATTTGAATACATAGAAATATTACCCATATTATGTGCACAAAATCACTAGTTTTATATTTATACCAAATAATGATAAAGAGGGCAATATCAACACATGAAAGGCAAAAGAATGCTGAATTGATCAATCTAGGCCATTAATCCATGAACACTGTCTGGTTCAGTTGACAGAATTGGGATTGTTACATGGTGATATACATCAATTCAGGACTCAAAGGCAAGATAAATTCATATTTTGAATTAAAAAGTTCAACTAAACAAATCTGTGGGGGGAAATGGGTATTCTGGGACCAGAGGTTACTAGGAAACAGGGTAACGCTCTTTGACATGCCCCAGCAGCAATGGGACATGCAGTGGACATCACTTAGGCCACAGCCCACCCTCCTCCTCTTAGGCCATAAATCAAACTGACCTTTCTAAGATGGCTAAGACTGGTAATTTCTTTTTTTTAATATATTTGTATTGATTTCAAAGAGAAAGGGAGAAGGAGAGAGAGATAGAAACATCAATGATGAGAGAGAATCATTGATCGGCTGCCTCTTGCACAACCCCTACTGGGGATCGAGTCCGAAACCCGGACATATGCCCTGATTGGGAATCCAACTGTGACCTCCTGGTTCATAGGTGGATGCCACTGAGGCCGGCAAAACTGGTAACTTCTTAACATAAAATTATATTCATCTATGTGAAGGTTAACACTTAAATAGCGATAGGATTATTTTCAGGTGCTTTACAAAAATTAATAAAGATTGGGTGAAAAGAGAATTATTATAATCAGTCAGGAATTAATTAAGCCACTCTGGTCTGCTCCTTTTTCAGAAGTTTGCAGCCTAATATTGTACAGAGTTCCTAATAAACTCTTGCCTTTAATCCTTTTAAATACCCAAGATAGTAAAGAATTATGAGAAAGTGTAAACCTCTCAAAATTCAAGCAAAGCATTTGATTCACTGGGAAAAAAATCCTAATTCTTAGGTTCATTAAAACTGTTCAGTTATGGGCAGTGTGTGTGTGTGTGTGTGTGTGTGTGTGTGTGTGTTTTATTAGCTCGAAAAAAAAATTCCCAATGAACTCTTTCAAATTAATTTGCGCATTAATCTGTATAGGGAGCTCTCTTTATTTGATAAAAGAAGGAAGGGAAAAGACATCACTTTGACTTAAAAGTTTTGACTAATTTCTAACTGTGCCTGAGGAGTTTCCACTTTGTCTTCCAATCAGCAAAGGATTTGTGACTCTTTTCAGTGTGACTGAGATTACACAGACAAATTATTTAAGAGCCTGGGGAGATTATCTCTAATTGGCATAAAAAGGACATGGCATTAAAGACAAAATTCTCTGAAGCTCTGACAGTGTTTCCTGCCCAAAGGCTAAGGCAGTTCCCAATGCAGGACTTCTGTGGAAATAAATACATCAGCTGTGATAGAAGGTGGCCTTTTGGGGTCTTATGTAGATTTGAGGAACTTAACTTCTCTTGCCCTGTTTCACAGAGCTGTGTCAAACCTGCTGAATGAGGGCAAATAGATTCACCTTGGCAGTCCCTTTTCTTGCTGCCTGCCTTTGTTATAGCTAATTAATTCCCATTGTTTGTGAAATACCAATATCAACACCCACTAAAAGTCAAGAGGAAATACTTGATATTTGCATAATACAGAGACCAGAGATTGAAGACACTTGGGGAGCAGTGGGAGGGGCAAGGAGATGAGGTTCATACCAGCAAATAGGTAGGAATTTGTAGCAGCGAATCTCAACAGGTATTTAATAAATGATAATAATCGCAAGACTCTGCATTAGGTCATGGACTGATATCAAACTTCCTACCATCATTGGGTTTAAAAATCACATACATGGGAAAAATAATATAGATTCATCATAAAACTGAATAAAAATAACATGGAAAAGACAATAAAAAAATTCTAGAACAAACATCAACAATGTTAGTTAAGCTATTAGAGATCATCCAAACCATGCCCTGTATTTGTAGTTGAGAAAACTCAGGCCTAGAGAGATTAAGCATCTTGCCTGTGGCCACATAAATGGCCAGGTAGTCTGGCCCAGAATTCGAGTCTTATTTTCTTACCAGTATACCACACTGCTTACAGGATACAATGTCAAATAATGATGTAAAAGATAGGTTTACGAGTTCAGGAGAGAGAGAAATTACTGTATAAATAGCAGGCTCTAAGGGTTTTACTTAAGTTAAAAAAAAAAGAGAGAAAAAAAAGCATGTAAACAGCAACGAAAACCAGGCCTTGAAAGGGAGGTAATATCTCAAATTGCAGGAAGGAAGGGAGTGGGCTGGAGGAAGAGCATGAGCTCAGGCCTGGGTGGGGAGACAGAACCATGCTTGGAACATGGGGGACCTAAAGGGCTGAGCTGAAGAGACCTCATGTAAGAGCAGTGGGAGTGGAAAGAGGCAGCATTTTCCCTCTAACATCCCCAAGAACAAACAGGTTTTATAATTCTCTCCAGGATTTAAGGCCGACATCTTCCAATCAGTCGAGTCCCCTCATTAGGCTCTAAACACCATGTTTTTCCTAAACCTTTGCCTTTGCTCATGCAGATCCCTCCAGGACACATTCCTTCAAAGCCAGATGGAAAGCCTGCTTCATTAGAATGTCCCCGATCCTTAGATCCATGTAAAGCTCTGTTTTCTGAACTCTGCTGATTACTGGTTGCAATACTCATGCAATTATGTAGATTGTAAGTTTTGAACAGATCGGTATCAAAACTGCACGTTCCCAGTAATTGTTACTTTTTGGCCAAACGATGAATGGAAGCCATTCTTCCAAAAGATTATGCACCTGTCATTAAATCCTCATCACTTATCCTTCGGTCTTCACCTGAGCTACAGAATGTTGATGGTGATGATGATAATGAGAAGGCAGAGGAAGATGGTGGTAGTGGTGGTGGTGATGGTGAGATGGTGATGGTGATGGTGATGGTGATGGTGATGGTGATGGTGATGGTAATGGTGATTACAATGGTAGCCAGGAGGTCACAGTTCAATTCCCAGTTAGGGCACATGACCAGGTTCTGGGCTCATCCCCAGTGAGGGGCGTCCAGGAGGTAGCCAATCAATGATTATCTCTCATCATTAATGTTTCTATCTCTCTCTCCTCTCCCTTCCTCTCATAATCAATAAAAAATACATAAAAAAACAAATCCCAAGCATCATTTTAAAAAAGAGATGGTGATGGTAGTATGGTAGTGGTGATAGTGGTGATGCTGGTGGTAATAACATTAATGACAATAGCATCTCACATTTTTCCAGTACTTTCAGTATGCAAACCAGACACTCTTCAAAGCACTAACATATTACTCCATTTAATACTTGACATAATTTTATGAGACACACACTGATATTATCACCATTTTATAATAGATGAAAATTAGGCACCAAATGCTGATCATACAAAGCCAAAAAATTTCTATGCAGAAAGCTTCCGTTCATGGCGGTAGCATATCAACTAATTTGTATTTTAAATAAATTCAGATTTTTATAAAATAATTGGGGTTAAATATTGCTCTCCTTGTTCAAACAGTTATTCCAAATGTAACATTGTTTCTTTCTGCATGAAAGCAGGCAAAATACTTCAAATTTTAACAACCCATCAGGCAGGGATATCAGCCTTTAACTATAGGAACTTGACTATCAGGTCTGTGTGGAGGGACGTTCTATCAGATGGTCACTCTCATCCCTCACCACTATCATCCTCCCCACCCCCTCAGGTAAAGAGAGTGATGTATCTAATCGGAAGGTTTAGGAGAAGAGTCTGGGCATGCATGGCTTGGGAACTTCCTCTTTTTTTCATAATCTGGTTCCTGAAAACTGTACACACTACTGAGCTCCCCTAGCAACTAAGATTAACAGCATGCTTGTGACGGGGTGGAAGAACCTGTGTCATTTTGAAGTTGGGTATTCAGAAGCACACTGTTGCCACATACCCTAACAAAAGGTCAAGAGCTCTGCTAGAAGTGAAACTAACGTTTTGGTTGCAATACCTCAGCCTCTTGTCTTGCTCTGGGTGGTTCTGAAATTGATCAAGGAAGATTGGTGCTATTTATTGGGCTCTCCCAAAACTGCACCATGAACCAGAAGATGTTTCTACATAACACAGGATTTGCAATAAGAACACAAATGTATACTTGAGTACAAAGCTTTAGTTCTATGTTTAACATGGAACGTTGTCAAGCAATATTTTATTTAATCTTTGTATGCCAGGGATGAGACTGTCATTGAACCTATTATATCAAAGGCTCTCATAACAATCATATCATTGAGAAAATAGTTTGGACTCTGACAATGCATCCACACCTGTTTATACCACTTCTTTCTTTTCCATATTTTGTAGCGACATGAAATGACAAACCTAGCACCCAAAAAAAAGACTTTTTATTCTCCACTAATGAGAAACTAATGCCATTCTTAAATGCTTCTAAGTTAAGAAGTTACACTAGAATCTATTACAATATTTACATATTATAATAAGATGCTATGTCAACCATACCTACACTTTCACATTTTGAGAGACATTTTTTTTAAAATTGTTTCTTTAATATAAAGAATTATAGTCCTTGTTCCTTTCATTCAAGAGAGACATTAGTAAAATGTAACAATGTTATGTTTAGGAATTCTTTTAACATTTTTAAGACCCAGACTGGCAAGAACAAAGAATCACTTTGCTAACTAATGTATTAAATATGTTGTCTATTTATATAGTAATTGTTTGATGGAAAATTCATCTCTTTTGTTCCTTCTTATCTTTTCTTTCCTCTTGTCCATGCAGTGTATTTATGAATTATGCATGTGAACATAATTAAAAGTAACAATTGGTGAATTGTACTTCATGGACATTGTTCCATGTTTCAAGTCTTATTTAGGCTGAACCAAATTTATGCAAAAAGAAGAGCTTATGATTAAATTCATAGCCATCTTTCCTGGGAATTTTTTTTTAATGTAAAATGCATTGCTTGCTAGAGGCTGTTTTTCTGACCCAAAATCTTTTCCTAGCATGTTTAAGAAATCAGTAGACAATTTAGCAGCAGCCCCCACCCATCCTACAAATGAAGATTTCCTATAACTAGTTCCCCATCTTCCTCTATTCTCGGTAGCTTGGTTACTCTGCAGATCATGTAGAATCAGCTTCTACGGTGGCTCTTTTATTTGCAATCTAGGAACAGATACAATATGGCAAATGATGGACTGAAATCAATTCTTAGAATGCATTCTTTTGCTTATTCTCAGGAGCTCTCATAGATTTTTCATCTTTTGTGTTCTTGGTTATTTTTATGTTCTAAGTGCAAGAATCCCGAAAAAGGAAAAAGATAGCTGAAACCCTTGGAAAGATATTCTACCCACAGGAATATTTCTTCTGGAAGGGAAAGAAAATGACTATGAACATTAGCCCTGCTCCAAACTTCTTTCTTCCCCATTTACATTTCTCAAAGTAATCTTTCCTTAGGAAAATAGTTTTTATTAAATGATTCTATTTTTTTAAGCTATGATCCAAATCCCCAGCTTAGTGTAATGAGTATACTTAACTGAAAATCACTAAAGATGGGACTATTCTGTTCAGAACCCATCCCATATTTTACTAGCACATACCTGCATTGTCTTTCTCTTTCTTGACCTAGGGCGTTTTTAGCAATTTCTCTCTGCACTTACTATTTTCCTGAAACAAAAACCCTCCTGTAAAGATACCACGCGATAAATTTGTAGGAAGGAATTGACTAGTTCCTTTCACTGTTAACAACAATATCTAATTCAAAGTCAATTTCTCCGCAATGTGACACTATCATGAGATGCACAGACGTGGAGAAACTGCAGCTTTGCTCTTAGACTCAGAAGAATGTGATGCGCAGGCGCGGCCGCCTGGCCTGCTGTTTAAAATGTACTTGGATACTAGCTCCTCTTCCTCCCTCTGCTCTTTCCTTCTCCCACAACTTGAAAAATGTCACGTTTAAAGCTTTGGCTGGCCCACAGTGTCACCCGCTTGATCCATCATCATCTTCTCAGCTCATCCTTCTCTCTATTAAAAATAAGATATTTATATTTCTAGATGAAATGGGAGAAACCTGGGCCTGATAAATGACTTCCTGGTGTCACTATTGCCGAGCAGTATATTATTGGAGAGAGGTCAGCCATGATCTAGTGTGATTGCCTTCTGTTATGCTGACTGGAAACGATCACTCATTACCACATACTGTAAAGTTTATTTTTAAAAATTAAACTGCTAATTAAAGAGAAGAATAATGAAGCCAGGAAGCAGGAATAGAAAGGTGGTGACAGATGTCACAAGCTGCAGGTGTTAATGTCTATTGAGGAGATCCATGGATTCCCTTCAATTACTCATATCTCTGAATAGTTGAGTGAACGTAACTGTTATAAATCGGAGGTGAAAGAAACAGTTGTTTGAAATAAGCACTACCCCTATTTACTACAGAGCCCCCTGGGTCCTGGGGAAGGCAGCCCCTTCACAAAGCTGCTGAAGAATTGCCCATCGGAGCCTGGAGTGTGGGAATGTTGAGGCCCTTGAAATGCCCAGCAGTTCAGGAGATGACCATAGGAGATGCCCAGACATAGCACTAAGTACCTCAAATCCTATAGTGAGGAAAGCATTACTATTATATTTATTCTTTATTCCTGTATCTAAGAGTACGTCTCAGGTGGTGTGAGTATTTCTTTATCATCACCCATCACAGGCTGATCTTCCTTTATAACACAGAGAAGACTATGAACCTTCTAACAATACCTGGATAGAATTTAGGAATATCAGTTTACTTTTTCTTGTTTTTGCAATTCTCTTCTATTTATTGTAAGCAAAATTGGTCTTTTGTTTATGGTAGTCATAGGGCATTGCCTTTTAAAATAAACTAGTTTAAATTTAAAAAGTAAATCGACCCAAATAAAATATTATGTAGGTAGTAGTAGACATGATACCCAGATGAAATAAAATAATTGAAGAAGAAAAGTCATAAAGTGAGTATGTTTTTTAAAATGTTAAGGTTTTTACTATGTTTGCAAAATGCTGGTTTAGCAGGGATTTGTGTCAAAAACACACAAAGACTGAAGTAAGTCTTTACTGTGGTGATAAAAAGATCAGAAAATGAAAAAGAGATACTGAAATAAAATCAGTATTAAATCCACAAGGAAAAGTTGCCTGATATTTTAACAACTATGTTTAGGGTGTCTTAGTACCTATTACTAATTAAACATTTCAGGTTCCTATAAGAAATAAGATGTTCAGCAAAATTAAGTAGAAAAGGAGTTAATGTTTAATTCCTTGCCTTTCATGCATTCCATTCAATGTGACTCAAACTGAAACTTACAAAAATAAGTATATTTTGACTGGAAATGGAAGGTCAGGAGTCAGAAATTTATTTTAAGTTCATTTGACCCTTGGTGGAGGGATGTATTATACTGTCTGGTGGAGTTGGCTGCAGCCTGCTAACTCTCTGTTCTTTTGCTTTAAAAGACCCTGACTTGGGGAGTAGAATTTCCTCTTTCCTTATGAAGCCATCTCTCTTACTAGACTCTCTAGCCTCCAAGACCTCAGAGGTTGAGCTCATCACTGTATCTCAGAGACTAATTCATGTCTTCCTCAGAGCTGACACTCATAACTATCGAATGAGTGAATGAATACATAAACAAATGAATTTAAGATCTTTATATAGGAGTCAATCTACTGAGATGTAATAAAAGGAAAGAAAAAAGCACCTCCTGTCCCAGAAAATAGTAACCAAACTACTGAAGTCGACAGTTTGTTTTCCCCACTGTTAACCTTAAGAGAGAAGGTCATACATAATCAGTGCAGTTCAGCCGCCCGCTTCACAATCAGTGCACAAGTTTTGTTCATCTCTCTGTGAAGCTGAAAAGATTATAATGAAAATGCCTAAAGAAAGAAGGGAGGGACATTGTAAATAGTTTTCTCTGACAACTGGTATCAGCATTTTCTCATAGCCTTGCATTTACTCCGACTAACACGACCAATGTATCACAATGAATAGAGGAGATCTTTCTGTCTGGAAGTGACATAAAAATAAAACAATACTGTACTGATTTTTCTCTCTGGGTATTGTCCTCCTCGCACAATTGCGGGACATTGGCAGAGCTGTTAACACCATTGATAGGAAACAAAGCAAAGCTTGGAGAGATTCTACAGCCTGGGGCTTGTGAGTGTCTGGGGTTTACAGCGCAGCTGGATGCCCCTGTCAGACTCCTCTGGCTTCAATATCCTGCCAGCTTCGAGGGCGGCTTTTCTCTCTTCATGAAAGTGCACCTTTTCCTCAAGGTCACACATTTACAGTTTCTTAAAGAGATTCCTACTAGTCCTGGGACTTCTTTCAGTCTGAGGAGCCTCCTAGGTGCTTTGAAGCATGGCTTCCTGCAAGCTGCCCTGCAGCCCCCTGAACTGGAGCTGGAACCTAGAGAGATGGACTGTTTGGAATTGAAACCACTGAGTCCCTCTGCCTTCCCTGTAAGCCCAACAGTGTGCCTCTGAAATGTTCTCACCAGTTTCCCTGAAAACATCAAAGTTGTGCTTAAATACATCCTAAGCAGACCCGAGGGCAATTAAGTCAAGTCTATGATATAGCACTGGCAACAGAGAGCAAGCTTAAAATATTCCCTGGCCTATGCCCTGCATTTGAGTTTTTAATGGGAACATGGTAACTTCTCCCATTCTAGAAGTGATGGGCAAGGTTCCAATCATCCCCCGCTCTCTGCAAACCTCTGCCAGGAGGGAGCTTCATTTCCTGATGAATCATCCCAACCTCGGACCCTGGAGGGCCTAGCAGGGCAAATGCACCAAGGCCAAGTTCCCAGGGCCTGCAGTTAGTCACATCGCGAAGGAGGAAGTGATGCCCTTGTTCTATAGATGATTTGAGGACACATGTCAGTTGTCTTTATTCTATTTTTCCTTAGTCCCTTGTTTTACACCCTTTGACCCATCATGCAAGGAGATTACAACTTTTAAGATCTGTGATGTCTTTTCAAAGGAGCCTGTGTAAGAAAACTCTCACGGGCATGGTAAACCAAACTGAAGGTGAACTGACTGAAATACCCATGAAAAATGACCCAATAAAGCAAGGATTCCAATTAGAGGCATCATAGTGTCCTGAGAAGAGCACAGGCAGGGACCTCAAATAGATTTAGGTTTGATTTCAAGCTTTTCCCACTTTAGCTAAACCACAGACGTTGACTGCACCTTTATTTTCTCATTTGCAAGTGGGAGGAAGGAACATGCTTCAGGAAGATGGGGCATAATGTCCACAAGGTATCTCGTGTATAAACAACAACTATGTTCAAGGTGCTGAATCAGTCTTTCATCTGTGAGAAAGAGTATTATTGGAAGAGGTATATTTTGTCCTACTCTGTTTCAAAATTTATTCTGCTCAATTCTGCCTTTAGTATATAAGGTTCTATCCGTGGTCGGCAAACTGCGGCTCACGAGCCACATGCGGCTCTTTGGCCCCTTGAGTGTGGCTCTTCCTAAGCCTTAGGAGTACCCTAATTAAGTTAATAACAATGTACCTACCTATATAGTTTAAGTTTAAAAAATTTGGCTCTCAAAAGAAATTTCAATCGTTGTACTGTTGATATTTGGCTCTGTTGACTAATGAGTTTGCCGACCACTGTTCTAGCTGTTCAATTAACTCCACTGAAATTAAATGTCATGAGAGCAGGTCACTATTTTTCTAATTGTGTATTTAGAATATTAACACGTGGTGGTAGCTCAATACATAGTTGTTGCTAGATCCAGTTAATACTCAGCATTTTGAGCAATAGTAAGAACACAAATACTATTCTTTCTTCTAGAATCAGCTCTTGATTTATACCTTCTCAGAATAACTCAGTCTCACATTTGAGATCACTTATCTTTTTTAGGTTGTGTGCAGTATCTCCAAATAGACTAGAGTCTCTTAACAGCAAGAATACTTCTTGAGTTCGACTTGTGTTATGAGAAAGAGAGAGAGAGAGAGAGAGAGAGAGAGAGAGAGAGAGAGAGAGAGAGAGAGAGAGAAAGAGAAAGAGAGAGAGAGACTCATGTTTCTTTATATACCCCCTAGCTCAGCACTTCACTCATAGCCATATATGTTAATATTGACCCTGGCAATACATTTTGAGAGAAACTGATGTGGCTTTGGTAGAAACCTCCTCCAAGTCTTATTTCTGTCAAAGCACTCGGTTGTTCTTACCTACCATTAATCATGGTCTATACGTTTTCATTCTACTTATTGGGTACTATACTTTATGAAATTTCTAATCCAGTCAATACACACACTTCACAACACTAAAATAGACTTTCTAATTGATATTTCTTTAAAAAGGCAAATAATAAGATACTTTTTAACCTTCTATTTAGTTTTTTAGAATACCTAGCAGTATTTTTATTTTTTGCAAGTTGTATCAATCACCCTTAATACTCCTGAAGAAACAACAATGCTTCTGAAAACTCAGCTTCGATCTTTTTTACTTCATTGGGAGGCCTCTTTCTACAGAATGGTTGTTTTAAGTGTACATTCTATCACAATTTATCTTTCTTCTAATGTTGCAGAGTAAAGTGGTAATGATCAATCACTTAGAGATGAATCTTCCTTTTCCCTCCTTGACTGGATATGAGGAAACAGCCATGAGCATGCATCAGATATTGACTGTAGAGATAAGAACTGTATTCTGCGGGGGGCGGGGGGGGGATAGTTTTTCAATGTTATGCTCATGACATATTTAGGACTTCTATTTTACCATTATTTGGCTGCACAAATCCCATTCTAAAACATGCTCAGAATATCAAGAAATTATTTTATGTATCTATCACATAAGTATATCTAGCTATTCTATTCATGCCCATTTTCCTGTGGCTTTTGAAACAATCTTTTGAAGCCAGCATTTCTAACATCTTTATTCCCACAAAGATGAATACAAAGCCAGAGAAATCTTGTCAGAATCTCCTCAGCTTTTTTCCACATATTTCCTTCTTACCCTAGCCCTTGTCACATCTCATTCAAGGGGAAACACTGCCATTCATCAAGGACATGTAGAAAACACAGTAAGGACATTGCCTGGCATGGAAAACTCTGCTGGATGGAGTCAAGAGATCATTGTTCTTATTTTCCTCAAGAAGGGTTCTCTGTCTTCTCCTGTGGCTAGAACAGAAAATCTTCTGCTGTTTTTCACCTTAATATAGCACATGTCCAATTCACAAAAATCCAGGTGGGACCAGGACAGGATAGCAAGTGAGAAGGACCCACTAACATAGGCCTTTGAAGTGAGTATCAGGAAATTGGTAAACTTTTTCCAAGAGTCAAAAACTCAGAGTGAATAGTGGTAACCTTCAAATAAAGTCTGTAAACAACTTCTACATATATATAAACAGGCTTATTAAAGCAAAAAACAGCAATTGTGAACTATAATGTGTGTCATTGGTCAGTGGAAACTAAATATTAATGGATTTACTAGAAGGTCAATGAAACAAGTCTATTATAAATCCTATATAATAAAGAGCTAATATGCTAATTAGGCCAGATGGCAGAAGGACCTTCCGGAATGACCTTCCTGAACGACCAGTGGGCTGGGGGTGGGACCTCGAGGCAGCCGGGGCCAAATTTCGTGCATCGTGCCTCTACTACATAAATAATATACTCTAGGACAGTGGTTCTCAACCTTCCTAATGCTGTGACCCTTTAATACAGTTCCTCATGTTGTGGTGACCTCCAATTTCATTGTTATAAATTGAACATAATTAAAGCATAGTGATTCATCACAAAAACAATATGTAATTATATATGTGTTTTCCGATGGTCTTAGGCGACCCCTGTGAAAGGGTTGTTCGCCCCCCAAAGGGGTCACGACCCACAGGTTGAGAACCACTGCTCTAGGAGCTATCAATTTGAATAGAGAGTATGGGCAGAAGAGAACCCACTAAATGTTATTTGGGGTCTCACTCTTCTCTCTGCCCAGTTTCTGCACTTGCTAATGCTTTATCTCTAAAAATTGCCCAGCTCTCTATTGTTTTTCTTGCCTTCAGAACCCTAGATACGCAGAGCTCATGGTAGAAGCACGAAGACTCTATGACCCGTGTCTCCCCAGTGATTGTCTTGGCTTTGTCTGCAAATTACTCGCTCTACTTCCAATACTTTAGAAACCACACAAACTGCTATCCATGTGTTTAAAAACATTAAGTAAGGGCAATTGTGGAGAGAATGAAATATAAGGAACATTCTTGTACAATTACAACCACAGTGGTTTTATCTACTCTTTGTTACAAATTGTTTCTTAACCACATCTCTGATTCTCAGACCTAATGGATTAGGGCCAACCCAAGATTCTTAATGTGCAATCCTTGGCCTAAATCACCTGTCTCCCACTGCCTGGGCTTGTTTTTATCATGCTCACTAGCCAGTTCTGGCCAATTCTCCTTCCCAGGGGAAGGCAAGGCTCTAAGCGTAGTGTCCATTGCTAACACAGAGGTCCAAATTTCTGGGTTCCCATGCAAACCTGATAGCGTCCTCCCTCATGTGTATTTGTTCTTGGTTACCTGTTAGAAACTGTCCCTCTTACCTGTTCTCAGCCTGGAAGATCACCCTGCCTTCCTCCAGCAACTAGTTTTTTTTTCTTTTTTACTACTAGTAAGCATAATTTTCTCATTTCTTGTCTGACCCTGACCGTTAGTTTAATATATACTAATCAATCCTGGTTCATATCTACCAGCTCATCCTCTCCCAAGTGAGGGATGTTCTGATGTACCCGTGGACTTTTTTTTTCCTTCTTTTATATGTTAAAGTCCATTCTCCCTATACAATCACTTTGGAAAACTATTTGACAGTATGTACAAAGCTAAATATATACATGTATTAGGACCCACCCTTTCAATTCTCAGGTATAGACTTAGAATTGCTCACAAATGTTCAGCAAAAGAAATAAGAAATGATGTTTATAGTTACACTGTTGGTATTATTCAAAACACAGGAAACAAACTCAATGTCTCCCTACAATAGAATGAAGAAATTGAGATATGTTCATTTGAATAAAATTATTACATAGCAAAGATGATGCACAAACTAAAATTACACACAATGTAGAGAAATCTCACAAACAATATTGAGTGAAAGAAACCTGATATAAAAAGAAAAATACATGTAGTTTGATTCTATTTTATTATGTGTAAAAATGGGCAGTCCTAAGCAATGTTGTTGGAAGTCAGGCTGGTGATTACTTTTGGGGAAGGAGATTGGCTAGTGACTAGCAAGGGTATGGGAACCCTTCCAGGATTCTGGTAAATTCTATTGCTTGGTCTATGTGCTGGTTACATAGGTGTGTTTATTTTAAAAATATTCACTGAGCTGAGCTGTGTTCTTATGAATTGTGTACTTTTCACTACTATTGTATACTTTAATGAATTACTTGAATGAATTTATATAAATTAGTGATGTGCTTACATAAATTATTAATTTATTACTACATCAGATATATTAGTACCATGATATATTAATTATCATTAAGGAAAGAAGGTTGAGGGTCAGAGGGGCTGAGGCATATTTTCTAAACGTCACCTATTAATTTGGTTTTATAGAAATCAATCCTGGAATCCAGATCCTGGGGAGAATTTTTAAAATGACATTTTAAAGGATGACAATGTATTTGGTGGTAAAATTAGAATAGAAACCAGATACCATGACTCAGTCTGGTATTCTTTGACCACACAACATTCTTTTGAATAAGAAAACATATTGAAGTTCTCCATAAAAATAGTTTAGGCTTTTCAACTCAATTTATTATTCTTCTACTAGATATGTAAAAATTCAAACGTTTTGTATAATGAAAAGCTCCTGGTTATTACACTTCTGGACAGTAAGTATTCCAGTGCCCCAAGATTCTAGGCTGCCTACAGAAATATGTGGTCAATCCTGGTTGAAAAATTCATGGTTTCCATCCAGTCCCTCCTCCTTCCATCTTCCTCACTCTCCATTTACTATCCACATTAACTATATTGATCTCCTAAACATATCTATACATTCAGTACAATTAATCTCTGTCTACATTAAGGTACCAAGCAACATTTCCATTGTTCTAGCAATAATATTGGATTTACCCCTCACCATCCAAACTCTCTTTTTAAGCTTTCTAATAACTAGAATATTATTAATTTGCATGACTGATGTTAGGAATCAGTAAAATTATTCCATCACAAGACCTTGCTTCCTATCCAAAGAGTTCTAATAAACAGATAAATTTGTATCACTTTACATATAGACTTGGGGGGTAGTCTGTGGAAGAGATAAAGATGAATAGTCTTTATCAACACTTAATATACTATAATGGTCTTACTGACCTCTTCCTAAAGCCTTAATTTTTATCTCTAAAATTTTGAACAAGTTACTTAATATCTCTAAGCCTCAATATTTTGGTTGGGAAATGGGAATAATAATATCTACACCATTTTTTCTTGAAAATTTTCAATTAAAAACTGTATATAAAACAATTGAACCATGCCCAGGAAAGAGTTAGAATCAGTCAAGGTTAGGTATTACTATTACTATAATTCTTATCCTTGCTTTTGAAACTAACTCCATTGTCTTGGCTATTGGTTTATTGACTGTCTTATAGCAGGTTCTCCGTGAAGCAGACTCAGAGCTAAGGACTTAAATGCATGTGTTTTATTAAGGGGCTAGTCTTAGGAGAAACCAACACAGGATTTAGGGGAACATGCTAAGACAGGGAAAGAAATCAAGAAATTGTGTTATCTCAGGTGAAGGACAGCTCAGCCTGATCCAAGAAGCAGCTATGGAATGTGAAGTGTACCTCAGATTTTGGCCCATCTCAAGGCCAAGTTGCTGGGCTTTGTGTACTCATGCACCTGTTTGTCATTGGTTAAGGGGCAAGAGAGGATGAGCAACTGCCCCTAGAAGGTATAACTTCTGAGAACTTTGGGCTCTCCATTTTTGTGAAGCAATTCCAGAAGCCCAAGGCAACCCTCTGAAGGTTTTAATGGAAAAGCAGAAGTCCAGAAAACTGCAAAGGAGATTTGAGGGGCTTTGGGCAGGCTGATAACAGTGCCTGCTACAACTTCCTACAACTAAATTTGTGCAATCTGTTGCCAATTTGCCATGCTTAGTATTTGCCTATTTGAATCTCTCAACCAACTGGCCATATTGTGATTGGCTTGAGACCAAGATGTGTCTTCCAGTCCCCATAAGAATGGCTCCCATGCTCCTTTATATGTTGAAAACCCCTGGATCAACCTAACCTTGAAAATCTACATGTATTACCACAGCCAGATTCTGTTCCTGTTTCTCTCCCAACTGCCAAGAGGAAAACTGGCATCACATCTCTCTTAATTTTGAAGGACAGAATTCTTAGAATTATCCAGAACTCATCTTAAGAGTCAATTTATTTTTAATTGTGTATATAACTATATTTTACGTCTAACTATATCTGTGGCTTAGTTTGAGAACATGAGCAGTTACAGGAATAAAAGAATTGAGAACTAAATACCAGTATTTGTAGAACCAGGGAAATAACTTATGAACCAAATAAATACAGTAGGAGAAAAGATGCAATATCAAATTTGGCACATACAAACAGTGATAAATGAATCAAACTTATGTAAAAAGATCAACTCTCCTCTTCATAATTTATGTCAATATTTTACGTATAATAAAATCCACTCTAAGCAAAGAACTGATAAAGCAATAAAGCCGTCAGATGCAATGCACAGACTGTGTGACGGGACTATCTAGAAACACTCCCATTCAGAGGCAGATATCCTGTTATGTTCAGCTACATGCAGAAACATTTATCTATTGTGTGATAAACCTGACACGTTCTAAATCAGCTGCCTCTGAAGGCTCTCTGGAAATGCACTTCTACAAAGGCTGATATTTAATTATATTACCCTGAGTGTGAGATATAATTGCACCTATTATGTGATAGGGGAAAAATGAGAAAAGAAATTAAATCCTATCAAACAACAAAGTGATTATCCATTATTGAAGATAAGGTAGGACAATTCCATTGTATTCTATGACTGCACTTATTCATCAATACTTCTTTTGCTCCTTCTACATCTACATGACCTAAGAGGAATGTCAACCCAGCAGCAAAAATGTTATCCACAGGTGAAACTTGCTGACATCTGAAAACATACACTAGTATAAGCTCCAAATAAAATCACGATGTTATCTTTCTCCTCATCCAGGCTTTTCCTCCTTTTTCTGTTTTGTTTTGTTTTATTTTGTTCTGTTTTGTTTTGTTTTTTATTACCTCTACCCCAACAGTTGCCCAAGCTATAACACCTGGAATTATTCTTAACTATCTTCTGCTCCCTTACATCTTTTGGGACATCAATCTTCACAATTCTATGTCCTAAATGCCTATTAGTTCTGAGTCCTTTTTCTCATTCTTCAGATCCACTAATGCTTAGGTTCTGAACATTTCTTGCTATGCATGTTGTATTTGCCTCCTGCCAGGTCTTACCAACCCCAGCCTTGAGGCTCCCCAGGCTACTGCCAGGACACTGATGTCAAGGTAGTCTTCCATAATATAGAGCTAGTCATGTCACTTTCCTACCTTAAAAATGGCCTAAGTTCAATAACAGAGAGTTCAGAAAAAGAAGCCAAACATAAAAGAACATTCTCAAGGATTCCACTTACAGAAAGTTAAAAAGCATAGGTAGTGCTTAGGGAACCACACTTGGGTGGTGTATTGGTGTACTATTACTGCTGTAACAAATTACCAGAAATGTAATGGCTGAAAACAAAACAACTGCATTATCTTATAGTTCTAGAGATCAGAAGTCTGAAATAGATTTTTTGAGAGCTAAAATTAAGGTATCACAGAGCTGTGTGTCTTCTGAAGTCTCTAGAGGAGAATCCACTTTTTGCATTTTCCAGTTTTTAGAAACCACCTGCATTCCTTTGACTGTGGCCCCCTCTCAGCAATCAAATCACTCTGACCTCTGCTTCTGTCCTCACATTTCATTCTCTGATTCTTCTGCCTCCCTCTTTCACTTATAAGGATACTTGTGATTATGTTGGACCCATTCAAATAATCCAGGATAATCTTTACCTCTCAAGATCTTTATCTTAATCACACCAGCAAAGTCCTTTTGCCAAGTAAGGTAACCTGTTCACTAGTTCTGGGGATTAGGACAGGGATATCCAAACTGGGATTGGGAGTGGGGTTGTGGGGCGGGCATTATTCTGCTACTACAGGTGGCAAAATCATAAAGAAGCCTAAGGAAATGATGGCCATGAGAGTCAAAACAGTTTATCTATGTGGAAGACAAGGAATGTGATTAGAAAGAAGCATACAGAGACAGGCTTGTGGGGGGCTAGAAATTTTCTGTTTCCTGAACCAAGTAATGGTTATGTGGGTATTCACTTTAAAAGAATATTTTAAGCCATATTTTTACATTTTTTTTTGCATTTTTAATATAGTTGTTTATTTCACATAAAAAAAAAAGATTTTAAAAACTTGCCTAAAGGTCTCTATTATATTATTCAAGATTAGAGGCCCAGTGCATGAATTCGTGCACATGTGGGGTCCCTCGGGATGGCCTGCGGGGATCAGGCCCCAGCTCGCACCCCCAGCCTCACAGTCCCGCAGCCCCGCCTGGCACCCCGCCATGGCCTGGTGCTGCCCCCTCACCTGCTCTACCATCCCACCTGTGGGAGGATCAATTGGTGCTGGGGCCCCCACCCGGCTCCCTCAGTGGTTGGGAGCTGAGCGGTGGCCGTGCCCTCCACCGCCTCTGCTGCTCACAGTCTGCTGGGTGATCGGTGGGGTGATCGGGCCCCCACTCACACTCGCTTTGGCCTGGCACCACCGCTCACCTGCTCCACCATCCCTCCACAGTCCCACTCTCTCTGGGGCCCATCAGGGCGGACAGCACCTCCACTGCCGCCCGCTGCCAGCACTGCGTCACCAACGCCTACCAATTCTGCACCACCCCCTGGTGGTCAGTGCACGTCATAGCAAGCGGTCAAACTCCCGGTCGAACAATTTGCACATTAAGCTTCTATTATATAGGATAACTGGTTCTCACAAGATGAACCCAGATTTTTTTGCCAACCTCATTTCTTGGGATTCCTTGCCCCTCCCCAGGTCCTCCTCACCTCTCCCTACTTAAATTCTATGTTCCATCCTCACTGACCATAAAATGTTCTTTTATACCTTTGTGTCTTTGCACATGAAATACTCTCTGCTTGGTCTGCTTTTACCCTTTTTGCTTGGTGAATATTATCACATTCCTTAAACCCAAATAAAATGCCACATCCCATGTATGCAAAGCTGTCCCTGACTCCGTTACCCCCTCCCTTCCAAAGAGAGTCAGCTGGTCCATCCCCTGTGCCGCCACTTCATTTTGTCCATAATCCATCATAACACCATGTTCTGTTGTGAATTGATATTTATGTCTCTATCTTCTCAGCAAATCTCCAAGCAACTTTAGGACATCACTTTCGTAGCAAAGTGCTTGGCATACATTCTGTACTTAATAAACATGCCTTTTTTAAAAAGTACAATCCATTCCACTGGATGAAAAAGGCTAGAGCATGGGGTTAAGGTAATGGAGGATGAGAAAATGAAGAAAAGCCAGGTTCATACAATCATATTCTAGGCCCCCTAAGTTGGGTGAAAGAAATTGCAGTTTTGAAAACAGGCTTAAATCCAATGTGCACAGACACTTCATATATAGTTGATTCTCATGATAGTTAGGTTCTATAAAGTTGTTGGAAATAATGAATCTTTGTTCCTAGCAAGAGAAGCTGGGGCCGTATGTAAGGACCAGATATCCAGAATAATATAATAGAGACTTTTAGGCAGGTTTTTAACATTTCTAAATGTGAACTAACACCTGTATTAAAAATGCATAAGATAGTGCTAACCAATTGTTCCTAGGGGAAATTCAGAGGTAGGTACCTGTGAACCTCTGCTAATATTTCCATCAAAAAGTCAATACCTAGCCCTAATTGGCTTGGCTCAGTGCATAGAGCGTCAGCCTGCGGACTGAAGGGTCCCAGGTTCAATTCCAGTCAAGGGCATGTACCTTGGTTGCAGGCACATCTCCAATAGGGGGTGTGCAGGAGGCAGCTGATCGATGTTTCTCTCTCATTGATGTTTCTAACTCTCTATCTCTCTCCCTTCCTCTCTGTAAAAAAATTAATAAAATATATTTTTTTAAAAAGTCAATACATAACCTTGTTTTAAGCATGTTTCTGTTTAAAGATACATAACTTAATTATATGTTGTTGATTCATTAACCTTGAACTCATGGTCAACAGCGCTATAACTCAATCCCAAACAAAGCTTATCCAACACACATATTTCCTCCATAAGATACAGCACGTCCTCTTTGTGCTTAGGACACCTAGCATGTCAGCACTATGCTCAGGGACTATTTCAAACAGCAAAGTCATCAACAAAAGCACAAAAATGAGAAAAACATGGCACTAAATATGCCTCGAAAGGATACTTGTTTACAGTGGGAGAGCTGAAACAAGAAGACAGAGCGTCTCCTCACCTTATTCATATCAACTGGGAATATACACATCTGGTGACTGAAATATTTTGCTGCTTTGTGTATGCCCATGTCCACAAATGACCACTAACCTGCGGCTGAGTATTTATTTGGGGATTACAAATAAATTTTAGCAAGTTGACAAATTCCCAAATACAGAATCCACAAAAAAATGAGAATCAACTATCCATTATTTTAATTTCACTATCATCCCACTTTCCAAGAGTAGAAATCAAGATTTAGAATACTGATGAGCCTAAGGTCACTAGGCTGATATGCAAGAGGCAAGATTTAAACCTCTGAAGCTCTACCTGGGGCTAAGGCTTGTGCTCTGCCCCCTACAGGCTAGCTATAGACCTGCAAAGTGGCTTTTGGAGTGAGTCAAAGGGAATGACTATAGGTTTGGGGACTAAGTTTTCTATGGTTTCTTTTACTGTCATTCTCTGACATCTTAGCATATTTACTGGTAGCTTGTCTTGCCTCTTAACAGAATTTAACTTTGTTAATTTTTTGCTTGCTTTCATGTCATTAATAGATTATTTAAAGGAACTATTTTTTCTTACACATCGCAAGATGTTTCAAAATGATAAATTTAACTAAAATACTCACAAATGTTCTAATACCTGAGAGTTTATTAATCATTCTTCATTATTAATAAAAATTCAGTTAAGATTTATTGTTCTCATACAATGGAGTCAAGACAGCCTCTTCAATAAATGGTGTTGGGAAAATTGGACAGATACATGCAAAAAAATGAAAATAGACCACCAACTCACCATACACAAAAATAAATTCAAAATGGATAAAGGAGTTAAACATAAGATGGGAAACCATAAAAATACTAGAGGAATCCACAGGCAGCAAAATCTCAGACATATGCCGAAGCAATTTCTTCTTCACTGATACTGTTCCTAGGGCAATGGAAACTAAAGAGAAAATAAACAAATAGGACTACATCAAAATAAAAAGCTTTTGCACAGCAAAGGAAACCATCAACAAAACAACAAGAAAGCTCACTGCATGGGAGAACATATTTGCAAATGTTACCACCGATAAGGGTTTAATCTCCAACATTTACAGGGAACTCATATAACTTAACAAAAGGAAGATACACAACCCAATCAAAAAATGGGCAATGGACCTAAATAGATACTTTTCAAAAGAAGACAGAAGAAAGGCCAAAAGACATATGAAAACATGTTCAAAGTCACTAATCATCCGAGAAATGCAAATCAAAACGACAATGAGGTACCATCTCTCACCTGTCAGAATGGCTATTAACAAATCAACAGACGACAAGTGCTGGAGAGGATGTGGAGAAAAAGGAACCCTCTGCACTGCTGGTGGGAATGCAGACTGGTACAGCCACTGTGGAGAACAGTATGGTGTTTCCTCAAAAAACTAAAAATGGAACTCCCATTTGAACCAGTGATCCCACTTCTAGGAATATATCCCAAGAAACTATAAACACCAATTAGAAAGGATATATGCACCCCTATGTTCATAGCAGCACAATTCACCACAGCTAAGATTTGGAAACAGCCTAAGTGCCCATCAGTAGATGAGTGGATTAAAAAGCTGTGGTACATCTACACAATGGAATACTACACTGCAGTAAAAAAGAAGTTCTTACCATTTGCAACAGCATGGATGGAACTGGAGAGCATTATGCTAAGTGAAATAAGCCAGTCAGAGAAAGATAAATACCACATGATCTCACTCATTTATGGAATATAATGAACAACATAAACTGATGAACAAAAACAGATCTAGAGACAGAGAAGCATCGATCAGACCGTCAAACCTCAGAGGGAAGGTAGGGGAGGGTGGGGATAAGGGGGAGAGATCAACCAAAGGACTTATATGCAAGCATATAGGCCTAACCAATGGACACAGACAATAGAGGGTGAGGGCATGAGTGGGGGGGATAGGGGGTAACGTGGGGATAAGGGCACATATGTAATAACTTAATCAATAAAAAAATTTAAAAAAAGATTTATTGTTCTTCTTCAGAATAGTTTATTGACTTTACTGACCTTGGGTCTTTAAAAATTATAAGAGTAATAGAGCTTCTTTGAGCTCATTTCACATTTCCAGGAATATAGGAGCCCTAGATAAGGGAGAAAGCTGGTACACAGATACCATCTGTGTGGCTTGCCAGTCCATGGGACATGGAAGTCTGCAGTGTTCTTCTATGTGCAGATTTCGCTATGGCCCATTTTCCATTTAGCCACAATCAATGGGGATTAAGCAATTTCATTATTGATTTACCATGAAAAAATATTTTCCATAATATATTTTCCAGTGTAAGTGTTCATCCTAAGCAAAGTGTTCTTAGATACTCATTTTATGAAATGTAACAGCCTTAAGCCAACATAACCACAGATCATAACTTCTGTCTAAGTATAGTCATTTAACCAGAAGATCCTGGTTTGGACTCAATGTTCAATAAATATTATTCTGTCAACCTATCTTTACTAATGTTCTCTTTAATGCCATTATGATCATGATATTCATAAGAGCAAATTCTAGAATTTCATATAAGGGCAACCAAATAATTTTGTAATGCCTACTAAGAACAAGGCTGTTCCACAATGTTGATATAAAGTTGAATGTTGATCAAGTCAAATCTATCCTCAAACCCCTCCCATGTTCAATCTTGGTCCCTGCTGTTACTTCTTACAGAATTGAAATGCAAAGGAAAATAAATATTTAACAGCTAGAGAAGTGTTATGCTTAAATCCTTTACCTTTTTGAACAAGTTTTTCCTTCTATCACTCTCAAGTTATATTGATCATTAGCTACTCCTCAACTTACATGTCTTTCAAATAAGATAACAGGTCAACATTTTATTTCATTCTTGTTAGAATGAAAACCAAATGGCTTCATTTTTTATACTTGAGACTTACCAGGTGAAATTCTCCCTTCCCTCTCTGATTGATTCAAGAATTCCACAGCAATCTTAAATTGTTCTGGTGAGTCAGTATCTGAGGTTTTTTTTTTAAATTTGATTACAATTCTAAAAATGACAAACAGCTTTTTACTCTGGATGCTATTGGAGGTTAAGAAAATATTTATGTAATCAGCAATGAGCACAGAGAATCCAAGAAGTCATTAGTGACAAGTTATTTTATGTGAGGGATTGTAGGCGGGTCAGATTCAGAGCTTAAGCAAAAGTATTTTCCTGTAACTTTTCTCCAAATGAGCACATTAAAGTCAGTGAAAGAACAATGCTTTCGCCATAATTCATAGTTTTCTGAAAGCTAAATGATCTTTTAAAAAAATTCTTGGCCTCAAGATGTGATAAAAGTGGAAGGGATATGAATACCTACCATGCAGTAATGAATTGTAAATGGCTTAGTAAGCCACCTCCAGTGCTCACAGATCCTGTCCCAAAAAGCATCTATTCATACATCTGAGCCATCCAACAATAGCTCCTTCTGCTGGTATCTGAATTCCACATCAAATTGAAAAATTATTCTGGTTATTTTAAAAAAAAGCCTTTCCTACATGATTTGGGTACATTTCTTTGTTGTTTACTGTAGCTAATTTAAAATTCATTCTAACTTATCAAACAGTATGCTATAGATCAAAATAAATACATTATATTAGTCAGGCTGCTCCATTAGCTTTACATTTTAAGAAAAAATATTGAACGCTGCAGTCCTTTTCCTCCTTCCCAGTAGGAGTGGCTCAGATTGTGCTCTGAATAGAGAAAACAGACCCTTCCAGCTCCTCATTGTCTCTCACTCTCACCTCAGAGTCCCACTCCACCAAGGACACATTCGGGTGATCAAATCCAAACTGGAGAGGTGAAACTCCTCAGCGATCTAGAACTTCAACTTCTAGACTCATTATAAATAATAATGATAATAATAATAATAATAATTAAGCAATTAGGGGCCTTTAGTCATAAGCCCTGGGTTTTCATTCTAGGAATGTTATGGCTTTTGGTTTTAGTTCTTCATCTCTGTCACCCTCTCCGATTGTCATGATGAAATGAAGTTACCTTGAGAGGCTTTCACATGTAGCCCAATTATATCTGGGTCTCAGGAAGCAGGGCCTGGGGACAGCCTTAGGTAAAGCTCCCTGGGTGATGCAGGGTCAGGACCAATGAGTTAAAGTCACTGTTCTCTCTTGGAGAAGTTCAATGGACAAATCCACAGCTACACCACCTGATGTGGTTCAGTGGGGAGCTCTTCCCAACTCAGTCACCAGGCCCTTCAGGAGAAAGTGCACCTCGGGAACAATGGCTGAGTCTGTGGAACCTGCAAGTGGTTCACATGCCCAGCAAATACCCCTGGGGCCCAGACAAGATACGGGCCAAATGGGGACCCTTGAAAGTATGGACAAGGTAGATCAGGCTGTACAGAGCCTCCTGGTTCTACAATGACTCCACATAGCAACAACCGAAGCACGGATAAGGGACAGGGTTCCACTAGTGAACTGATCATATACTCTGGCTATTTCTCAACTTGGCATTTGGGAGCACATCTAAATCCTTTGAACTAAGCAAATCCCATGATGCTTAGTCAACCAAGGGGCTGGGACTGGGATGAGGAGAGGTAAGGAGAGACTCAAGGGAGATACTGGATTTCCTGCTCATTTACCATTCTTCAAATGCATTACATAGTACATTATGTATTACATGATTGGAAAATCATTTTTTATAAATATGTAATACACAATCTGAAAAAAGTTATTCAAAAAGTTGACTCTGGATGCTTCTATGCCTAAAGGATACAAATAACATCTCTGTAGATCTTCCGTTTAGCAAAACATGTTGTTGGGCCTCTTGGTTATGGAAAACAAAGGCTGAAAGCATCAGCTGGATGATAAATAGGTGAAACTAAAAGAAGTCGCTCCACATTGTGTTCCACATTGTGACTGCATTAGGATTTACTTATCTGTTCCCTACAATGGACATTTTTGCTGTTTCAAAGTGTTTGCTCTTACAAATACATATACATATGCAATATTTAGATATAAATATAAAAATGTTCATTATAAATACATATCAGATAGAGAGATAGACAAATGCATGCATAGGTAAATAGGTAGATAGGTAAGTGCATGCATATATGTTAGTGTTTCTGTAGAATAGATCCCAGCCATTGAGATTTCAGTACTTCTTAACTGTAATGGACATATGAATAATCACTAGGGATCTTGTTAAAATACAGATTCTGATCCAGTAGGTCCAGGATGTGGCCTGAAATTCTGCATTTCTACCAAGTTCTTAATATGCCCATGCTCCTGGTTCATGGACCACTTTTTGACCAGCAAGTTTAGAGGGTATGTACTTTATTTTATTTTGAAAGTTTTGAAAAAGAGAAAAAGAGGGAGAAGGTAAAAAGTTAAAAGTAGCAGAATGAAAGAGAACAAAATTTTTAATTTTATACATTTATTTAGTATTGTTGGAATTTGTTTTCAACTTTTGTAATTAAAAATATACATTTAACACAAGCAATAAGATAATTTTAATAATTATCAAGTAAATAAAAATATTATTTTTCTCTTCTCAGTAATAAACAGGAGGGTTTCTCCCATCCTCTCCAATGGAAATGAGTTTTCCAATATTACTGCAAATTTTCTAAAGAGATTCTTATTTTACTATTTACTTGCTTCTACTTTAAACTGACCTCTTTCTGTTTTTTGGTTTTTTTCCAACAACCTGCCTAGTGACCCTACCCTGCATTCAGCCAGGTGCCTCATAAAACCCCCATAGCTTCCCCCTCTGTGTAAAGTGCAAAAATTTCAGAGTATTTATTTTAAAATTGTTTGGAATTTTATTGGTTAAAACTCAGAAGAGTGAACATTTCATAGTTTATAAATTATAAACTAGAACAAAGGTATTTACTGAAACTATAAATCTCACTTTTTGATCCTTTGCAAAGACAACACCCAACATTCGGGGGGCAGGGCTGAGAATCAGAATAATTTCCCTGGTTACAAAGACCCACTTATGGAGGCAAAAAGCAGAATAAATTTGTCATTGCAAGTAGAGTAGAGGGCAAATGCTAAGGGTGCATATGTGCACGTGTGTGTGTGTGTGTGTGTGTGTGTGTGTGTGTGTCTTAAAAGCATCTTGCAGGTGTCTTTAAACCTAAAGTAATCAGGGCAGGATTTACCTATTCTTTCTCCTCAGGCTTTCTTCATAACGCTGTGTAACATGCTGGTATCAGAACCCGGAGAGGGATGTCCTAGCACTGGCCATTCATGTGCCATTATGATGATACAACAAATAAATCGAGAATGACTTCTAATTCAGTGGAATTGGTGAGACATTCTCAAGTATTCATTTACCATTTGCTCCCATGTTTTGCTCTTGTTTTACCCTCTCATCCAGACTATGCTCATTCTGGCAATATGAACACAGTTGAACAATTATTCCATAAAGTAATTATACATAGCAACCTTTCCAGATTCTCTGGGAGACTCTGAAATTGCAAATTGGGTTTCCACCAAAGATGTCCTATGCTGGAGTAGCTGCAATAAACTGAAACCATTAGGACTATTTGCAAACTAAGTGGATGTGTCCTTGTTAAAATTTGATGTTTATTTTTAATATGGTTGCCTGCCCTTCTCTATTTGAACAGCTCATTACACCTTAAATATAAACCACATGCGCACTAGAGCATTTATGTAATTTTCTGGGGCAAAGAATTTGGGCTGCGATCCAACACTAAAATATATTACTTTAATATTTATTTGCATCTGTTTGGTATTGTCATGATCCATACAAGACTGGATCATTTTACTTTCCTTTAAAAAATAAAGAAGGAAAGAAAATTCTCTGTTCACAGACTACTTCTAGTCAAGTGGATTCGAAAAGCTTAATTGGAGATTCAGTTCCTCTTTGCAGATATTAGTATCGTAAGCATTGATGAGGAATAACGTAATGAAAGATGAGTTCTGAACAATACTATGGCTGATTTGGTAAAGCTATGTTTTTAGCTTAAACAATAGGATGTTTGATCAAATCAGCCACAGAGAAGGAAATGGTATTGCAGAAGATGAGTTTCTAATTGAGCTAGACAATGAACCCAGCATCAGAAACAGCTGCAAAAAAATGGATCCCACTGCATTTTTACATGTTAATATGCTGAATTTCCACATTAGACGGTCACAATTTGAGTCCTAGCACATCCAGGTGCCTTTACATCTGTGTAGTATATTTAGAAAGAAAGAAAGATCAAGTGGAAAATATGTTATTTCTGGGCTTTTCCTTATTAATTTCATTATTATTATGAGCTATGCAAATGAAGACAGCCTTTTCAGCAAGGACATTATGTATAAGGTTCGATGGCACAGTTCCTCCCTTTCCAGGCAAAAGGACATGCTCCCTGTTCTATGGTAAATATCTACATATAACTTTAGGTAGTATGTTGAAAGAAGCCAGGCAACAAATGTTATTTCTCTGCAGAAGGTACATGTACTAAGCAAGGTAATCTGGGAACAAACAAACCCCAAAGCTCAGTGATTCCATGATGCAAATGTTCATATGTTGCTGTGATGTGTTTCCCCTGAATTTATATGTTGAAGTCCCCAGTGTGATGTAGAGCCTTGGGGAGGTAATTGGGTCATGGAGGTAGAGTGCTCATGAATGGGATTAGTACCCTCATAAGAAGAGATATATCTTATGGCCAGGTGAGGATACAGCAAGAAGACAGCCATATGCAAACGATAAAGTGGGCCCTCACTAGATATGCAGGCACCTTGATCTTGAACTTACAAGCCTCCAGAACTGTGAGAAATAAATGTTTGTTGTTTAAGTCACAAGCCTATGGTATTTGTTATATCAGCCCAAGCTGACTAAGGCAGTTGCCGAAATTATGTATTCAACATAGGTCAGCAGGAGGCTTTGTTTCACATTCACCAAAAGCCCCAAGTTTGAGGACACTCTACCATCTTATAACATCACCATGTTGACACATGACATTCAGGACTGACATATCAAGGAAAAAGAGCACGAAGAACTCACACCCACCCTCAGTTCCTTAAATCTATAGTGATGTGGACCACTTTCACTAGCAGGTCATTGGCAAGAACTGGTCATCTTGCCCTGCACCAAATAAGGGAGATAAGGGAGGGAAGCAATCAAATATTTGGTGAACATTATTGTCACTGCCATAGCGCTTTTTTCATCTGTGGGCTAAAAAGCCCAAATCAATTATCTCCTTCAACAGGATATATTGTGTTGGGAGTCAATGTCATCTCTTTACACATTAGCAAATATTGTGTATCTTATTAAATTCAGTTTTTAATTTTCTATGAAACTACTGCAATTTAAAAAGAAACCCTGATGTGAATTTACATATCATTCACAAAAATTAATTATTTTTCTAATAGCTACCTCTCCTGGATTTTATGGGACTTTTTTTTCAAATTCCTTTTAAATATATATATGTATACAGTGAGACTCTTGATAGAGAAAGAGAAAAACCATGAAATTAATGAAAGCATTGACAAGTCCTATGAATGGCCTCCAAGGACACAAAACTTATTATGAGCCCTTTATAACATGAAATAATATGTGCATTGATACCAACTCTCATTTTGGAAATAACTAATTGAACTCATTCTCCTTATATAGAGCTGAAAAGAAGTTTTAAATGAGCATTTATCAGTGGGTTTGCTGGAAATGGATCAACAAATCCCCAAGGCGAGTTTGCTACACAATGATCTCAGGAAAGACCTGAGCTCCAAGGGACACTTGAGAAATTCTAGGGCGAAATGGGGTAAAGAGGGAAACCATGTGACTGTCTGAACTGTGCCTATGGAAGGAACATGGGAAATAGGCCAGGATAACTGGAAGTATTATCTAGGGCTCAAAAATGTTCCTTAAATTACAAAAAAAAAAAAAATACATTAGACTGATCAGGGAGCTTACATTAAAACATTAAGAATAAAGTGAGGGAAGGAGATGTCAACCTGTAGAACAGTTACATTTATCAAAGTTTAAATACAAATGTCACACTTATATCTACACAGGAAGAAAAGGTTAGAATAAGGACTTTATTTGCATGTTACTGCTTAGGCAAATGACTAGCTGTTTTAAGGGAAAGGATTTTCTTGCCTTCAAAAATGTTTTAGTGCCATGGAAAAAATGTAAGTTGTGTTTGAATTTCCATAACCTCTACATTTTATGGCAGGGACCCAGATCCTATTAACAGTTTTCTGTTTCAACACCTGTTATCAAATCATAACATTTTTGTTAAATTGGCAAATGATTCTCTTCCATAGTGAAAGTGTAAATGAACTCTGATTTAGAATCACTTTTCTAATTATTTTGTATACTGTGGACACTAATAGCTGCTCAGTTTTCTAACATGACCTAAACACACATTTATCTCAATGCAGTAAATAAAAGTAAGTGGTGTATATTCTATCTCTGCTACTAGAACATAATCTTTTCAAGTACAGGTCAACCTTATTCTTCTCTGGAGTAAGTCAGCATGTATTTATGCACCTTAAATAAAGATGGTCCTCATTAAATGCTTACCAAGTGATATACACCGAGTCCAAAGGGGAATAAGGATTTGTTTGATTGATTTACCATGACTGCCTTTGGGTTCAGAATCACTTGGTGACAGAGGCCTTTCAAACATTTATATTTGGAAGGAAAAAGAATACCTCAAGCCAAAGATCATTAAACAAATTTCTGAATTTTTCGAAGAACCATTACTTAGGGATTTCTCAGTAAAATGGGGTTAGAATGCCTACCTGCCCAGATTAACATGGTCATTAATTATTATTTTTAAAGTTTATAGCTCACAGCTTTTCCATAGAAGAAGATAATGTCTAATAAGAGTGTATGTTTTCCTTACCAAAAGGTATAAGCTTACCCATGTAACTCCCTCATCCTTTTAAATACTTGGGCCTCAGTGTTCCCATTTGTAGTTCAGTGAATCAGTCCAAGATCCATCATGGAGTTGGCTGCCCCCCACAACTCTGAACACTTAAAATGTGGCTAGAGTCACTGAGGAAAGGAACTTTTAATCCTTTTAAATTTTAATTAATTTAAATTATACAGTCACCTGAGGCTAATGGCTGTCATTCTAGACAGTACAGATATAGGACATTTCCATCAACAAAGACATTTCCATTGACCATGATGCTATAGAGACTACACATTCAAAATGCGGGGAACAGATCTTACTTCCTCTCTGCCTGACTATGCTTTTTAAGGCAATAGCATTCTCCCATTCTGCTTCATTCTACTCTCCCTAGTCCTTCACTTGAAAATATTTGGAGAAAGTATTTTTTTTATTTAAACATTTATGTTCCTATCAGCCAGCTTAAATTGAATATAGATGTATAACTGAATTTCTGTGAACCTTTCTCCAGTTGCATTCCTCTCCCTCTTTCCCAAGGAGTAACCACCATCTTGACTTGGTGTTTATCATTTCCAGTCATGCTTTTAACTTTTACTATATGTGTATCCATAAACAAAGACAGAATTCTTGGGCCAAAGCCCATAATGTGCCCCTCAGATGACTGGATTCTTAACTGGAAGAGAGTTTACATCCTTATAAAACATGGATGTTTCCCCAAACCAGATGATTTCTGAGACATGTTTCCAAGTAGCCTACCACACCAGGGGTTGTAAAGTCCGTCTCTGGAGGAAACGGCAAAGTTGTATTTACTTGAACTCACATACGAAGATCATTCTGAGGTAGAGCAGAGGAATAGAAAGGCATAGTTTCAAGCATAGAACACCAAAACTATCTTCACAAGCAAAATAAATCCAAATATCTAAGGAACTCATCTAGTAACAGAGGCAAACCTGCAAAGAGACTCTATCTTTTCTATAGACATTCACACTCTGTAATGATTACCTTCCTCAAACTCCTGTCCTGCCCCCACCCCAAAACCCTGTCCTCTCATGAATTCAGTTTTAACCACCTCAAGTGCTCAAGGCCCTTCAGTTGTCTTCCCATCTCTGAAAAGCTCTAATAAACACTTCATATATTCCAATGGGTTCCTCAAAAGTACTGAGATAAAATAATGCAAGTGTCCTCTTAAGGAAGTTCTCCCAGGAGATGCCACTAAAGGAGTGAGGAAAACAGGACAGCGACAAGTGAAGAGCCTGATTCCACAGAGGAATTCTGGACAGGAAGTTTCTTCAGAATTGCCCTGATCCTACTTGAAGCTGGAGTCTGACCTTTCAAGGTGGCACTCTTAGCCAGCATTGGCTAAGAGCCACCTAGAAGTAGGGTGGGAGGGGAACTAAAGGCCCAGCTTTCTACATATCCAAGGGGGCAAAGTGGCTCCTATACAATGGGATTTGAATCACTGGAAGCAAAAATCCATCAAACCAGAGGAGGGAAGCTCCGAAAGGATAAACATGACCTATGGAGGTCAGGTCAAGTCAGAGCACAGCAATGTCCACCACACAACATTTGTTGGAGTTGATGGATCATTGCATTTTAGTAGTGATCAAACCCTTGAGCTAATGGGATGACTTTAGAATTTCAGAAATCAGCGTTTTGAGTTGAAAAATCTTTTGATATCTGTACTTCCCAAAAGCCCCTTCTCCAAATCAGACTATGAAAATAGGCTTTAAACAGTTGCTAAGTCCAGCCTCAACTGACAATTCATCACTAATAATGATAATTGCCACAGATTTTTGATAGGTGCCCTTAATCAAATTAAGAAGTTTCACTCCTACTCATAATTCACTTAAGCGTATTTTCCAATTAATATAGCTTGAATCTTATCAAAATGCTTTTTAAAAATTATATGTTGGAATGATCATAAAGTTTTCCTCCTTTAAAATATTATTGTGTTGTATTACAATAGATTTTGTTGAGGTTGAAACTTCCTTGTATTCATTAGGTAAAATCTTCTTCATCATGATGATTTTTTATATACACTGCTGAGTTTAATTTACCAAATTTTATTATTTTTGCAACTATCATCTCAATAAGATCAGTCTATTCTCTTTCTTGTATTATTCTTGACTGGTTTTGCAATAAAAGTAAAATTGGTTCTTAAACAAGTTGGGGAATTGTTCTTTTTCTGTTTCCTGAAAGCATGTTTGAAATTAATGCTTTTCTTAACATTTTGGTAAATATCACCTGAAAACTACCTGGGCCTAATGGGTTTGATGGTCTAGAAGTTTTCATCTCAATTTGATATCTTTAATACTTAAATATTTAAGATTTTAATTTCTTCTCCAGTCAGTTATGGAAAATTATAGTTTTCCAAGAAATTCTCCACTTGGTTTACATTTTCAAATTTATTATAGTCATTCTATATTAATTTATGATTCATTTAATCTCTAATTATAATTATCTTTATTTTCATTATTCTCATCTATTAGTTTAATGTATTTATCTTTCTTATTTGTGTTGTTTATTGTTATTCTTATCTATTGTTAATCTTTCAAAGAATCAACTTTGGGTTTTATTGGCATTGCTTTATATTCCTGTGCTCTAATTTATTATTTTTTTATTCTTGATTAAAACTTCCATTATTTGTGTTTATTCTGGTTTAGTTTTTCTCCTCTTTTATTTCAAATATAGATCTTTAGCTTTTAGTCTTTCTTCTTCTCTAACATGAGCATGTAATGCCACACTTTAACCTCTGAGTGCCACCTTCACTGCAACCCACTCACCTGTATGAGCTATGTGTTCAGTGCCACTCAGTTCTCAACATTTTCACATTTTCTGATTTCTAAATTTTAATTTTTGTGTACAAATTACTTGGAAGTGTGTTGTTTTTCTTTTATTTACCAAATATATAGGAAAGAGGGTTGATGTTTCTCTCTCTAGACCAGCCGTGGGCAAGCTACGGCCCGCGGGCCGGATCCGGCCCGTTTGAAATGAATAAAACTAAAAAAAAAAAAAAGACCGTACCCTTTTATGTAATGATGTTTACTTTGAATTTATATTAGTTCACACAAACACTCCATCCATGCTTTTGTTCCGGCCCTCCGGTCCAGTTTAAGAACCCATTGTGGCCCTTGAGTCAAAAAGTTTGCCCACCCCTGCTCCTATATTCACTTCATGTGATCAGAGTAAGTGTTCTATTAAATGATTTTTTTATATTTATGATCTGGTATGTGGTAAATATTCATAAAAGTAATACTTGTGTTTTTAAAGAATGTGTATTCTCAAATGTAGAATACAAAGTTTTATACATACTTCTCATTACATCAAGACTAATTAATTGCATTTTATGAAAATACTGTTTTTTTCCTAAATGATACTTCCTAAACAAATCAGTCCTGAATTTTTAAAAAAATATGTTAAAATATCATGTATTTATCAAATTCCACTTATAATTTTACTGACTTTATATACCCACTTCAAGCATCTAAATTGGTTCATATGCTTAACAATTTATTACCTCTGGCAATTTCATAAATATTATCTTTTCTTTCTTGTGAGAACAACTATATATATAATTTTTTATATTTTATCTAACTTTTCTAAGTGGTTATACCAAAAAGTGTTTTTTAAGGTTTGTTTTTTGTTTTTTATTTGCCATATTTCCAGAAGGAGAATGTAATAGGAAGGAAGGGAAGGGAAAAAGAAATGAAGGAATAAAGGAAGGAAGGATAACGGAAGGAAGGAAGGAAGGAAGGAAGGAGGAAGGAAGGCAGGTACGTAAGGATTGGAGGGAGGGAGGGAGGGAGGGAGTGTAGGGTAGGTAGTGAGGGAGGGCAGGGAGGAAGGGAGGGAGGACATTCTGAAAGATGGATGCATTGTATATATTCTTTTGGGTTCTCATTTCTACAGGTATTTTAATAATTCCAGTGTCAGCCTATACTAAGGAGGACATATCTGAGACTAAGGAAGCTCCCCACCCCAGATGTCACTTTCCTTTCCTCTTTGCTGGAACAGAGAACCAGGGCCATGCTGGACTGGTGGGGAAACAATTTCTGTTGTACAAGAAGAGCAACTAGACTACAGAGAAAGTATTTTAATATAGCACATGTTGGAGACCATCTCCTGTACCTTCTAACCTAATTAGTTCATATTTGCGGCTTTCAGTTAAAGACCACTTATGAGGCTTCTGCTGTGTTTTTCTTTTCATCTGTGCTAATTACTATACCTACAATCACATAATCAACCTCTTGGGTTGCAAAGAAAAACAAGGGTGTGAGTAGTTAATTGCAAAAGCAAGTAGCCCATTGCTTATGCCATCAGCAGACCTCCAGCATATTAAATTTGGTGCCCAGGTATAGCTCAAATATTACAAGTGGCAGAGGCTGTCCTTTTAAAACTGACTTCACAAGTTCACTTGCAATTTTCTCAAACTCTTCAACCCTTTGCAATTGTTTTTCAAAAATCACAAACAAACAAAAAAAGAAAAAGATCACTGTCATTGCCCCACTTAATGATTTCATTCCTTCCACTTACCAAGCGGTGACACCTTTGTGTTTGGATGCAGAAACCATTTTGGTGGTGGCAAGACAACTGGCTTTGGTATGATTTATAATTCACTGGATTACACAAAGCAAAATGAACCTAAACGTAGACTTGCAGGACATGGCCTTATGAGAGGAAGAAGACCTCAAGAAAACAGAGAAAGGAACAGAAGAACAGAATGAAGGAAGTCAGGGGGAGCGCAGAGGCCAATGTTGGTGCTGCCAAAAGTGAGCTGGAGATTGGACAGCAGAAGGAGTAAAGATTCTTCAGGAACTTGATCTGTGGTGACTGTGCAGATTTTTCATGAGAGTATTAATAAACTAAGAGCTTCTTTTAAAAACGAATTGTTAGTAGATAAAGCTTGTTTTCGGTTGTAATGTTTTAAAGCTATAATGCAATTCAATCACATCTTTCAATCAAATAAGAGCATTTTTTCAGGGTCATTTGCTAAATGTCTCACACGAAATCTAAAAAGAACAGTAGTTAATTGTAAACCCTGAGCTAATGGTGTTCTTTCGACTCAAGATCTAATGAGGCTCAACCCCTCACAATGGGAAATGATTTAACAACAATATTTATTTAAATGATGAGCCCGGTTCTCTGACCCATATGGTGATGTGCAGCAATGGTGTAAAGTATATACCTTCCAGATGGACATTAAAGCCCAGCCCCATTCATTCCAGCAGAACTGACACATGGCAGGCAAGGTGTGTTTATTTTTTAAACTGAGCCCAATAGTCCTTAGATTGGCTAAATCAGTTTTGATAAGCTATAAAAGAAACTTTAGAAGATACATCTAGGAAATAATTTTTAAAAGTCAACATACCATGACAGTGTTTAATTGGATTCTAAAAATTATTGCGATTAGCGAGGAATTGTGATCAGAAAATTTGCATAAAAGCTCAAGCCCTCCTATATGACTTGGAGAAAAGACTAAGCTTCATGAAGTCTCAGTTTCTCCATCTTCAAAATTAGGCTAGAAATCCATAGCTTTATGTCCCTGAAAGGACAAATGCATTATAAATGCTAAAGTACCAGGAAAAGCAAGCTGTTGTTTTTGTTATTTATGAGGATTCTTTGACACTGAAACAAACCATGTATTGTTATGTGACCATGTCTCAGTTAGATCTGCTATTGCATGTTTATGATGAACTTTTGGCCTATGACTTGCCTTGACTCTTTGGTTAACAATTCCAACAGCCACATGTGAAGGGTTCTTTTTTGCATGATATGTGGGTGTGTTTTCCTCATATTTCCTGCATATGTTTCAACTGAGTGTCAAAGTCAGCCCTATGGAGTCAGCCATATGGGAATAAGCTGTCATTTTACATGATCCAAGATCTCCTAATCCAACCCTCTTTCTTTTTCTACCCAACTTCAATTTCCAGGTAAAGTTCAGAGTTTTCATTTAAAGTGAAGTGGCTTGCCCAAGGGCAGAAGGTATTAAAAAGCCCAGGAAGGGCCCACTCATCAATCCTGTTTCTTGTAGGGCTGATCTTTTCTTTGAGCTGGAAGGCATGTTTGATTTCATATTGTCTCCAGCAGTTTCATGAGATCAAATTTATCTAACATATCCCGAATGATTACGACTGACAGTTCAAATGCTACTTTTAAGAATCAATGTCCAAAATTACTTCATATTAAGATAAAATGCAATATATTTATTCAGTCTTTGTCCTTTTCATCTTTACCATCACACACATAAAGCCTTTAAGGCCTAGTATTGGAAACAAAAGTTCCTTAATAAACTAAGTAAGGATATGTTTAAAGTGGCCACATAAAGAAGTTAACTCTAAAGAGAGAAGCCTTTAATATTTCAGATTCAGGTATCACAGGAAGAAGGATTGTCCTACAATCTCTGGAATCACACTAAATAGAACTAAGAGCTTCTATTTACTGAGCCATGAGGAACTATTGGGTCTGAGACAAATCTACCAGCACACTGAATTTTTCCTCTCTAGCAAACACTGCTAGTGAAAATGCATATCATATGTTGAGACAGCCTTTGGAAAATCACATGATATGGTATAAAAACAATATGATAAATTAATTTTCATATTATCACCCCTCTATTCTAGTTGTAGTCTGTAAAGATTCGCTTAAAAAGATCCTAGCATGATATAATCCTGTTTTTTGTACTTTTTATGAAGTAATCTATAAACTCAGTAATCCTGTCCCAGCTCTCTGCAAAAAGTCATGCTCTAATAAACTCAAAAGAGTTTATGGCTGTTAATTCTGTGCCTTTGTTTGCCCTTTGATATTTCTGTGGCAATTCTCTTTCTACTTATGAGAAAATTACCCATTTTATTGTATCTACTGCTATATGATCAATTTACAGAATCAGTTCCTAACCAAGGACATCACATTTTAGTTATTTCCTTCAAATCTCACCTATGTTCAACATAATAGAATGGTATGTAAGGAGGCAATAACATTCTCTTTTCTTTTCTTTTTTACTTCCTATGTCATGAAGCAAAAATAGAAGTAAATAAATATTTACCTTATTGCTTTATGTGTCAGAATGACTAATATGAATGCTTGATAAGTTTCAAGGAAGGTAGAGATCAAAGGACATATACCATTTCCCCAACTACCCAAGCATTGATCTGAGATAAGAGATGGATCATATGGAGTACAGAAAATGCAGGGCATAACAGGTGGTTCCTCTTCACAGAGAGGGACCAGTTTTGAGGACATGTAATTAAGCTGAAGCCCAACACACACCTGCATCAGTGAGCAACACAGTCCTACATCTCTGGGAAGACATGTTCTCAGAAGTTGTGGGTCAAGCCATCTAGCATGGTCAGGTGAAAACCTGGTTGTTGGCCAGGAGAGTCCATGCAGAGGGCTACAAGGGATTTCATGAGATCCGATCCAGGACAGATGGGAAACAAATGAGAGAAGAGTGGGCTTCCTAGTCTATGATATAGGGATTTTAGAGGAAATGGCCGAAACATATCCAATTACCAGCAGTCTTATACAGAGGGGATGGGAGAGCTGGACAACTGGGGAGCCAGGTAAATTTGGGTTGGGTTTAAGGATGGCTCCTTTCAGTAGATGAAAAATATAGCTGACTTAAAATTTCTTAAAAATTCTCTTTGAATTATCTCTCACTTTCTCCAAAATCTCACTTTTTCAGCAGCTATTCCAATGATCTTTCTTCCAAAACTCCCCCAGCTCCCCCTCTACTTTCTCTATTCTTCTTCTCTTCCTCACAAACAAAGAGGCTTAGATTCATCCTGGGGCATCACTTCATTTCTTATCAAGAAAATTGAGCTTAACTCAGTTTACACTTTTAACATACTCCATTTACATTCTTGTAAAACACTTATGTGACCTTGAGCTTTTTCGGCAAAATTAAATGCCAACTATTTTCAAAACCTACTATCTCTGAATTAGATTTTGAGGAACTTCAGTTTATTCTGCCATGGTACATATTTTTAAAGAATCTTTCTTTCATTTATTCATTCATTCACTCATGTGTTTTCTCAAAAATTTATTTGATGGCTATTAATGAAGTTTTTATTTGCAGAGGAACTGTGACAGATGTTGAAAAAAAAATAACCTAGACACAGTCCCCATCTTCTAAAGGTTTCCCTTTGGGGGAAGACAGGAATCTAAATGAATTCCAGCTGAATATAATGTAAACATGTACAGAATCATATGAAAACCTAGGAGAAAAGGCAATGGTTTGACTGAACAAACTGGGAAGGTTTCAAAGCAAAAAGTATACTTCATATGGTTATTGGAAGATAAGTAGAAATTCATAAGGCAGACAAAGGAAGAAATAAAAATAATGCCAAGTTACAATGATCAAGCTTGTATATACCAGAAATTGTGCTGAGCCCTTTCTATGGATCATCTTATTTAATCCTCCCAATAGTCCCAGTGAGGTAGATGTTTTTATTATCTTCATCTACCAGATGACAAAACAGGCTCAGAAAGGTGAGTAACTTGCCCAAAGGGATGTCAGACATGCATACAAGGCACTGCCTTTGAAAAAGCAGGGAGAATTAGGGAAATGATCAGTACTTTACTGTGCTTAGGATGCAATCAGGGAGAAATCTTGTGGGAAAAGAGCAAAAAAAAAAAAATAAGACAAGAATTATATCTGAAAAAAACCTTATCTAGAGTTTGAAATAAATTCATTAAGCAGCATAGACTACTTGAATTCCCCCCCCCATAATATTTACAAGAAGAGATAGATGCCCCCACTTCCAGGGTCCTTACCTGCTCCTCTTTGCTCAGCTAATTAATTGCCAACATTGTAAGATGTGAGGGCTGAAGCATAGATGCCCTCCCTCTCTGGGGTAGATGTGCTTGACTTAAGCTACTTGGATAACTCAAGGTTTTCCATGGCTGAAATAGCACAGAATTCCAACAATTAAGAGTCACAAGGATGCCTTCAACCATAAGGAAATTTTCCCACTCTCTAAATCCTATTCAGAAGAAAATTTTGTGGAGTTGGAATTATGGTATAGTGGGTGTTCTAGGAAACTTCCTCACTTATGGACATTGAGACATTTCCAAGAAAGGACAACCACCCAATATCCATTACCCCCAGGGATGGCAGACTCTTCATTGCAGTCAACCAAGGGCTAAGCAAAAGGGGCACTTCATCTTTCGGGTGTGCCTTCGGTTTTGACTTACAAAAGGCTTTTAGTCAGCTCTTACCCCATGTCACATATTTAGATGCTCAAATCCTCAACATAAGGAGAAATTTATGCCAAGAAAATACCATGGACTCTTACCTGTCTACAATAATAAACTGAAAAGATTTAATAAAAACAATTTTCAGTTAATTAAATTGAGCCTTCTGAAGGCTCTCCTTCAAACCAGTGATGGAACTGACGTTCATGCCTCCTTTGATCTGGGTAGTACGAGGAGGAGAAAGCAAGGTTAAAGCAAAGTGAATAAACATTAGCAAACAACTGCACTGCCAGGTAGAAGGTACAATGTGACAAGGGAGTTGCAATGTACTCTGAGATTTCAAAGAAGAGAGAACCTCTGTTTGCTGAACATTTTTTTCCAGAACATAGTAATAAGTGAAAAACTGAATGCTATTTAGATATCACTTCTGCTTCCCCTCCACAAATGAAAGGTGTAAAGGTGAAGCAAAGTAAATGAATAATCCACAAATTGAAAAGTGTGGAACCGACTACATTCCTGCTTCCCAGTGTACATGGACAAATAAATGTATTGTCACATTCACATCACATAGCTCTCTATCTATGAACAATTGTATTTTATTGGTGCTTGTCTCATCAGCTAAAGTAGAGCCCAGGCCAGAGCAACCGCATTTCTGAAAATCCCCATGATTTGGCAAACATACATATTTTTTAATCCCTGTCAGTCATTTCATGCCGGTCATTTTTTCCTCTTCCGCTCTGCTTCCTTCCCTTGAGTCCTTCTCCAAATCACACCACTAATAAGCGGAGAGCCAAGCCAAGACTCAAATTCAATTTTGTCTGACTGAACCTAAATCTCTTAGCCAGATTGGATTCTCATTACCTACTCCCAAGAAAGAATAGATCTTGGTCAAATTAGTGTTTTTCTAACTGTAATGATCTGAAAGACATTGACCAAGTTCTTATGAGTTTTTAGGCCTTAACTTGAATATTCTACTGTTCAACTAGAAAAAGGAAGTGGAAGGCCATTTTGTAACCAAAACCATGTCATCCACTCACCCATGTATTTCTTTTGTTTATTTTCATTTAATTTGTTTCATTAATTCTTTATTTTTTATTTAACATATTTACTAGTATTATTTATATATGAACCAGACACTGATTGAAGCTGATAAACTGATGGGAAATGAGACAGCCTAGCTTCCCATATTTTTGGAACCTAGAATGGAACAGAAATCAATGTTTTCCAGAAAGCATCCTTTCCCTAAACCATCCTGTAGATCAGTGGTTTTCAACCTTCCTAATGCCGTGACCCTTTAATACAGTTCCTCATGTTGTGGTGACCCCCAACCATAAAATTATTTTCGTTGCTACTTCATAACTGTAATTTTGCTACTGTTATGAATCGTAATGTAAATATCTGATATGTACAATGTATTTTCATTGTTACAAATTGAACATAATTAAAGCATAGTGATTAATCACAAAAACAATATGTAATTACATATGTGTTTTCTGATGGTCTTAGGCGACCCCTGTGAAAGGGTCGTTCGACCCCCACAGGGGTCGTGACCCACAGGTTGATGACCCACAGGTTGAAAACCGCTGCTGTAGATCCTCAGATTCATGTTGCCCCTTGGCTCCAAAATCATCAGTGATTCACAAAGACAGCATAATTCTTCTCCTTATCTTTCAAGGACCCTGGTGTGATCTTCATCTAACTAGCTATCTGTGAGGCTATTACTGAAATAATCATGTCACTTTATACATGATGCAGTAGAAAGCCCACTAGACAAGCAGAGAAAAGTAGATTTGAATCTCATCTCTGCCAATATTAACTCTGAAAACTTAAGTACGTTCATTTCTTTGGGCTCCAGTTACCTCATGTATTAAATTGGGAGAGGAAATAGATGTGGATTCAATAATTTTAAGAATTATTCTCTGAATGCCTAATATAGTATATATCTGAATTCCACTAGGCATTTTCTCTATTCCAATATATATTTTATTTAACCTCTCTTTAATAATGAGAAAACTGAAGACAAATGAATTTGGCTTAAATAAAGTTACCTAGCTACTAATTGGCATAGAATTTTGTTTGAACACAGGTATCTTGACTTCACTTTAAGACCTGACTAGATGACCACAAAGAACTCTTCCAGTTCAAAATTTCAGTTCCTGCTACCTTTGGGGTTTTATCTCCACTTCTCAATTATTCATCAACTCTTTAGCCAAGTTGACTTCCTAAATATGCATTCCTTTGCTAATCTCTAGCCTGGCCGATGTGGCTCAGTGGTTGAGCATCAACCTATGAACCCGGAGGTCATGGTTTGATTCCCAGTCAGTACCGGGTTATGAGCTCAATCCCCAGTAGGAGGCACATCAATGATTCACATCATTGATGTTTCTATCTCTCTCTACTTCTCCCTTCCTCTCTGAAATTATAAAAAATATATTTTTAAAATCTCTATGTTATTGAGCAACATAACCTTGTCTTTTATCCCTTAATACAGATTAGCATCTACTCATATCTTTATCCATGGGATCTAAGATATTTCATATTTAAGCACAAGCTAGATAGCATATAAGAAAATTCACCATTGCACATCAAAATGCCTCAGGTGTTTCATATCAAACAATGTGTCAAAGTCCCATTATGGGCAAACATAACAAGAGTCCAAGGGTCTGTATTAGAGGTGAATAGTAATCAGGGGATTTCTCAAATCAACCTGACAAGGACGAAGACATTCTAGGGATAAAACATCAAAGGATTTATACCTGTCCCCACCCCTGGCATCAGAAATCAAAACGTCAAAAATATAAAAATTCTGAGCCACGCCAGATGGTTGGGCCATTACCAAGAGGGTTTCTAAGTTGACTTTAAACACATATGCTGAGACCTAACCATTGTTTTAACAAATAATGATTGAAAATAAACCAAGACTCTTAAATTGGCAAGGAAGAACTCAATTCCATTGCATCCTGTCTCTGGTTTAGTGGGATTCATGCCTGAAAAGTTTCAAATTCCTAGGGATATAGTGGTAGGACAGAAAAAGAAGAGGAAAGAGCTCTGCCATGTTACCTTTTATGGCTGCTGTTTACCTTTAATGGGATTGTGTAAAAGCCTGCCTGTAACAAATGCAGCATCTGAGTGAATCCGCACAGGTTGAGGGGGAAACTAGGAACCAGAGATGGTGCTAAGAGCTCCAAAGCTCTTCCTTTCACACTGGAATGGGAAGCCTAAAAATCTGCTATTTTGTCAAGATCCATTTCAAACAGACACTGCTCCATGAAGTGTGCCTTGATTACTCAACCTTAAATAGCTCTGCTCATTCTTACGGTTCCTTTCTTTAATTATTGCTCATTCCTCTGACATAGTATGTCTGTCTTTGTCTTTAACCCTAAAGTTCTTGCTATCCTCATGCCTGGGTATTCAGAGGCCTAGTGACATCCAGACCCTTGCCTCATGTGTTCCTCAAGACATTGGCTTCCTCTGACTTGAATTCCACACAAGCTCTGTATGACCTTGCAGGATGATGCCCCCCCGCCCCCTCGCTATAAAAACTGAATCACCTTGAAACTTGCCCAGGAGTTCTTTGTATATTTACCACACTTGAACATGTTAGACACAAACATGAATTCAGAGTTAGTCTCTCAGTTTCCTGCTTGCTCATAAACACAGAATAGGATACAGAATCGCCAATTTAGCACTGCTCCTCAGGCTAGCATTCACCACTTGAAGCTAGTACTTCACCAGTGTTTCATAGCATGCATAGGACTCAGTTGCCTTGTCCTTTAAATACAGCTGGTATTGTTCTGCTCATAGTCTCTAAAAGGCCAGTGGAGAATCTCTTTTCTCTGTAATAGTCTCAGCTTTGTGCCCATCAGTCACACCATAGAAGAGCCTTAGGTCTGAACTCTCTGGCACCCACGTGGATCCGTTGAAGTTCCCCACAGGGTAGTCCCCCCCACCCCATAAAAACAATTGCCCATAATCAGAACTTCCAAAAAGTGTCATTCACCAAGGGCAACATATTGTGTGTCTGTTTTAAAGACTCTCACTCAGATCACAGTAGCTAAGTGCCGACTACATTACTCTAAAAACTCACTTGGGCTAATATAAACCTTAAATCATCAAAATCAAAAAAAAACCTCTTCCCCCACACTAAGTCTATGGCCCATAAACTATACATCTTGCCCACCAAAAGCCTTGTAACAAGTATAATTTGCACCCCCACTCAAATTTCACTCTTTGTTATAATTTCTCAGTGCCACTGGCCAAGGCAAAACATATTGGAAGATTTTTAAGTTACTTCCTGAAAGCTGCAACCTCACTCCTCCTGTTTGCCACTTAGCGGCAGAAGGCCCATGCAGGACAATGCCACTCAGGGCAAATGCTCAATGCAGGGAGGCAGGCTCCTGGGAAGAAGGGCAGAATCAAGACGGACATTCTTCCCAAGTTTACAAATCAGCGAGTCCCCCATGTTCACTGATGAGTAGTGAGTTACAGGGTAGAGAGAAACTAGCAGACATACTTGGACATGAAAGAAAATGTCAGGAGTGGGGCCAAACCATTTCTCCCTTCACAATGTCCTATTCATCCCTAGTAGTACCTAGCAAAAGTGTCTCATTTAGTGGATGCTCAATATATATGTAGTAATTGGCATGAAACTGAATTAGAAAGAAACCTGGATGTTTTTCCTGCTCTGTTTCACTGTCACCCTAACAGAAAACCTTTGCAAATGTGAAAGAAGCAAAGTGTCCTGAAGTGTACATTAATTCCTAAATCCCCGTGGTATACAGGGTTAGTTAAGGAATGAGATCTTTTATTGACTCTAAGAGGTTTAATTAGAGAGTCCTTTAACATTAAGTTCACAATCAGTCATTTCTCACTCTCTGGCTCAGGACATGCTTTCAACCAGCTGTTTTAACCCGTTTTCCCCATGTGGACTAGTAGGAAATAGCAAAAGAGCCTTTCATTCTGGAAACATCACTGTACTTATTTTCCAGATGGCTGTCCCAAGGCTTAGCCAAGGCCAGGCTTCCCTCATATCTGCATAATTGCACAGTATTGAACTGGAAAGGATGACACAAATCAGCTAGAATAATGTTCTCATTACTCAGTTTTAAAAATCAAAGTCTAGCTAAAACAGTGATATTTCCAGGTTCCTTCCACACCTGCAATGGCAAAACCAGGCTGGAACCTGGGCCATGACCCTGTGAACAGGACTCTCATGGCTGTGATGTCTTCTTCCTAGTTCTTGGACCCAGGGCCAGCATTTTTGTTGTCCTGTTGTAGTGGCTGCAATATCATATACTAGGAAAAATAGACACATGAGCTAAAACCATTATGATTCCACCAAAATTGCCTTCCATGTTTCTCTTAGGGCCAGGGATGGGGAGGTGCAGACATTCTTCATCTAAAGCTGCCTGACCTCTATGTGATTGAAAGCAACATCTGGTCTCCAGGCTTCCAGCGGTGTTTCTCCTATTGAGAGGTAGCCAATTGCAGACAGATGTGACATTTCCTCAACACGTTGTGTTGACATCACTGACATACACCTTATTTGAACAATGGGCAGCCAGGCTTCTCAACACCTTTACACCCAAAGCAATTCCAGCCCAAGATGGCAGAGGAGCTATACTGTGGGTAGACTTTTCCACAGAGATACAGAACATGTCCAGACCCCATGTTTTCTCTGCCCTATATCCTGTTACTTAAGCCTCAAACCATTCCCTTTCATACAATAAATGTGAATTGCAGAGCTAAAGTCACGAAAAGGTATATGGCCTATAGAAAAAAAAAAGACTACATCTTAAATTTCAGCCACCCAAAAAGCCCCGCTTCACAGCCATGTGGTGACTTCATTCTTACTCCCGGACACCAGCCTCTCCCTAATTCATTCTCTCCTGCCTACTTCTCTGTTCCCTTACTACCCTATAGTTCATGTGGTACACAGACAGGTTACCTCCAACTAAAGCGCAATTAGTTAGAAATGGAGACAGGATTTGAACGCAGACAGGAACTGAGTCCATGCAACGAGTCACTGTGCTATTCTCCCTCGAGGCACAAACCAAAAGTTCTCAGGTCCATATGGTCAGGTTTAGTAGTTGTTTAATTAATTAAAAATTTTAGCTAAAACAGGAAGTCATTCAAAAGAGAAATGCAGACCTACATTTATCTTATGCAGTTATTTTAAGTTAAATGGTACTTTTTAGCAACCCGTTGTTTTCCAGGATTTTAAAATCATTCACTGGCCTTATTGTGGTGATCACTTTGCAATATGTACAAGTATTGAATCATTACATTGTGCACCTGAAACTAATATAATATTATGTCAAATATACCTCAATAAAAAAAGAAAAGAAATAGGACTTGAGTTAGTTCAATTATGTAACTCATTCTAAAACAGTTGATTAAATCATGTCAATGTTCACTATCGTTCAGCCAATTTCTGGTTTTTGCAGAAGTTGAAAATCCTCAGAAGTTTTTACAGAATATAATAAAAATTTATGATACGTGTTTTGCTGAAGATATTTTAGTGGACATTTTTTACTGCAGATACATTCACAAATTTTTTAAATTGATCCTAAGAGAACAACAAAAAGAACAGTATTAAAATTTCTGTAATTTATCTTATAAAATGGAATTATTTAGGAATTTATGATCTAATGTTTAAGCCTTTTCCTAACTATTTTAAACATTTGTTGCTTCGTGGGAAAGAAATACTTCAAATTTCAAATTAATAAAAAATGTTCTTCAATAAAAACAAAACTTAAACTAGTTTTCCAAAACCAAGTCACTTTTGATGAATGCTTATATTTGGTTGAGCCACATAATTATATAGTAAGTTTCAATGGGCATAAAACAGGTTTTTTGAAGAAACACAACTGGCTCTTGGAAAACACAGAAATAAATTTTGAGCATTCAGCAGGCCATAGGTATCATTAAATATGTTTGCAAGAAAGAATGGAAAACATCAGTTAGACCAGTAAGGTGAGTAAGTGGGTTAGTTCATGTAGCTGCTGCTATTGCTAATGCTAATATATGATTGTGCTATTAAATATGCTATTATGTGGCAAAACTAAGTGGCACATAAAAATCTCAATTTTAATTCTAAATTAAAATTAATAAAACAAAGGCTTAAATTTTACACTATCTATTGATTTAGATAGAAAATATTACCTTAATTCACCAAAGAAATAGCTCAAAGGAAGAACATAAGAGGCTTAGGAACTGGCTAGTTATAGGAAGAGAGGAGACAAAAGCAATTCTGAGTTTTCATGCCGGGGTGGGTAAGAGAATGAATTACAATGAGGTTGAGAACGATTGATGGAGGTAAGACAGGATTATCAGACTATGTAATGAGTATTATTAGTTTAAAATTAGCAGAATATTTAAGAGTAAATATTTAAAAGGGCTTTGAGATTCAGTGTTGAATCTTGAGATCAAAGTCAAGATCGCTGAGGCTTTAAATTTGGGTAAGTTCTCCAAGGAAAAGAGAAGAACAGAGAGACCATATTTTTGAAAGAAGAGTGGAATTATTACAAAGTGTCAACAAGTATAAATTAGGGATGCAGGAGAATGCAGTGAAGGGTGGTCCATTTCTCTGCCATCATGGCAGCTGGCACTCCTTTAGGAGCTTAAAGTACAAAATAAAGCCACTCTCTTTTAACAGTTATACTGTCAACTATGTCTAGAAATGTCCTTGCTTCTTTCTTCCCTGGAGCCGTCCTTCCATGATTTCTCCAAGACAGCATGTAAGAGACAAGGGCCAGACATGAACATGGCAATATTCTCAGGGACCAACACAAGCTGGTGACTCCTGGGTTCCATGTTTTTACAGTCAGTGAAATATACTAACCCAGCATGTGGGCCCATCCCTCTCTAGAAAAAGAGATGAGCTTATAGTCCAAGGATCACTGCTACGGTCCAGCAGTAGTGTTCATTTCACCCAGGGGCAAAAAAATTCTCCTTTCCCTGCCAAGTTGCACTCCACTTTCAAAGTTTGATCCTTCCCCTGGGCCCAGTGTTCCCGCTGTTATTGTGTTTTAATCCCATGTTCACACATACACACCACACTCTTAGCAATGCTATGTACCTAAAATACTTTTCCTAACTTTCCCATCCCATTTCTAGAGCAGAGCAAGTCCTTTGCATCTCAATCCCCAGGTCGATTTCCATTTCTGTCTCAGAATGAGTGATTTTCTTTTAGGCAAATCTCAGTTCTGCTGTTTCCAGTTGTCTGAACTTCTGGCTAGCGAAAAGTAGATCTAATTGCTTCGTGCAAATATGTTAGAATGTGTTATCCTTCCCATTAAAACATTATTGTGATTTAGTTGGATGCATCAGAATTTTGAATAGATAAGGAAAAGCAATGAAGTAAGTTCACATTTAATGGTAGAATTGTACACTATTTTTTCATAGAGATTATCCCAGCAAACCTTAAAGTCCTCTACTTAGTCATCTGCTGTTTAATCCAGCCCTTTTTAGTCTTTGCACTTTCAATTGTTGCACTTCTACTAAGTGAGAAGCCCAGCACTGAAGGGAAAAAAAAGTGATCCATGTTCCCCTGAGATTGGAGTTTTGGCAAGATTCAATGACCATCCTAAATTCACTGAATGTCAATCAATGTCCCTAATATATCTGCTCAGGGTTATACATATTGGTATCACCATTGAATCAGACATCATATTTCCAGGTATTAAATTGTAGTGCTACTTTTTAGTTGTGTTCATTCTTTTTGCTAGATATCAACTTGAAGGGGAAAAAATCACAACTCTTTTTAAAGTAATATTGTTCTCTCTACTCACTTTGGAATATTAGAAACTAATTAAAAATAAATAAAAATCATCCATAATCTCACTCCTCTTTGAAGTGGTTGCCATTAACATCTGGTTATATTTACTAATCCTCCCCCCATTTTAGATATTTAGCTATTTTTGCACAAACTTGTGATATTGTTATATAACCTGACTTCTTGATGTATATTTTATTGGAAGCATTTCCCACCCTTTCAAAAATTATCAAAATCATTTTTGGTGTCTGCATATTTCTTCCTATTTGTAAGACACCTAGGTTATTTCAGTTTCCAATATATTATCACTATAATTACCAACTTGAGGATAAATGTTCACTCATACTTAACAGCTTCCCCTCTCAGACTAGTCCCTTGACTTAAGTGTAAATCATCTGTTCCTTTACCTATAAAATGGAAATAATTATAAGCTTTCACTTCTAGGTGGATTAGATTATTAAGGAGTTCATATTTGCAAAGTTCTTAGGATAGTACTTGGAACCTATTATGTGCCATAAAATTTTGATGCAGATATGAGTAAATTTTCAGCTCTTATTCTTTTCACAGGTCAATCAAATACTAATGCAATGAACACTTTGTTCTCTGCCCTGTGCCAGGGGTTAGGAGAAAGAAGAAAGGATAAACTATAAGAAGCACACGTCATCCTTCTCATGTTTAGTGAAGCATTTGGTGATTCTAGACAGGGCACATAGCACACAAAATATATGTGTGTGACTTGATCTCCTCAGAAAGAAATGTTCTTCCTTCTACAAATCAATAGCTAAATAAATGGATGATTAGTTTCTATAATGAGAAGATAAAGTTTTACTCATTAGATCATTGCAGAAAAACCCTTGTCTATTCTCTTTTTTTCACTAAGGATTTTATAAGCCTTTATTATTTATTTCTTATGTATTTATAATTTATGTTATATATCTTTATTGGCAAAATATATTTTTTAAAGTAGGCAAAAAGAAAAAACACCAAAAATCTAATTAGGTATAAATACAAATGTCATTTTGGTGCCTATCTTTTCAGTGCATATTCAGACTATTTTTCCATTTGTGCTCAATAAGTACAGTTTCTATTCAATGCTACACATATTATTTTATAACCAGAATTTTTATGTAACATAATATAAATATCTTTCCATATTGATAACTGTATAGCTATGTTATTTTGTAGAAATCCATTTTATGAGTACACCATAACTGACTTAAATGAACCCCGGTTGTTGCAGTTATAAACTTCTCACTATCATAAACAAGACTGTAATAAACATCTTGAGATAAATGTCTCTGTATACTTGTCCAATTCTTTCCCTTAGGCTAAATTCCTCAAGACAGAATTGCTGATCCAATCATACATATATTCCAAGACTTTTGCCAAATTGCTGCCAAGAGCATAAACTTCCATCAGCAGAATGTGTCTTTTCCTATGTTGTTGTCAACACTGAGCAGTTTCATTCTTGCAATTTCACCAATGTGATAAATAAAATGTAGTATCTTGTATTTACATCTCTTTGATTACTAATAAAGTTTAAACTTTTAAAAATGTTAGATAGAGAGTCTATGAGTAAGGGGCTGAAAACGAAAGATACTCATAATGTTGTAGTTCTTAACGTTATTTTGGTTCTGATCTGATGAAAACTGGGCAGGAGCACACATACTAACAAAAGGTTGCTTACAATTTCATACAACCCCTATAAGTCGTCTGTGAGCTCACGGATGTCCACAGAGGTGTCTGCCTCAAATTAGAGCTCAATGGGCAACCACAAATTCACCACACTTCCACCCTGCTTCACTGGAACATGTCCAGAGAGCGTGTTTTCCAGTAGCAGGGCCCAGAATTAGAACTAATTCCACCAGCAACTTCTAAAGCTGTGCTATATTTAAACAAAGTCTCAGCATGAGAAAGGTAAGCAAACTAGAAAGCTCCAGCTTCGGTAATGGATGATTTGGGTAGATGAGCTATTTTTCTTCAAGGCATCCGAGGCAGCGAGGTCTAAGAGGGGAGACAGGACACCGGCAAAGGAGCACTGAGGTTGAGTCATTAATCCTCAGATAAGTCACATACAGCGCCAAGAACGATTAGGCCTTATGGATTTTATAAAGCTTATGGGGGGAAAATGAATACAAGCGAGCTTGTCTGAGAAAATCTGCTATAAAATAGCCAATCTCCAAGGACATAAGTTAGGGGGTAATTATTAACTTTTCTTAGTGATTTTTCATTTGACAATAGGTTTTATTATAGGTCTCCTGTAAACAGTACCTAAGAAAATTTAAAAATAATACCATTTTTAAAAATGTGATTTACCACCCACTTATTGTGTAAAATGTCTTGTTCTCCTGAGACTAAGGATGTTCTATGCCAATAAACTACTTTAATGCATCATCTGTGGGCTCCTTGGGAGGCCACAATGTGTGACAGATAGCGGGAGTAACCCACTGTGTTATTACAGAGGCTGTACTCAAAAGGATAATCAATAGATTGGTGTCAACCTGAGGAGCAGAGGGGGAGCATCACTAGTGGATTTTTTTCTTGACTTTGACTTGAAAGTATTGGTATTCCATGTTTCTGCCAGTGACCTGCATGATGGAATAGTTAGCAGAACAGTAAGCTTGGCAGGTGAAACAAATCTAGAGTGGCTGGCATTTTGCATTGGAAGATTAAATGCCCTTGTGTATTTGAAAATTGTTTAGGAATAAAGAGAATTGAACATGAAAAGGGTAAATGAAGGAGAGTTTCACTGGACAGAAACATGAGCTACCAACTGAAGACACACAAAGGGGAGAGGACCTACCTGACTTGAAAAAGGAAGGCAACCAAAAAACATTTTTAAAATCACATTTGAGGATATGATGACCTTCAATTTTAAAAAGAAACCATTCACTAATTTACTCAGTAATATCAATCAAGCACCTACTCTGGGCCAGTCCCTTTAATGCTGAGAAATGTAAATATAGGCACCATTAACCTGTCTGTCCAACAGATATTTTTTGATAATGGAATGTGTTTTACTAAGAGCTAAAATCCAGAAGCTTTCTTCTCAGTTTTAAGGAAGCATGAAAACTCTAGACCATTGAGGGAGGGGCACAGAACAAACAAGTTCAAAAGTTAAGAGATTGAAAAGACCAAGTAGGTGGGGTTTTCAGCCTAAAGAGTGATCTAATAAAGGAACCAACTATTTTTCATTTACTTAGAATGAGGGTAGTTAAAGTTAAAATAGGATTTAGGTGGATAAAATGGGAATCTCCTTTGAAAAACTCTGAAATCATAATAATCCCTGTTGGCTAGGGCCCCCATTAACTGAAGGATATGGTTCATGGCTTCTTGTAACTTTACTAATTGATTCATCTTCATGGATTCTAATCCATGCATGCTTTTCAGATTCTTAAATTGGAAATTAGCCCATTACCAGACCAAGAGTAAATTATTTTTGGACTTGTTCTATTCTTAGACATTTATCTCCTTACTAGAGGCCCGATGCATGAAAATTCGTGCAATGGGGGGGGGGGGAATCCCTCAGCCTGGCCTGCACCCTCTCACAATCCGGGACTCCTTGGGTAGGGTCCCTAGGCCTGGCCTGAGATCAGGGCCTATCAGGGCTTTCCTTCCCCCAGCTGCAGGCAGCTGGCCCCCACCGCTGCCACTGCTTGCCATCTGTGCAGCACTGTTCCCCCTCCCCTGCCACCAGTGGCCTCCCTCTGCAGGCGACAGGCTGGGATGCGATGGCTTGGCTGGCCTGGGCCTCCCTCTTTTTTTGCTTGGGGGCAGGGCCAGCCCTGTGAGGGGCTGTCTGCCTACCTGATCACCCCTAACCACTGGTCTGCCTACCTGATCACCTCTAACCACTTTGCCTGCCTGACTGATTGCCCCTAACCGCTTGCTTAGGGGGCAGGGCCAGCCCACAAGGGGCTGTGGTGGTCTGGTCTCTGATCATTCTGGCCGTGACGCTTCTGGCCTTTTATTATATAGGGTTGAATTACAGTTTATCTCACCATGTCTACATGATCCCATAACTTGAATTGATATATGGGAAGAGGTCCCCTAAATTGAATTATTACAACTATTTTAGAGTTTGTGGATATTTCCTCATTATATATGCAGAGCTCTATTCTGTAGATGCTCTTCTTAACCTTTCTAGCATTTATTTCTATTTATTTAGTAATGGTTTTCTAATTTAAAAGGTAATATGTGTCTACTAAGGGTCTGGAAAATTTATTTAGAGGATATAGAAAACTCAGGAAAGCAAAAGGAAAAATATAAGTTGCCCAAACCCTATTATTGCTCAAAGATAACCATTATTCACATTTTTATTTCATCTGGCCTGTAATTTTCTGCATTTATGCTTTCCCTCTCTGACAGCACTTTCATATGGAGGACATTCCCATAGGCTCACCCAGATTTGGACAACTGGGCTGCAGCATACAAAACATAGCCTTTGGTTTATTCACAATTCCCACAGTTACTGTCGGAGTAACTGTTTCTTCTCAAATTCTGGCAGGGTAACAATGTAAAATAGTAGGTGGAAATGTGACATAGTATTTATGAGTTTAACATTAGACTTCCTGAGATCAAATCTACCCTGTCTCATTGGTGTGATCATGAGCAAGATAGTTAATAACTAAGTCTGTTTCCTTATAATTAGAATAGCTAGTAGCTTACCTCATGAGCTTATTGTAAGCATTAAATAAATATTCATAAAACATGCCCAGTACAATGTCCTTCACACAGAAGGGACTCAGTATTAGCACTTGGTTTTCATATTATAATTATTTTTTATTATTATTATCATTATTATTACTATTCCCCAAGTGAGAGCTACTGCTCTGTGTACATATATGTGTGTTGCCTGCTTTGGGGGAAGTTAGTGATTACCTATCCATATTAAATGTTTTTCTAAAATATTACCTAATAATTAAAAATTATTCCTTCTATTCCTTTACTATAACTTTAACACATTCATTCTTTAGTCATTGCTATGTGGGAATTTGTCTTATCTTTGCCAGTATAGTGTGGGTAATCAATGTCATTTTTTTAATTATTACTTTTTATACCAAGTTCTAAGCACACTGTTAGCCAGGTGGAGAGAGGGAGGGAAGGAGGGAAGGAAGGAAGGAAGGAAGGAAGGAAGGAAGGAAGGAAGGAAGGAAGGAAGGCAGGCAAAGTTGAAAAAATTTATCAATTTTCAGGCAATATTTGCTATTGTATCACTTTGAAATATTCTGCCAATATGGATATACTAGTAAAAGAAAAAAAATGCTTCATAAAATTCTTCCCAGGAGAAGAGAAATAAAAGTAAATATGTTTTGTTGTGTTTTATAATTAAATTTTAGCTTTTTATGAATGTTCTACATCAATCAATGGTAGTTTGAAATTGTAAATAGCTTCTGATGATCAAAACAAACAGCAAAAATAGGCCACAAATTGATACAAATAATTTTCTCTCTAAGGTGTTGATTGAACAAAATGGAACCTCATTGAGATCCAATTAAGAAGAACTCCCCAGGAAGCCATAAATGACCCAATGCGTCTTCTGGGTTTACAAAAATAGCTCATAGAGTGAATGAGTGTCTGCTGCTTTTACTCTCAAGTTTGCTCAAAGTATTGCTTTAAAATCATCTTAGGAATCTGTTGCATATCAACATAAAGGTTTCCCATATTGGTTAGAGGAAGCAAGGGGAAAACAATGAAAATAGGGAGGGAGACTAACACTTCATTTACTCTGCTCATCCCAAGACCTTACTGAGCGCTTTCACATGCATCTCATTTAATTAAGGACATTTGAAATTGCAATTTGTGGACACTTAAGTAATCCACTGGGCCGTGCTGACAACGAATTGGTCTCATAATGCTGGAATATAAACTTAAGCCCTGAGTTAAGGGAATTCAGCTTTTGTCGAATTAATGAAATATCTTTAGCCTAGCAGGATTTGTTTTTTAATATTTTATTCTGCAATAAATCAAACTCAATTTCCTCAGGTTCAATCTTCCGGTTTAATTTTCAAGGAAACAAATTAAAAAACTAGTAGCTCCTTTTTTTACAAAAAAAAGAAAGAAAGAAACAGACCAGGCCCTGATCCACCATGAAACACAGTGCACTTTTAAAGTAGCAGGTGGGACTTCTCTCTCACCACCTGATTTCTCACAGGCAAAGGGACAACTTGTTTACCGTCATCACCAACATCCATTAGGCACCTAATGGCATGGAGACTTATGCAAAGAGAGTTCCAGACACAGTTTCCTGTACTCCTCACCTTCTTAAATCATGCAAAAATTAGCTTTGTTTGACTACAGATTTGCAGAGGATTCTTCTGGTACCTGTTTCCAAGAGCTTATTACCCTGAGAAAATTGTGTTCAATTGCAATTCATAAAAACAGACTATCAAGCTGCCAAAACCTGTCATTCTGGGCTTTATTAGTAGCATTTTTGTTATTGTTATTGTTAAGCATTGCACCTGAGCAAGAACTATTTTCTGGAATCTGAGTTCAATACAACTAACTATGAAATGATCTTTTACCTTTCATTTCAAGTCTCATCTGTATCTCAGTACAAAAGTATGCAAATTTAATGCAAGACTAGGAATGACCTTTCAAGTAAGAAAGTCACCAATCATCTCATGACTGACTAAAAGTGCCCAAGTATAGATTCCAATTTCATTTATTCAACCCTAATTGCTCAGTGTGAGCCACTGTGCTGTATGGCATCTTATTTAGCACTCACAATAACCCTATCAAGTAATTACTATTAATGTCTCTGTAGGTAATGACATTAAATCTTAGGGAGGCTAAAAAACATATCCAGCTGTATAGCTGGTCAGTATTAGTTATGATTGGACCCCATTTCTGATTTAAGTACTTTGCTCTTTCACCACAACTTACTGCTTTCTAACATCCCCCCCCACACACACACACACACTCTTACAATAGCTGCAACCACTCTCCTCGCCTCCATTTCAATGGTTCTCTGCTATGCTTTAAATATCTGTTTTATCTGCAGGTAAAATATGCTGGTTGATTGGAATTCTACCTGACTTACTTAGAGTTTATTTTAACAAAATGATACAATGTTTATCTCCAAAACATCCCTTGGGCAGATTGAAAATTTCAAAGCTGTTGGGCCCAAAAATATGACAATTATTAATTGTGGCATCCTTATATGGAGACATGTGCTAATCACTTCCTTTTCTTGTTCAAGTCACTCCAAAAAAGAATCAAACTTCAACTAGAATGAAGAAGAAGCCAACTAATGAACAGTTCTATCTGTTCATTTCCTCAGTGTTTTCCGTTGAGTAGAGAAATTACTATCACAGGCTTTGGAAATTCTGGCACCAGCAATTATTAGCTTTGAGTGTTCTGTAAGTCATGTAGTCCCACAAGCTCTCAGTTTCCTCATCTCTAAAATGTTAATAATAACGGTAGTAATGAATAGTTTATAATAATAGTATGACTCATATAATCATTCAAAGCATAAGTAAAATACATATTTATGAGCTTAGCATCATTAAGGAGAAATGGTAAGCACTAAACAGTCACAAAAATTTATTTTATGGCTTTTTGTCTCCACAATGTGAATAGAAGAACTAAACTTGGGTTCCCATCAGCTAAATTATTTAATCAGTTGCAGCACTGTCCTCTGATTCTTCCAAGCCATTGCAAAGCTTTCCAACAAGTTATCCCAACCAGAAACACCACCAGTGGAGACTATGACTGATATTAAACATTCACTGTCTTTCCAAGGAATATTAGGGGGAAAGGACCACAGCAGTTACATGTTTTCCTAAGGGTCAACTTCAACTATTTTTATGAAAGGTGTGAAATGGAAAAGTTTTGTGTGTTTTATCCCCCATAGAAAAAGACAAAAAAAGAAATTTCCATGGAAATGATTTCTCTGGCATTTCTATCAAAATTCTAGACAATTACATCTGAGATTTTTTTTATTCCAAGATAGAAAATTCCATGATAAACAGAAATGAAAAGGTGAGGATTTCTTGGTTCTTATCATTGAGTCCCAGTTGCACAGTATTAATCACTGTGATATATGGTATCTTATTTAGTTCTCTCAATAGTGTTCCCACTGTTTCAGCACCACAAGAAATAAAGAAGAAATTCCAACACTGCAGCACCATTTGCCACATACACTTTAGTACCTGTGAGCAGGCATTTAGGAATAATGGGAAAGACTAAAGTTGGATTCGGGGCTTAGGAAACCATTTCCAGGATCTAACTCAGTACTTTTCCATCCTCAAAATAACATGCTTTAACAGCTATAGCAAGAGGAATTCTAGTTCAAACAGCTTATTCACAACAGCAGAGCGTGTGTGCACCATGTACACTGGACTCAGCGGGGCTCACCATAGCCCCAAAAAAGAAACACACCTACAGTCAAGAGATCTCAATCCAAAAATGGTTTTCCTCATTTCCTATGGGAATCTCTAGGAAGTTCCTTCACAAAACTCATATTATTTTCTCTAAATCCAGGGAAACTTGGCATGTCACCTGATAGGGATGGAAGGTAAGCTACCTAGCACTACATATGTTAAATGCTTTAATTCCATGACGGAATGAACTTCATGTTAATGATTCTAGGATCCCCACTTTGTGGAGTTTCCTTTCTTTTTTCAATATGGTCAATCACTAGGCCACCAGAGAGTAAACACTTTGATGATGCCACACATCAACAAGCCACCATGTTTTATGGGACTCTGCTAGGAAGTATGTTTTGGAGTAAGAATGTCTACCAACAGACCAGGAAGAGAAGACCGTAAATTTACCTTCATTTATAACATATTACATCAGCACAAAAATATATCATTAACCAAAATCCCCTGTGCCGTTCCTTTTAAAGTTCTCTAGAGCCAGGCAATCTGCTTTTTTATTCTTGAGCCTTTCCCTAAAAAAATTCATATCAAAAGTGCTCTGGATGGTACAGAATACATTTTTGTATGGCCATTTTGGGAGTGAATCACATTGGTTAAGACTTTATTGATATGAATTAGATAAAACTTTCCATTTAACCCACAAAAGCTATGCTTTTGGAAAACTAATAAATAGCAAAATTCAATTATAAAATTCTTACAATATCTTTGTATCTTGATTGCCAAAAAATTGCCATTTCTACATCATAATCCAAAACTAAAGAAAGGAAGCAGGGGGGAGGGGGAGGAAGGAAGACAGAGAGGGATGGAGGAAGGAAGGAAGGAAGGAAGGAAGGAAGGAAGGAAGGAAGGAAGGAAGGAAGGAAGGAAGGAAGGAAAGGGAGTTTAAATGTTTAAATAGTGGGTATAAACATGTATTCAAATGTCAATCAAGCAATATATACTGTGCTTATTCAATATATATTTAACTGATACTGGAATAGATGGGTGAAAAGCTTCAGATTATTACCAATAATATTTATAGCAGTATAATGCATTAACCAGGCACTGTTCCAAGCATTTTTTAAGCATTAACTCATTTAATCTCAGAGTAATCCTAGAATCTTGGGTGCTATTTTTATCTCCACTTTACAGAAAAGAAAACGGAGACACAGAAATTTAAGTAACTTATCCAAGACCACGTGACTAGTGAATAGCAGAGCCAGGATTTGGACCCAGGCAGTCTAATTCTAGAGTCCATGCTCTCACCACTGTATTTTCTAACTCCAATTGGCTTAAACAATGAAGAAAAGCTTGGGAAGTTGAGGGTTGTAATAAGTTCCAAGAGTGATATAATCAGTGACCAATGTTGTTACTTCAAAAGGACCCAAGTTCTTTTTATCTATCTGTCTTGTCATATGTATTGTTGGTTTCATCCTAAGCCAGGTTCCCTAGATTATCTTTGTTAGCATTTGAAAAAACAGAAGAGAGAGAAAACTTGGCCCTTGACATTCATTGGAATAGAAGCCTCCAGTCTAGACTAATTGGGACAATTTACAACACATACCCAACCCTAGACCAGAACAGCCACCAGGAGAATGACACAAACTGAGAGTCAGATGTGAAATCTGGGATGCACCAATATTTGAGAGTCAACCCGATTGTCTACTATAGTGTTTTGTTTTAGAAATGGCTGCAGGCTTACAGAGAGATCAAGTTTAACATGCTGTCCTCAGAATAATCATGCCATAATGACTTCATCGTACACTGTATGAATTGGAACATTTTAGGTTAAGCATTCTTTGATTTTATTAATTCATTATATTTTTGTTAACATTTCTCAGGGTAAAAATATTCCTAGAGAAATATTTTTGTACATTAGAATGTTTTATATAAAGCACAATTAAGCTTGCATAATTTGCTATATTGGTGACTCAGAAGGGAAGCATAATGAAATAAGGGGAAACTTAGGCACTGACTTGCTCTTGTGGTATCTTAGGAGCAGATATGTTCCATCATTCCCCTATTATCTGCCCATTTTCGTCCACATGATAAAAGCAGAAATGGACCTTAGGCAGGTCTGATGTGTGGGCCAGCTCAGAGATTTTACACCTGAGAAACTGATCTTTGATTCATCTGGTCTTTCAGAGAACACTCAGGAAAATTTCCAGGCTGTTGTTTCTTTACCATGAGCTGGCATACAGGCAGGCTGAGTCCTCATACCATCAGCAAAGGACATGAGAATACAAATACACCACAATAGTGAAGAAGAGGCACTTCTCATCAATGCGACGACTCTGTCTTCATGCAGGTGTTATCAGAAGCTGCTGTGTGTGCTTAGAGAGACCTAGGGACCTGCAAAGACTTCATCTAGAAGCACACCTTCTTGTCTCCTGCTTTTGCAATGATCTTCAGTTTCCATATCTTTTGCCATTAAGGAAACATTGTATTCTATAACTGTGTCTATTGGCCTTTTACTATCAATCACACCACTCCCATAGAGACACTCATGCAGTTACACAGGAAATTGAACAAGTGCAGTTTGAGAGTCATTCATTTTCTGTAAAGTTTTTATGTATTGAACCTAGAAATGGCTGAAAGGCAATTTTCTGAGGTGTCCTATATGGTTCTGCTCCTACCCAGGAACACCCTAAAATGATTGAAGGGATCTACTTACATGAAGTGTCTGGTGGGTCGATGAGAATACTTTTGCCTTGGCAGTGAGAATAATTCTCTATTGAGTTGAATTTTTTAGAACCTTACTACTCAAAAGAGTAGTTCATAGACCAGCAGCATCCACTGAAAGCCAGTGTCTGAGGGCCTCCTCCAGAACTACTGATTCAGAATCTGAATTCTGACAAGATCCCCAAATGGGTTCTATGCACATTACAGTTTGAGTAACTATCACTGCTTTAAAGGACTGCCCTCTTTGTCTTACATTTCACTTCCTCACGTTCCTTCATTAAATAGAAAATTCATATTGGGTCAGTCAGTCAAATACCCATATCTGGAGTCATAACTTCAGAATAATGCAGTAAATGAGACAGACATACACAGATGATATGCTCTCATAAGTACATGTGCTACTTCTAAGATTCTATTCTTACCTTCAGAGCCACTAATATAATACTAATTTAACTAAATGTAACTGTTTCAGCTGAAGTAAAGTGATTTAAGAAGATATCACTGGCATTCTCAAGCACAGGAAGGCTGGTCACATGAGAATACTACAAAAGACAGAAATACCATAAAAGACAGATGAGAAAAGACAAATACTATAGAAGACAAAAGCCATCAAAACTGAACACCTCAACATTCCAGGGACAGGAGGTGTAAACTCTGCAAGAGGACTATCAAGAATAATAGTGAGAAAACCATTCCTGCTTCTGTCCTTGATTCTGGGACCCATGTACTTTGGCAGTAGGAGAAACACCACCATATACTGATCACTGATTCTACCTTCCATGATAGAACCCCAGTGTGTTTTCTCCTAAATCGATAATTGAACCAATCTTTAGTTGTTCATTCCTCCATTCTAGCAGATCAGTTGCTTCTGAGTGGTAGATTATGTAATAAATCATTGATAGTAGAGCTAATCTCCTCAACTCCCTACCTTAATGAACCTTACTCCACAGGTGACAGGGCCCATGTGGATGCATATCTCCATTCCAATTATGCCTTTGGACAAATAACAACAGGAGGGTTCTTTAACCCATTTGGCCCTATTTCAAGAAAGACTTGGGCCAAAATTTCATTTATTTCTTGTGACCACAAGTCCCTGGTTGACTGGTGGACCTTAGAACTGTTTTGTATCCTCAGAAATTTGTATCAATTCAAAGACAGTGTCTGTTAATCCCCCATTTTCTGAGTATTTTTCTTTCTCCAATATTTTTCTCCTTCTATCCCCTTTCCCATAGTCACTCTTAAAAATGGAAGAGTTAGGTGTGTATTGGAAAACAATAATATAAACTAACCACACTCTCTGGTCTCCTTTATTTTTCTTTATAACATTAATCATTATCCAAAATTACAGCATATGTTTATTTCATTTTCTCTTATATTCTATTTTCTTGATTGATATAATATAATATAGGAGAACTAAATGTCTTATTATCTCTGTATCCCAAGCACTTAGAAGAGCAGTGCTTGGCTCTTAATAAACAATGAATACTTGTTAAATGAATAAACATTTCTGTTACATGGGTTGACAATGAATACCCAAAGCTTTAAAAATATGTAAAGCCTATGGCCTAGAAATTTAACCTCTGAAAATTTATCTCTAGGAAATACTTAGATATGAGCAAAATTTAGTATTCAAAGAACTCTTCATTGATAGCATAAAATTTGAAAAAATACAATTACCTAAATATACAATGCGAGATTATTCATTCTCTCATTCAACAAATACTTGTGAGCGATCACTAAATACCAGGCACGGGGCTAGGTACAAGAGACACTATCATTAACAAGACCCATATGATTCCTCGAGGAACACAAAGAGATAGATGTCAAGAGACAATTTTACTTTTTCTTATTTTAATACAGCAAATAACTGAATGTCAGTTTATAGATACTCCACTAATAATAGGAATAATAATGAGGATACTTTATATTTGCATAGCACTTCTTCCAAAGTAACTCTCCAGCTATTATATTTCTTAAAATTAGGTCATATTAAACTGCACTTGAACTTTATTATTAGATATCTTCTGAGAAGAGATTTGAGAGAGTTTTGGCCCTTTTACATTAATTATGGACATATAAAATGAATTAATCAAATTCTGCTGTATTTGCTATTACTGTCAATGGTGGGGGGGGAAGCCACTCTCAGCAGGGTTTAGAGTAGGATGCAGCAGAGAGGATTATGCAAAAACAAAAGTTCTTAAAATGGCTTTAACTTTAAATAAGCCTAAACCCACTGTCTTGATGAAGCATCATTAAGAGTCTATAAGAATACTACCATTTTGCAGATTCAAATTAATTAGCAAACAGATTTACAGTGAAGTTTCAGGGCCACAGCTCTGGAAAGGGACTCAACAAGGTAATCAATGACATATGTTTTTGTAAAATTGACCAAAAAAATATTTTAACCTCAATCAGCTTAGATGGACATCTCTTTCCTTCAAACTTACCCTCTTTTGCTTTTTTTGGGGGGGCGGGGGTGGGTAGGGGGAGTGTCAGGGTGTGCTAATGTAGCCACAGGCAGAGCTAACTTTAGGATATGCAGGGCCCCCGGCAAATATTTTTTGGGTCTCTGCCTATATAAACAATTTTACATAAAAAACATCTTACAGACCTGACCAGTTTGGCTTAGTGGATAGAGCGTCAGCCTGCAGAATGAAGGGTCCCAGGTTCGATTCCGGTCAAGGGCATGTACCTTGGTTGCGGGCACATCCTCAGTAGGGAGTGTGCAGGAGGCAGCTGATTGATGTTTCTCTCTCATCGATGTTTCTAACTCTCTATCTCTCGCCCTTCCTCTCTGTAAAAAATCAATAAAATATATTTAAAAAATAAAAATAAATAAATATCTTACAAAATGTATGGGTCTGCGTCAGATATAGTTAGAAAAGTTAGAATAAGGACTGGAGATAGCCAATACATAGACCCATACCCACAACTCAAGCCTAAGGGTTAACAGTGAACCATCAGTAGCTCAGGGCTACAAATTCATTCTGTGTCAGATGTGATTGAGTCACCCAAATCAGTCTGTGAGCACTATTCTGGTGTCCCAATATATCAAGATGCCATGAAAGAAATGCCACACTTGCTGGTGAGTGCAACCCACTCTAAACCCAAGTCCCACAGATCACTGGGGCATCTGGTCAACCCCATACATGAGGCAGAGGGTCAGAGAGCATCCTAAAGATTGAAATAAGGACCAGAGGCCTTGCTAGCCCAGGTCCAGTGTCAGGATGCTTCATCCAGATGGTGCCACCAGTCCCAGCCAATATCAAGAACCAGAGAGAAACTTAGACAATTTTGAGGAAGGGATCCAAAACACATAACCCCCTAAAGCACAGCATCAAGGGTGGGGGTCTTGCTTACTGGAGTTTAAGGGTAATATTAGCCACAGGTGTTTTAATATGAAGTTCAGAGGATGTTGATTTAGAGGATACATTTGGAGTTTTGTGAAATACATTTATTTGTATTGCCATTGTTTCCATGTGTAATTAAATTATTGCTAGCCTTCCCAATGCAGAAACAGCTTCCAGAAATACTCACTACCACCAACATTGTTACAAAGGTGCAGGGCCAGA
>NW_005871051.1:19554438-19612697 GCF_000147115.1 Myotis lucifugus | reverse complement strand
CCTCAATATTATATATATATATATATATATATATATATATATTCCTCCCCGCACCCCCACATATATATATATATATATATATATATTTATATATATACCCACATCCATTCCCTTTGTATTTCATTTTTAAGGGCTATTAAAATTGTATGAGCTCAGAAAACCTAGATCTATTCCTCTTTATAGGGCGACATTTTACATAATTCAAAATATCTGAACTGTCAATTGAAATTCATCACTGGCTATAAAAAAAAATACATGTCGATTCATGAGTTTCTCTGCATAGGAACTACAGTATTTACTCCCCAAAAGAAGTCATTCACACTTAGAATCAAATAAATACACATATTCTTATTAAATTAGACTTTCACCAGATGTAAACACGCTCACAAATAATCTCTTACCTCTTCAATCTTACTGTTAGGAGATGGAATCATAGCATGTCTGGAGAAGTTCCTGTTCCTGAAAATTCATTTAATTCCTAAGCAAGGTTGACATTAATTTCATCTTTGTTTTTCTACCAGCTCCTACTTTCATGAGATTCTCTTGGGAGAAGTTCCTAAAGTATTGAGGACTGTGGTGGCCAGCTGTGCAGGGCTGGGCTAAGGGCCAAGGTGTAAATATGTGCAAGGTCACCAGGTCAGCAGATCCTGGCAGGGTTCTGCTCAGGCTGCATCCTCCAAGGGGCAGTTCTCTACTCCATCGCTGGGGAACCTGACTCCCACAGCCACATATGCTGTGTATGACCCAAAACACACTACAGTGGAATCTGAGCACTTGAGTGTAGGTGGTCACTTTCAATGCAGCAGATGGAAGAGAAGAGCAGCATACCATGGGGAGTATTAGAAAGCCGGAACAGTTTAGAGCTAATCTTATATCATCTGATTGTAAAGCATTTTTCATAGGCTAAGGCAGGCGTAAGATAAAGTGCATCCTGCTACAGTCAATATGAAAAGAACGAGTTATGACCAGCAACTTACTCTACATTTAGCTTCCATAATTAACCATTCTCTTATTTTCTGAATTTGTGTTGGCTGGAGCAATTAATGTGAACTATGCTAACAAAAACAAAATCCCAAAGGCTTAACAAAATAAACATTTATTTCTAACCTATACAAAGTCCAGTACAAATGCTTGTGTGACTCTCCTTGAATTAGTGACTCAGAAAGCCACTTAAAGAGAAACTGGACTTTCTGTATATTCCAGGACTGCAGGTGGCGTTTATCACTTCTGCCCACATTGCACTGGCCAGAACCCAAACATGTAGACTCACTTAGCTGGAGGAGAGACTGGGAAATAGCACTTAACTGTGTGCAAAAAAACGACAGGAAACAGATTTGGTGCCACTGGTAGTGTCAACATGAACCAGCTGAACCTCGAATTTCATTGTCAGTTCTCCACACACCAACAAACACATTTGCATGCTGGGAAAACCTTAAACATCTCCACTTATTGCTGACAATCATTGATTTGATTTTGTGCTCTAAATTAATATAGAACGGTTATAATTTGATTTGTACGATTCTTCATGTGTTTTAGTAAATCGATTGAACATCTCTTTTCTCTTATTTGGTTTTATGTGGATATTTGCTGCATGGATTAAAGCTGGTAGAATAAATATTTAATATTCAGAAATGTTCTCTCTCTTATCAATCCACCATCTCTTCCAGGCTTTCTGGTTAACTCGGTTGATACCTTCTGACCTCTGTCAATTTATTTCAGTTCAACCTCCTTCCCACAAGAATTTTGCAAGGCACTTGCAGTTAATTTGATGAACTAATTTGAGCTAAGGACTTAGGTTGGCTAATAATGGCTTCAAATATCATCACCCCTTGTTCAGATTTGCATTGTAACCATTAGTTTTCAATGTTTTCATCAATCCTTCTTCATTTTGAGCATTTCCTCAATTATGTTTCAGTAAGTATCAGCCTCAAGAGATGTTGATGGGATATAAATAGGTAAAATCTCCCTCTCAGCCAAGTTCAGCCCTCTTCACATGGCTACACATTGTAGCTCTTCTTACAATTCCTAATGTACCTGAGAATATGACAGGTCCTGGGAAATCCTGCCATTAAGATTCCCGTTTTCTTGGTTTATTCCAGTTTTCCCAAAATCCTTCAGCCACGAAAGGTTTGTGTTTTTTCTTAATTGTTTTTTGGTTTGGAGTTTTATTGGTTATTTTTGTTTTACACAACTTTTACACAAGTCATGAAAAATTTCCAATGGAAGAATTTTTAAGCCCAACTGTGGGCCAGTAAGAGCAACCGTTGAGGCCAGGGATTTTCTCATGGCCTCAGCAGCCATCCTCACTCTGTTTGTGGGGTAGCACTGGTTTAAGCTTCCCATCCCTTCCAATCCCACGTCTTTGTTGAGCTCTTAATTCCATGTTTTATCAATCAAAATTAACATATTCCCAGTGATAGATTTAAAAAAATATACGAATCGAAACATTCAGTCCCCTCATGGGAATCCCAATTTCTCTCTTTTAAATTAAAGGAAAATCACAGTCAGCATCTCTGTTTTATTTAGTCTTTTCCACATCAAAAAATTTAAATCAGATTTTAAATTTTCCCACTTTGGGCTTTGCACTTAAAGAGAAAAGAACTTTGTTCTCTCAGAGGAAAGGACTTTTAGGAAAAAAAATAAACCAAATAAATCCAATAAGCCCCCTGCCAGTAGTTGCCCTTCTTGTCTAGATTTACCCATTGGGGGGGGGGTGATGGGGGGAGGCGGAATAAACTTTCCATTTGAGTCTGTCTCCCTTGCTGACAGTCTCTTCTAACTGCATCACAAACTGAACTTTAAAATAAATAAATGGATAAAACCAGCTGCTATGGGATGGGAAATGCAGAGACGTGTGAGTAGAACATTCTGAGAAAGGAAACTTCAGCATCAACTTATCTGAAAACATCTAACTCAGTGTTTTTGGCATGGCCCTAATATAAATGGAGAAATAAGGAGGTATTTTTTTAGCCATAGTGCGTGATGATCACATCAAAATAAAATGTAAAGCTTGTTTAGATGATTCACCAAAACCAGACAGAGAAAAGAAAGGTAGAGTAACCCTGAACAATCCTCCAATTCCCATTTCCTACTAAAAAATCTATAAAAATTAACCACCAGGAATGCAAAAGACAGCACCAAACTAGTTGTGGGAGTTTTTGAATTGACGAAACACGATGCCTCCAGCCAAATGAGGTTTGAGCATAATACTGAGTGCCTGCCCGCCTCTGTTCACTCAAGGTCTGCATGTATATTTCACCTCTCCAGATGGACTGTAAACACGTTGGTAACTGGGAGCCATTTTTAGATTACCTTACATTTCTCACAATGTTTGAAACACTGCTCTAGGACTGCACAGACGTTCACTGGGGACAAGGTACAGATCATGGGTCACAGGTCATGAATTCGAGGTCTTCCTTACACTATTTATTAACCATGTAACCTTAAGCAGGTCACAACTTTTCTGAGCCCCGTTTTCTTCCCCTATATAGTGTTAAAATAAAAACCTTCACTGCTTCCATCACAGAGCTGTTAAAAGAATGGGGTATAGTCCCAGGGTGAGAGGTGGGCCGAGGACAGGTGGCATTATGAGATTTCAGGACCTCCTCCTCATTTCAACTCCATCAGCTCTGCTTTTATCTATTTTACATATTGAAATTCCACATAAAATTTTGTTTAAACAAAGAATTGTGGCGCTTAGAAATATATGAAAAACATTTTTGTGTGAGGATGTGCTTGTTAAACTAAGAAGCAGTGTAACCTGTATTTACAGCATTGTATGGAGGTATAGTTTGCATAAAGGGGATGTACACATCTCAAGCTAGACTCAATGACTCTTTTTATATATGTATACACATATGCATGTGTATACCACCCAGGTAAACATAGTAAACACTTCCTTCAGCCAGAACTTTCCCACATCCCACTCTTCATTGCAAAGCTTTCTTCCACACATATATTCACCTGCCCCAGGTAAACACTGTCGTGATTTCTATCATCATAGATTTCTTTTGGCTATTTTAGAACTTCATATAAATGGAATCACATATTATATACTCTTTTGTATCTGGTTTCTTTCTCCCAACATAATACCTAAGAGACTCATTCATGTTATTATATATAATTGAAGTTAATTTTTTTATTGCTGCATAGTTTTCCATCACATGAATATACCACAATATGTTTGTCCATTCACATGTTGACAATCTCTGGAACTTTTTCCAGTTTGGAGCTACTATGAATAAAGTTATCAATATTTGTGTTCAAGCCACTTAGTGGTCATCTGTTTTCATTTCTCTTGGATAAATACTAATGAGTGGAATTGCTAGGTGATAGTGTAGTGCATGCTTGACTTTACAAGAAACTGTCAATCAATTTCCCCAATTGGCCTTACCATTATATATTCCCAATTAGGTAAGCAGGAGAGATTCAGTTGTTCATTAACATTTGATAGTTTCAGTTTTGTTTTGTTTCTTAATTTTAACCATTTTAATAGGTTCAAATGATCACACTGTGGTTTTATCTCTTTAACATATTTTTACTGATTTCAGAAAGGAAGGGAGAGGGCAACAGAAATATCAATGATGAGAGAGAATCATTGATTGGCTGCCTCCTGCACACCCACACTGGGGATCAGGCCTGCAATTTGGGCATATGCCCTGAGTGGGAATCGAACCCTAACATCATGGTTCATAGGTCAACTCTTAACCACAGAGCCACATCCCAGGCTATAACATTGTAGCTTTAATTTGCATTTCCTTGATGTTAAATAGCTTTTCATATGCATATTCATCATTCTAATATCTTTTCTTAAAGTGTTTATTCAAGTTTTTGCCCTGTTTTTCACATTTGGATGATTCGACTTTTTATCACTGTTTGTAAGGGTGTTTAACATAGTCCAAATAAGATCACTTTGTTACACAACTGTATTGTGAATATTTTCTTCCTGTCTGTGGCTTTTCACTTTTTAAGTAGTGTCTTTAAGAACAGACAGTTCTTGATGTTTATAAAGTCTCAATTTAAAAATCTTTGCCTATAAAGTTCTTTCAGATATTCTTCTAGAAACTTTACAGAGTTAGCTTTCACATGTAGGGCTAATCTGAAAGTATGTATGTTCATTTGTTAGTTTCTGATTTGATCTTGTAACAAAATTTGGAGTAGGGCATTTTTGACAGTGAAAAGGGGCACCATGCAGAATAATACCAAGGCAAGAAGCATAAACCAGGACTGTTCCTGCCAAACGCAGACATATAGTCACTCTAAATTTACTAGTTAGTTCTCCTAAGTCCAGGCTGAGGATCACCCTTGAATATTTTCCATTAATAGTGACTCAGTTAATGATGGTCTACTTTTGGAGTCATGCCTATGTTTGTTGCAACCATTAAAACAGCATCGAGGTGTCAAAAACAGTTGTAGATGGAGCTTGTCAGGCTCCTCTCTCAGGTGAGAGACAAAGGACATCAGATGTGGTTCAAAAATCAAACTCAGAACTTCTTTATTCTTAAAGACTGACCATTGAGACTGAACAAAGAAATTTCAACTCTGGTGTTCCATGATTCCTTTGGGGAAGTCTTCTAAAAAGATATATTGTTACTGCTCTAGTTTGCATCACCATTTGGTTTAATTATTATTCGTAATTGGGAAATAATTAGATAAAACGATGATGTAAACCCCAGTGGAAAAAAAGACATCTCTTAAGAACTCTAATGTTTTCCGTCACTTGAAAGGAAGGGGATATGACTTACTGCAGGAAAAAACTAATTAGAAAAGCAGACACATCTTCTCCCTCTCCTCATATTTCAGGCACGCTGGCAAGTGCTCAAAAATGATCAGAGAGTGGCCTATTTCTCAAGGACCCCAGGAGAGCATGATAATTTAAATCATCATCTCAGGAAAGCGCCCTGAGCACTTGTCTGTGCTGTTTTGTGATCTTCAGTCAGGGGAGCGTTTGGCTCTCCAGACTGGCATGGCCATGCAAAATACTGGCTGAAGGAGAGCTGAGGTCACACCCACACCTAAGTGAATCCAGACAAGTTAGGATGCCTGCCAAGAGAAACACATTTGAGCAAAGTGAGGAGACAGAAATGTTTAAAACAATGCTGTCCCCCAGCAAAATGAAAACAAGGCTTTTATCCAGGGACACAAATCGGCTTTCAGAAAAGTTTGACAACACGAGGAGATGAGAGGGGAGTGATTAGAAGCTCAGATGTGGGCCTAGCAACATCAAAACCCTAAGTAAATCTCTCTAAAACCTTCTGTCTGGAATTAGGTCATTTTATTTTAAAAAGTTGAATTAACAATAACCAAAAGAAATCAGTGAACGTCTCAAGGAAAAACATTTTAGCCAATTTTATAAAAATGACATCTCAATGATGGGATACTAGTTAAGTATCCCATTTTTGAAAATGTAAATATTTATTAATAAATCACAATGAGGTCATTTGAAGAGGAAAAACAGGAAGGCTTGAAAATAAATAATTAGGATTGCAAATATACTAAAAGGCTCTTAATACTTTCTCCCAGTTCCAGTGAGACTTTTGCTCCTTGACAAGCAGACAAAAAAAAGTAAATCTGGCTCTCCAAGACTCAATTCTTGGCTATAAACCGGAAAATCTGTCTTAGACCAGCCTCTCCATAGCAGAAAGCTATAACACCAACTCATCTAAGCACAAATATTAATTCCAAATTAATGAGTTCTAAGAACTTCGAGTACAACCTGATCCTGGATACATGACCTTTATTCTTCCCCTTCCCCTCATCTCTTCACTTAGGAAAAAAGTGACTCCCCAGACTGCTTTCAAGGTTAATGGAAATTCTTGGCTATAGGATGTGGGGGCTCCAAGTTATTAAAAAATATTTACAGAATTACCACTAAGTAAAAGGCCCTTGTGCTTGGTAGTATGACATGTAAGTTGATGAGTGTTGTTGATAAGATGTGCTATTGTGGGGAAAGTTTTTTCTAAGGAGGTGTAATTTTAGTTAAGAATTGGAGGAGATAGGCTGTAAAGAAGAGGGAAAGGAAGCACACTATTAGCAAAGGCACTTAGATGTGCAAGCAAGCAACATGCACAAGAGAGTGAGAGAGGAGTCTGGTCAGAGCCAGGCACTAGTGTGATGGAGAATAGGGAGTAGGAAGGCAAAGGACCATGGGATCCAGACTGTGGGGTGTCTTATATATCACATAGTACATGAGGTTTCACTGAATGGTGATCACTCCTTAGAAAATCAAACAACTGTCTCATTGCAATGAGCACAGGCCCTGTCCTATAAATATGCCTTAGTAGAATATCCATTTCTGTTGGCTCTTTAAATAAAATATTAGAGTGTGCTGAGGGAGGGGAGATTAAAGCCATTGGAAGCTTTAAAAAAATGTTAAAGAGTCCAATCAAAAGCACTGGACCTGATTCTCCAAATTTATTCAGGCTTATGGATCAGACCAGGGGTCATTTTTAACAAGATGAACAAATGTAAATTCATGCCTCTCCTTGATATGATATAATTGGCCTCTATAATGGTCAGTATTTTGATTGATATAACTTTCAAATCCACAATCCATTTCTCTTCTCATCATTAGTATACTGCCAATTGGCTCCTAAAAAAAAAACCTACAATGGTTAATTTTGAGTTTCCAACATGAGGGATGCCACTGAATGTAGTGTTGGAAACAGGTATACAAAATCTACTCTTGAAAAATATATGCTAAGAGCTAGCTCTAGCATATCATTGTAACAACTCTTACTTTTCCCATTTTTGAAATGGATCTATTTTATATACTATCTTCCTTGAGCACCTAATTAACTTGCCTGTGTTCCTTTGAGATTTTCTGAATTTCTCCCTTTCTTCCCAGGAAACATCTATAACTCTGGAAATAAGAAGGGCATATTAATCCATTCACTCTCTCCTTTCACATCTTTACTGGTCACAAGAATGGTGGGAAATGAAAGATGAATCAATTTATATCCATCTTATTCTGAAGTAACAATTAAAAACCCTTGCTTAGCTAAGAGTTGGTTAATATTATTAGGTACAAAACAGAAAACACTGTGTTGTCTTTTCCATAAAACACCAGATATGAAAAACTTACTCAAAAAGTCTCTTTTTGGAAATGCTTTTATTCATAAAACTTTTATTTACAATTTTGTTTATGCTATTCTGTATAAAATATTTGAAAACAAATAGTATATTTACAGTTTTTCCCTCTTCAGTAATTCTTTTGTAATTAGTGTCATGAATTCTTTCAAAATCAAGAGAAAAAAATATTTTAAGAGTGTTTTGTTCTTCTTTGTTGAAACATGGTTTAGTGTTTATTATCATAATTTTAATTGCTATTGTACCCCCTTATGCAATGTATTTTTTACTCAGTGGCCTATTATTTGGCTTACACTCATAATTTGTGCATTAATACCATTCAAGGTTATGCAATAACAATCAGAAATTATGATAATAAACACTGAACCACTTTTCAACAAAATATGACAAAATCATGTGAGGTTTTTTAAAATGTTTTCATTATCAAAAATCTTATGCTTCAGTGACACTTTAATTACCAAGAAATTACCCAAGAAAATATGTAATTATTTCTAATAATTGACAGTGATTCTATATGTAGCACTTTTTTATGTTAAAATAATTGTTAAAATGTGACCTTTTTTTTCCAGACACGTGGCTTAATTGATTGCATTCTGTTTTTTAAATGAAAAGTTAATAAAAATACCACCACTAAAGTACATAAGTAATTCCGGTTCAATTGAGGCATGTTTTAGTGATCTCAAAACAATTTTTTATGATGATCAGAATTAATGAAATTATCCTGATAAACTTAGGGTAATTATTTCAATTTCTCAATCTGCCCCAACATACTATAACATTCTCTTTCCCAGAAAGGCTTTACCATCATCCCAAAACCTCATGTACGTTGCAAAGAACATTCCCCAAGTGGCTATTTAAAAGATCAAAATCCTTTGCTTATATATGAACATTCATTAAAAGAAAAAGGGAAAGCTCCTCTCTCAAAATCTAAAGCCACTCTTGAGAGAAAATCATTTTGATCCCTTCTAGCTTTAAAATTTCAATATTTTATGGTTCCATAAAGCATTTTCATAACTTAGACACATTCTTTAAACAAAAGGAAAAAACCCAATAGTTTAAATGTGTGCACCTCCCTGCTTCCTGTTGTTTTCACTTGACAATTTGAACTAGTGAAAGCCTCACTCAAGAACCAGATACACACAGCTCCTTCCACAAACCTCTGCTTTTTCATTATTTTCCCACTTTCCTCCTGTCTGCCAGGACAACATATCTACCATATAAGCCTTTGTCATCACACACCGTCTGTTTTGAAACTGACCAACATGGTGAATTTCTTTTAACAAACAATATAAAACCATGACCCGCGCAACAACATAGTATCAATATAGTTGAATTTCAACAATAATCAATGCAGGTCTCCACAAAATAGAGAACTGAAATTTATTAAGAGCCTGGACATTGTAGGACACAGATATCCTCTGGTATGTGTCTCTCCTCTTTTTAAAATCACCTTAAGGGCCATTCTCCTACTGAAATTTTTCTTAAATATATTTTATTGATATTTTAGAGAGGAAGGGAGAGGGATAGAGAGTTAGAAACATTGATGAGAAAGATCGATCAGCTGCCTCCTGCATGCCCCCTACTGGGGATGTGCCCGCAACCAAGGTACATGCCTTTGACCGAACCTGGGACCCTTCAGTCCGCAGGCCGAAGCTCTATCCACTAAGCCAAACCGGTTAGGGCTCCTACTGAAATTTTAGGAGAATGCACACAAGTCTAAAACCACAATAATAAAAGCCTGAGATTTTTGTTATGCGATTTCCAGGAGGGTTAGCATGGGAGGCTATTTGGGGAACTCTGGATGCCTAAAGACTTAGTGAAGCTACTTGAAGGGATGATGGGAAGGAGCAGTGGATAAGGTAAGCAATGGGTCCTTGGTCCCTCAGCTGTGCTTCAACCAGAGCTGTCCTGAGTTTATTTGCTGTACACACTTGATTTTAATTTGAAGACAGTTTATTTTCTCTCAGTTTATAGATCAGGAAATGGCATTTTTGCAAGTGCAACTGATTTGCCCTGAGTCAAACATCTGCTCAATGGCAGTGCCAGTTCTAGAGTACAGTCTAAATGACTCTCAGTCCAATGCCCCTTTTTCTAGAAGATGTCCCCATTCTGAGACAGAAAAGTGCCCCAGTGTTTTGATTCATAATCTATGGACTGCTCTTTAGAGTTATCATCCCATGTTTATTTAGGGAGATAAATTCGTCCATGATCTAAGGCAATGAGCATCACTGAACAAAAATATTGGCCCTGAATCAGGACTCAGCTGAATGTAATACGCAGGAGCATGTCATATAATCCTCTCCCTCTTCATCCAGGCTCCAGACAATTAGTCAGCCATGCCCGTGGGAGACTGTGCCTCCCCATAGGCAATGTCTAGATACAGAGTAGGGCTTACTGCTGCTTACGGGGACCCTCATTGGCTGAAAGCTTCAGCGCAACCTCTTCATCACAGGCGCTTTAACAAAGACGACAACAATGTCTCCTGCTTTCAGTTTATATTCTAGTCCAATCTTCTGTGCGTGCTGGGTGGTTCCTTTCTTCCAATCCCATTCACTGCAGAATTCATCTCCTTCTACCCCTTGCAGACGGAGAATTTTTTTTTCAATGCAATGGGAAGCCTGAAAGCCAAATGCTTTGGGAATAATTTTTCCTCTGTTTGTTTTCCACTTGTCTTGATACATTTTAGGTTTGACAGCAAGAAAGGGCTTTCTGTATTTCTATGAGCTAGCAAGGGTCTCATCACTCAACAAATCCCGTGAGTTTTTACATTCTCAGCACCGTGTCCTTCTCCTGACCTTAAACTTTCTCACTGCCTGGAAAGAAAGCTTTTCATGAGAAATCACAAAGCCCTACAAGCTGAGTCTGACAATGACATAAGCAACGAGCAGGGCAGATTATCAGAGGAAACTGCAACTTCCTCATCGAAAATCATTGGTTTAACATAAAACCCAGGCGTTTGCTGCAAGCTAACAGACTTGCTCCCTTCCTTCCAGATTATAATTCCTTAGGAACACAGAACAAGCGTGGCACTTACAGAACTAAATGACTTTATTTCTCCTTGCATTCGACATACCGTCCCCCCATTTCTGGCACAGAAGGATGCTCAGCTGCTTTCAACCCAACCTCAGGGAGAGCCCTTGAGCTACAGCAGCAGCACTGTACCTTTTCTGCTACTTCTGGTTGGAATTCCACGTAAGAGACCCGAAGAGGATCACAAAAGGAAGGACATGGCCAACACCAACCTGTTCTGAACACCCAGTAGATGGCAAGCTTCTTCTGAGTCGCTGACTGAATATTACCTGCTGATAACTCACTAACAGACCACAGGAAGGGGGCTGAACCTGCCAAGCACCGTTTCCTGATCTTTCAAATAGGACCAAAAACTGCGCCTTCTTGCATGGACTTGTTGTGACACTTAAGGAACGTCAAATCATTGACCAGAGCTAGCTCAAGCTTGCCGTTCAGTAAATGTCAACAGTTAAAATTAAGTGTCCTTTAATCCTCTTAATGATCCTGTGAAGCAAGTCCCATTCCCATTTCACAGATCAGCAAAATGAGGCACAGACTATGAAGAAGGTTGCGCAAGACCACCTAAGTTTTGCTATTTATGGCAGCCTATCTCCCTTGGAGGTAGCAGCCTCTATATTGAACTTCAGACTACCATAATTATCTGACATTTGACCAGAGAAATAATGTAGTCATGCCTAAATAGACCTTTGGGTTATAGGATCTAACTCTACCCTTGGCAGGAAGAAATAGCTCAGCACAGGAATCAGAGAGAAACTTAATCCTGATAGAAGATCAACTCTTTCCCCAATCCACCTACAGTAGGCTTTGCCACCCAAGGACTTGGTGGAACAATTGCCCTTCTCTGCCTATGAGATTCCAAAACCCCCCATAAAGGGAGTCACTAGGCTATAATTGTTTCTCGTTTAATTTTCCACCTAGTGTGAACAGAGTCAAGGTTCAGGGCAGGTACTTCAAATAACACTAAAGTTATTGTTCCAGATATTGTGGTTCAGTTATTTCAGTCAAGCAAGGATAGGCTGCAATCCTTAAGTCCCAAGTTCATTGTAAACAAAGAAAACCCATCAAAAACAGAATCTCTCAGGAGAAATCCTTTCCAGGCTTTTATTACTGACTGCAAAGGATACAAATCTTTCAGCTTGCTGAAGCCTTGGTGTCCCCATGCACATTTACAGTGAGGTGATTGTTTTGTTTATATGTACTCTGAAGGCTTATATGTCCTCTGAAGCAAGGCCATTGAAACGGTGGTTGTTAAATATGTTCGTGGATCTCCCAAGCCCTTCAGCACCACCTGGCTGAGTGTCCAGACCCAATGCAGTGCCAGAAAGAGGAAACATTGTTAAATGTCACTCTTGGACACTTGAGCTCTTGGCTATCAGATGGACATTTTATCAATAACTCCTTCCATTTTGAAAGCTCTGAGTTAGAAGGCCAGGAACTTTGCTTCCATCTAGTCTCATAAACTCAGCATGGAGACTTGTATTAATGGTCGTGCCTTTCTGTGCCTCTCTTTAGTCACCTGTAAAGTGGGAATAGTAATTATCCTTCTGATCTCGGGATTTGTAGTTGTCAGGGCTCTCCAAAAAAATAGAACTAGTAAGATAAAGATATATATATATATATATATATATAGAGAGAGAGAGAGAGAGAGAGAGAGAGATTATTTATTCAGGAATTGGCTCACAAATTATGGAGGCTGCCAAGTCTAAAATCTGTGTGTGTACCCTAACCAATTTGGCTCAGTGGATAGAACGTCAGCCTGTGGACTGAAGGGTCCCAGGTTTGATTCTGGTCAAGGGCATGTACCTTGGTTGCAGGCACATCCCCAGTAGAGGGTGTGCAGGAGGCAGCTGATCGATGTTTCTCTCTCATCGATGCTTCTAACTCTCTATCCCTTCCTCTCTGTAAAAAATCAATAAAATATATTAAAAAATAAAAATAAAAATAGGAAAAATAAAATCTGTGTGTGGGACAAGTTGGCAGTCTGGAAATTCAGGTAAGAGTTGATGTTACAATCTTGAGGCCAGATTTCACAGGGGAGCAGACTAGAAACTCAGTCAGGATTTCTGTGTTGCAGTCTTGCAGCAGCATTGCTTCTTCTTTAGGAAAACTAAGTCATTGTTCTTTAACTGATTGGACGAGGCCCACCAGATTATGGAGACTAAGCTGCTTTACTTAAAGTTCAACTAATTATAAATTAATCATAGCCACAAATACCTTCACAAGTAATATCTAGACTAGTTCATGTTTGACCAAACAACTGGGAACCATAACGTAGTCAAGTTGACACATGAAATTAACCAGGACTGTTTTAAATTTAGATGAACTCATACATAGAAAAGGAATTTCAAAGATTTGAAGAGCTGCACAGACATTAGTGTTTTAATAACCATCGTGTTACATGAGGCTTTGAGGAATGTGATATGAATACAACAAAAGGCCTGCCTTCAAACTGCTTATCATCTAATTGAGATTCTAAGATTAAATACATGGGGAGTAAAATACTACTAGGCTGCCTGCGGAAGTGCTTAAGGGACAGGGTGAAGACACAGGAACCTGTTGGCCAAAGGGTCTGAGTAGCCTCTTTGAAATTAAAAGCACTTCTCCAGAAAGGTCTTTCCAGTCACTCACTCCACTCTCATTCAAACTATGCCCCTCTGTCACTTTCATGACACTACCCTTGTTACACTTTGTAACATATTGCAATATGCATTTAAGTTTTTCTCAATGTTTTTTATTGATTTTTAGAGAGAGGAAGGGAGAGGGATAGAGATTTAGAAACATAGATGAGAGAGAGAGGAACATCATCAATTGGCTGCCTCCTGCATGCCCCAAACTGGAGATTGAGCCTGCAACCCTGGCATGTGCCTTGACCGGGAATTGAACCCAAAACCTCTTGGTTCCTGGGTTGATGCTCAACCAGAGGCACACCTGCCAGGCTGCATTGATGTCTTGAAGAGCTAATTCAATTGTACAGTGGGGCCTTGACTTACGAGTTTAATTCGAGACCGAGCTCGTTAAGGAGCTCGTTAAGGAGCTTGTTAACTCAAATTACTCTGTCAACTCAATGCAAAAAATCTGCCGAGAGATAGCTGGTATCTCAAAAAACTTGTTAGTCGGAACACTGTAAGTCAAGGCCCCACTGTAGTATAAAAAGTTCCATGTCTGTCTGGATTTGTCTGCTTGTTTCCTTATGATGTCATTTAACTTGTTCTTCCTGCTCCTGTATATCCTGGAAACTAGAAGTTAGGCCTAAAGGCTTGATTAGGTTCAGGTAAACATGTTTTCTGAGAATGATTGATAGGCAATGCTTCTCACTTCACACATGTCAGCTTGTTCACAATTTGGGATGTCAAGGTTAACCAAACAATGATCACTTGACCTGTCTGTTACATATTGGTGCATTTTCCCATTTGTATGAGCAGGATCTTATTCAAGAAAATTTTTGAAAATTTATTTATATTTGAAATCCAAGTTAAATTTCTTCCCCTAGAACTTAATACTAGATGTGTCAAAAAGTTTATTTGTAGAACTTTTTATTCCTTTTCTTTTGGCAGAAGGGGGGGATGATTACATGGAGGGGTATTCAATTAGCTTTATAGAAAATGTTGCTGAGCTTAAACTCAAATCTCCATCAATTTTAAAATAAAAGCACCCCCTCAACATATATTTTAGAAGACAGCAAAAATTCGTACAAATTTTTGACTGTAGTATTTTTCACTCAGCATTAATTACTTTTCATCCTTCCTGTAAACTGATATTATTTATTAAGAAAAGACACAATTAATCTTCATGATTCATTGTTTCTCCTGCAAAGAACTAATGCATATACAGGATTGAATTTTTTCTCTATTAGGGCTATATAATTGGGTTAAATCAGCACTGCTCAAGTCAGAGTATCTTTGGGAGTGTGTGGTAGTGTGCTGGGGGTACTCAATAAACATGTGATCTCTTTCTGAAGCATCATTTTTTCCTTAATGATAAGTAATTTAAAACATCTTCACATACCAAAATGAACTCACATATATTATAGAATAAAACAAAAATTTCCCATGAATTTAAAGAACGATAAGGTAAGCCATCAGTCAGTAGCCTCTCTAAGCCCTACCACCTACCACCCACCGCCAGCCACAGATTATCATTCTCCTCTGAAGTCCTAGATGAATTAAAAGACCTGGATAACTTGCCAGCAAAATTTACTTAACAAAAGCAAACTTCTGAAAAATTTACCAAGGATTTCTAACAGCCAATCTCTCCAATCCCACCCTCCATTAGATATATGTAAGTATTGCCGTTAGGGGACCCCACCCATAAGTAATGAAACAACTCAGTAAAGGTCACTTACCAGCCTGTGTTTCCACACTCAGCGTCTGCTTCTTCCTCTCTCCTACGCCCTATATTTTCCTTAATAAACATTTATAAAGGGCTTACTGTGCACCAGGCATCTTTCCAAGCACTTGATTAGTGGTAATTTACTTCACATCAGCCTTTTAAAATAGGTACTAATAGGATCACCATGATACAGGTGAGGAGAGTGAAGCACCAAGAGGTGACTGGCCCAACGCAGCTATGGCCTATTGGAGCCAGGATTTTAAATCAGGCAACCTGGCATCCTAACAATAGCACTTAGCCCAGGACTTTGCACTTAAGACCTCAAATAATGTGGTTGATAATGTGGCACGAAAATCTGGAGTCACCTTTGATCCCTCCTTCAACCTTATATTCAAGCAACCAACACGTTCATTGATGCTGTAAATATTTCTTTGACCTTCTTTCAGCAGATAATATCAGTATTATCATGAAAAGAGTTTTGATCTCATGAACCCCCTGAAAAGGTTGTGGGAATCCCCAGGGGTCCCTGGCCCACACTTTGTGAACCATTGCTTTTGATATTCTCTTTAGAACGCTCTTCCCTTTAATTTCTTCTTATTAAAACTTAACCCATCCATCAATGATTAAAGTGTCACTTTTTTTATGACCTCCCTTCATCTTTTGCACTTCTGGGCTAAGTAGCACTTTGTACCTTGACTTACATTTAAGCAACAAATCATTTGGGCAACAATTATTAAGTGATTTTTATAAACGTGGGCTGTGTCTACTCATTCTCTACTATCTTTTCCCTACCTACTCTCTCTACTTTAAGATTTACCTCCAGCCCTGTCCTTTTTAAGCTGACAATCAAAGCAAGCCATTAGTGGTAGAATTTTGGGTACACTGGTATATTGGTAAGAAAATTATTTTTAGACTCAGAGGACATTTTAAATTCCACCCTTAAACCATCTGATTCTGCCATTATTTAAAATCTCTACTATACTTAAACCACACTAAAATAGGTCCAAGTTTCTTTAGTAAGCAGCAAATTAAGAGAAAGTCACATGATAAGTATTTATAAGCATAAATTGAACCACTGTAGCCCCTGTCAAATACACCATGAATATTAATTTGACAATTATGTATTACAACAGTAGTTGAAGAGTCTGAATCCCAGATGAGTGAGGTGACCCTCTAGCCCCATGTTTCTGTAATGCAAACCTCCAAATGAGCATTAAGTATTTCAGCAAGGAGACCCACATCTAGTACCTCTCTCTGTAGTAATGATGTATGTAATTTTATGCATGACACTGGACATTACTATAACTCAGTTTCTTCCATTCAACTACAATCCTCCTGAAACCAAAAGTCATGCCTTTTAATCTCTGATGACCAGTGTCTGGCACATAGTAAGTGCTCCATAATTTTCTGTTGAAAAAAAAATGGCTCCATCCTTTTCAGTTAGAAGAGTGCAGAGCACAGGGTCCGTATGTCATACCACTCATTAAATATTTGATGCACACATGAATAAACAATTGAACAGTCCTAATCTCTGATTCTACTATGAGAAAGACATTGCCCTAGGCACCATGGTGTCAAAGTAACAGCTAAAATACAATCCCTGCCCTGCAAGAACTCAAAATTTAACCCAATACTAGCTTTTAAGACAGCCATAGAGCAAACAAAGCACCCACATTCATGATTCTTTATCTGACTTGAAACACCAAGATATTTGAAATTCCACCTCTGACTGGCAAAATCACTTTTATGTCTGCTTCTCATAGACACATAACTAAAGGCAGGGGCTAATGGGATGTCAAAGCAGTGTCATCACAGCTCCTTAATTGATTTGAAGGTACTTGGGTAACTATTCAAGGCAAAATGATGTTCTCACTGATGGGAGATACAGAATGTACAATTTGCATCTCATCAGAAAAAAAAAATCCTTGGTTTCTTCTACAAAGCACTAATGTTCTCAGTACTGCTGAGTGTGCTATTTTGAGAAATAGCCAGCATGCCCTCCGCACAGTTAGAGAGCAAGAGGAAATATTGCCTCCCCAGGTGTCAAATTTCCTTTCTATAATGGAAGGATGTGTGGGACAGCATTTCAAACATACGCACAGAGGAAAAAGGAGGCTGACAAGTAAGATGGATGAGTGAGAGGGGAAACATGTGTTGAGGAGGAAGCTGTCAAAAGTAGATCCCGTTTGTGCATCAGAAGTGTCCTAATTAAAAATGCCCATCATAAGAGCCTTTGAGAGGAAAGAACAGAAGGGAGCCCACATCTCTGCAGTACAGCAATCTCAGTTGAATGGCAGGGCTCGGAGCCCCACTGAACTGCGGTATTTACATTGGTGGCTGTATTCTGGCATCCAGGATATTAACTGCTTCTATAACTCAACCCAGGAAATCTGCAACTTCATTAAGGATGCCTTTGCTTTCTAAAGAATATCACAAATTCAGCTGAAACATCAGAGTTGGAGACATTGGGGTATTACTATCCAATTCGGGGCTCAGTTTTTCCAACTTCTCATCAATAATGATTTCCTTTTCCCCATAGTAATCGGAGTCCTGAGCCTTCTATGTTTACAGCGACATTAGTCAATTCCCAGATGCACTAGGCCAAATTAAATAAAGGACTGCAGGGAAATTTATCTATAGAGCATGAATCTTTAATGAGCCTTCATCCCTATAACTCTTACAGTAGAGAGAAACTTACAGAAATGGATTCTAGTCACCCATGAAGGCTGGGTGGACTTGAACACATAAATAAGCATTCCTTATCCATTTTTGCTTTATGTATAACATAAGGGGGATGGATCAGATAATCATTGAGACCCTTTCTACTCTGAACTTCAGAGTCTATTGTTCCCAAATTTCCATTTTCTTTACTAGGAAGTGGTTAGGGGCCATTGTTAATATGTGCTGGAGTTTGTGGCAGTGGAATGGTGGTAGCTGAGAGTGTAGGCTCTCCAATTAAACTATCCAGGTCCAATCTCACCTCTGCCACTTACTAGCTGTGTGAATTTGGTCAAGTTACCTAAGTTTTATGCGTCTCCCTTCCTTCATCTGTAATGTGGGGATAATAATAGTACCCCTATCTCAGAGAGTTGCTAAGAATAAACAAAATATTCTATACAAAACACTTGTTATAGAACCTGCTACGTAATGAGCATCCAACAAATGTTTGTTGATATGATGTGTATTGCACCTCTAGTGGTGGGAGAGGGAACTTGCTCTGCAGAATGGACTGCACTGTGGTCAGAGGCAGACCTGCCAAAGTCAAGTGATTTCCAGGGGCATGAAAGAGACCCTATTCCTATAAGACAAGTAAATGTTACTCGCTGATGTCAAAACTTCTTTTATAGTATAAAAAAGAACAATAACATACCAGTTTGAATTCATAGTCTGTTATAAATAATGTTTACTCATTTTCAACTTATTGACAATAGATTCATTTTTTAAAAGGGTACTTTATGGAAGAAAGAGAGAAAACACAAGGATAAGTCAAGAATAGAGCAAGAGAAAACCAAGTGAATAAAAGATCAGCTTCTATTACTTTATATTATTGCTTAGTTTTAATTCCACTTCTATGTCTATTTATGTCAGATTTCATTTGGATCAATATAAGCTGCTTCTTTGAAAAGGTTCACAAGGAATACAAATTTAGATTCTATTTGTGGAATCTATATAAAGCCTATATATGTGAACTGGTTATGCTCCAAATTTTGTTTTTATTAATATAGGTTCCATCCTGAATCTCCCTTCCCCCCCCCAAAAAAAAAAATATTTCCATTAGCAGCCATGTTTGAAAATTTTTTTTATATATATTTCAAGACATTCCTGGTGCTAAATACAATCAAGCCCTTTAGTGTTCCTGAGAGTCTGACTACACCAATAGCCTGCTATAAGCCTGGGAACACTGGGCCAAAACGGTAGTCTCAAGATCTTAAAACTATCCAGAGTGCTATATCAGACACAGATGTCGCTAAAATTTGACATTATCAACCTACACCAAAGATATCAACCAAACTCAAGCCAGAATGCATTCAACAGTCCAGTGAGTTATATAGCCACTACTGCCTCCCATTGAAAATAAAGATAAAATACAACAGAGAAAGGTCAAATAAAGATTACAACCTCACTAGATTAAAAAAAATACATCCAGCCCAGCTGGTTTAGCTCAGTGGTTGAGCATCAACCTGTGAACCAGTCAGGGCACATGCCCAGGTTGTGGGCTCAATCCCCAGTGTGGGGTGTGCAGGAGACAGTCAATCAATGATTCTGATAATTGATGTTTCTATCTCTCCCTTTCCCTTCCTCTCTGAATTCAATAAAAAAAATTTTTAAAAAATACATCCACATTAGTATTTTTCAGTTAGCAGGATTAACTCGTCTGTCAGATTTAACTATAGTATTTATTTATATATTTTATTGATACAAAAGCATCATAACAACACAACCTAGAACTATACAGCAAACCAGATAAAAGCAAGGGAGGAAGAAAGAAGGAAGAGATGGAAGAAGTAAGGGCAGGAACATAGTTCTAAAATTAATTCAAACTAAAAGTAAACAGTCCAAGAAATAGCAAAACCTAACTACAGTCAGGGGAGTTTTTGTGTGCCTTTGTATGTCAGATTCATTCAGAGGCCATTGCTTGACTTTTCTGTTGTCTTATTGACTAAATCAGGTCAACCACACAATCAGTCAATTTTTTAAAAAATAAGCTATGACCCCTTTCAGGGATAAAAAGGATATGTTTTAGAAAACAATAGTTTTAGCGATGCTGCATGACACAATATATTCAACAAAGTTGTCATTCAGTAATGATACAGTGATTGGTTTAGTTAGCCTAATAATGACAAAAATTAGGCTGATAAATAGTCCAATTACTACTTTTTATATCCAAACCAACATATGAAATCTGCCCCTTAAATGAACTTAAGAATTCAAGTGTGTTCATTTTTAGTCATCCAAGATAAGAAATATCCAATCCTTTCCAAGGAAAGTTCACTGTTTTTCTTTCAGTTGATAGTAGACACAAGGACAAGAAATATTAAATGTAACTACTTTCAAAGGGATTGAACTTTATAAGTTCTATTAAATGACATGTAAAAGCAATGAGAAGAAGAGACTTACTTCCCCTCATGTTATCTGTTGAAGAGTAAATGAGAACCTGCTCTGCTAAATTGATCATTTTTCATCAATGTTTAATCATTTAGGATAGAGAGAATGTATTTCATTAATATTAAATGAACATAAATTCTCTATATCCTTGGGTAAGAGAAAAAAATTACTGGCATTACTTTGAACAGTTTTCATGAAATAGATATTGAAGACTTTTACTACAATTAACAGATTCTTCATCTACATGGAAAATGCAGGTTATTTGTAAAAGAATAACTATGAATGGAAGAAATAGCAGAGCCAAAGATTTCAGGTGTTTTCTCTTTTATAAATGTATATAGTACTCAAAAATAGACATCAAAATGTAGTGACTACAGAAAACAAAATAGAGCCCAAGAAGATTTTTAAGCAAATCCCTTCAAACTTTCAAGAAATCCTGTTTAAAAGAATAGATATATGGAGGACTATGAATGAAGAAATCAGAAAAAGGAAGCAAAATGAAATGGAAGAGAAAATGGGGATTAGTAAAATAAGAGTAGAAAATGACAAATTTGGAAGAAAAGGAAAGATCCAACATATACATAATTGTTGTTTGAAATAATTAGAAAATATGAAATGAAAATAATTTCTTTTCAAAGGACTAAAAGGCAAAAATAATATTGCTGAAATATAACTGAATTAAAATCTATAGATTAAAAGACCACATGATGTTCCAAGAAGTGGTGTTTCTGAAAGATCAATGCAGACTTGCCCTGGTTAAGCTACCAGACTCTTGTGGGCATTGTGTCAAGAACATCAGGTTAACTATGAAAGAAAAAAAAATTATCAGGCTGACTTCAGGTTTTTCTAGTCACACTTAATGCTAAAAGGCAGTGGTAAATGGTCTACAAAGTCCTGAGAGAAAGGAAAAGTAATTCCATAATTTTATATTTGGCCAAGTTTTCATGAAACTAGAAAGGCCCAAAACATATATCCTCATATAGTCCAAAATTAGGGTGTGATTTAAGTCCTCTCTAACCCCATAATCCATGCAACAAGGTGACAATATTTCCAAAAAGCAAAATTAGTCAGAAACATATATATGCTAAGTCAGATAATGTGCTCCACACACACAAGCTAGCTTTCTATAAAACATCAATGGAAATTAATAGAATTACCTAAATATTTTTTCCACGAGAGGACATAGTTTTTAATCCCTAAAAACTATGCTGATGAAAGAAGGACAGGAGCCTAGTTCTAAAATTAAATCAAACTAAAAGTAAACAATCTAAGAAATAGCAAAACCTAGGTACAGTCTGGAGGAGTTTTTGTGTGCCTTTGTATATCAGATTCATTCAAAGTAATTTACAATTTTTTCTTTTACTTTCTGTGATATATTTTCACTTTAAATGTGTGTGTTTTCACCTTTGTGGATTTCATTTTGCCTCTAATAAGTCATTACTGCTGCAGTTTGATTAAAGAAAATGATTGCCCTTGAACTCTCTCTGTATTCCAAGGCAGCAGAGCAGGAAGAAACATATGGCACCAGTGCCATAGCAGCACAATTTTAGGCGTCCTCAAGAGCTATGCGGCCATGGTGGTGATTTGCTATCAACAATTTTGAGACTCTGATTCAGAGTAGTGGATTCATCGCCTAAAGATGCAAACCTGTGGGCCGGCCAGGCAGTCTCTCTCGTGTTGAGAGCCAGCCAGCTTTTCAGCACACAGCACCTGCATTTCTCTTTACACGACCACTGCACTCAGGAGAATTTGGACCAACTCAGCAGGCAAGGACAATAGGACAGGCATTTGCTCTGTAAATAGCACACAGCATGATTATTAAAACAACTGACTTTGTATAAAAAGAAAGGAAGAAGAGGGCTTGCATGTGATTACATGTCTATGTGTGTGCACGCTTTTCATGCACAAAACAGGAAAAACTGCTCATTTATGATCATTAACAAGACCTAATATCCAAGGTTGACTATATAATGACTTTTTTGAGTTGCAAATTTGTGAGTGTGAAAATGAAATTTCACCTCACTATCAGAGTATTGACATTGGAATTTCTTCTCAGCTAAAATCTGAAGTACCCACAATTCTCAGAACTATGGGTCTGGCATCTCTTTCTGGTTTGCTGAATTTATTTTTTTCTGGACAGCTTTGATGTAGTAATAGATTTTTATTATGTGAGTCAAGTCTGCATTCTTGCAAATTTGCAGTTCATTTTCCTCAATTCCTTCAGGACCAGTTTCCATAGACAGTTTGTGTGACCTTGTGAAAGCAAGTGTAGGACAATGATTTTTCTTTGCAAACTCACTAAACCTTTTATTATACTTGCATGAAAAAAAAGCTCATTTAGGGATTAAAAACTATTTTCTCTCATGAAAAAGATATGGAATCCTACTTTAGATAATGCTATTAAACATATCACTGGCTTCCTTCTTTCTTGGACATGCTGCACTCTACATCCCTTGAATCCTGATAGAAAGTGCTGCTACACTTATTTTTCATTATAATATAGATGTGTGACTTTGCAGGATGTATTTTGGTGATAGAAATGATCCCTTTTCATCAATTCTGTTGTTAATCCTTTGTTGAATTTCATTATGCCAATAAACAATAGGTACCTTGCTATCATGCAAAGGCAGGATTGCTAGTTAGGACAGCATAACCACAACCAAGCTTCCTCCTCCCACGTCCTGCCCCACGACTGCTCAACTCACTCTCCCACTCAGGAGGTTACATTATAAGCAAATGCAGTGGTTTCCCACAGGCATGTTCTCATGGGCAAGAATGCACAAAAGGAAGATAACACACACCCTGTTTTTGAGTAAGGACAAGAGGGAGTGTCAATATTGACATTCAAATATGACATGAGAAAGGACAGATTGTTGATGACAGCAATCAGGAAATTCCAAATGTTGTCCCTCATCAATTCAAATCTGTAACCCTTGACCTTGAACACTATGTTTACTCCTCTTTAAAAATCCCTCAGAGGTTCTCTCATCCCCAGGATAGTGTCAAGATCCTTAGCATGGCATTCAGGGCACTCAACTCTATGTTTCTTATCACTTCCTTGACCTTTTGTGCACTAAAGTGGGTTCTTCGGGGACCCCCACACACCAAGTGGTTTCTACTTCTGGGCCTTTGCTTAGGTTCTCCCATATGCCTAGAATCCCCTTCCCTACCTTTCCTTGACTAACATCTAATCCTGTAACACTCGTCCTCCTGGAAGGTGGCCTCCCCTTCTCTTTGTTCCCATAATGCCTTGCATATGAATCTCTCATTTTAGTTAGGTTAATTTAGTATCACCACCTGTTTATTTGTGTGTTTTCCTGAAGCATTATGAGGTTCTTCACCTACCTATCCTGAAGTCCTGGATAGCCTCTGTCAGATGCTAGGAACTTAATAAAGATAGGATGAATAAGTGAATTATTTTTGAAAGGCCCATCTTTAAAGGGAAAAACTGAATCATAAAAAATAAACCTAATTATTTCTTTGCTCTGTTACCTTGAGAAAGTTACTTTGCCATCAGTCCTAATTTCCTCACCTTCACAATGGGCATAATATCACCTACCTCATAGAATTGGTATGACAATTAAACTTAAAAAATGCCTACTAAGTTTCTTAGCCAAGTTCCTAACATATAATCAGAATTAAATAAATGTTCTGTACTATTATTAATCAAATAATTAATGTTAAGCCTTTGACTTCTAATATCCCTATATTTCAAGAGTTAAATTTTCAGAATTATTGGTATTGATTCATGTGGGATTGTTTTGGTCTCCTTTTGAAGGTTTTTATATTGTGTTACACTTTTTTCTGAATTATGCTGATCCTACCTTCAATTTTCTTCCTCTCTGTGTGAGAAGAAATAGCCAGTAATTCAGGTGCCCAGTAATTCAGGACTGGGTAACTTACACACATGTTGAGTCAGCAGGGACTCCAATTTAGAACCACATCAGCAGACAGCATTCTCTGTAAATATTTCAAAAATTGATGGGCATGGCTGTTTTCACTATTCCAAATTACCATATGTGTCCATCACTCAAATCTGTTTCCATTCACAAATAAGCTTCATGGTGTTCTGAAAAAAAGCAGTGAATCCAAATTTCTACATACATCAGTTTTAGTCATTCTCACTCCCATCAAAATTGGCAAAAGAAGGGGAGGTTTATAAATTGGTGACAAGAGTAAATTGTATGTAACCCTCTTGGTCAGCAATGCCTCAAAGCATGTTCAAAACTAAAGGTCAAATCCCCAAAAGTCAAAAGTTATTTTCCAAGGGCAGTAATCTTATTTTATTTCTTTTAAGACCACAAACATACTTATTTCCCTAAAGATTTCGGAGATTTGCTTATACTGTAAGGAGAATTGGAAATGAAGTTAACTTCAGCACTCCACTAATTGCAGACCACCCTGGTGCTTGAGTCAGGCGGTCTCCTCCTTGTACCACAAATATGCCATGCTCATTTCCATCTTCTTGATTTTACCCACATTTTCTTCATCCTGTATAATAACCTACTACTTTCTTGGTTCAAATCCTGGCTCCACTGTTCATTAACTCTGAGACCTTGGAAAATGTACTTCACTTTCTCTACACCTCAATTTCCTCATCTATAAAATGGGGATAAAAATAGTATCTAATCTCAGAGAGTTGCTCTAATAATTAAGCTAGACAATTATTTAATTTTTGTCCAATTTCTGGCCTTACATGGCATATACTTCATGACAAATAGGTATTTGTTATTCTTCTGTTGTCATTCTGCCTGTCCTACCCACCGGTAAAGGCTCAGTTCACCCTGTACCCTTCCTCACTGTTCTCTCTCTCATATGAATTTCACTCTTTACTTCATTTAATATATTTAATACTGGTCATGCCATGGTACATGATTATGTATAATATATACAGCACTTGAGATTATACATCCTATATAATAAAGAGGTGATATGCAAATTGACCGTCACATCCTTGCACAAGATGGTCGCCCCCATGTGGTCAAAGATGGCCGCTACAAGATGGCCGGCAGGGGAGGGCAGTTGTGGGTTAGCAGGCTGGCAGGGGAGGGCAGTTAGGGGTGACCAGGCCAGCAGGAGAGGGCAGTTGGGGGCGACCAGGCCTGCACGGGAGGGCAGTTGGGGGTGATTGAGCTGGCAGGGGAGCAATTAGGCATCGATCAGGCTGGCAGGGGAGTGTTTAGGGGATGATCAGGCTGGCAGGCAGAAGCAGTTAGGGGCAATCAGGGAGACAGGCAGGCGAGCGGTTGGGAGCCAGCAGTCCCAGATTGTGAAAGTGATGTCCGACTGCCAGCAGTCAGACATCCCCCAAGGGGTCCCAGATTGGAGAGGGTGCAGCCTGGGCTGAGGGACACCCTCCAGTGCACAAATTTCATGCACCGGGCCTCTAATATTATATATAACAGTAACTGCCCTCCCCTGCCGGCCTGGTCGCCCCCAACTGCCTCCCCTGCAGGCCTGGTTGCCCCCAACTGCCCTCCCCTGCTGGCATCTTGTGCCTACATGGGGGCGGCCATCTTGTGCGAAGGTGTGATGGTCAATTTTCATATTACCTCTTTATTATATAGGATGTAGAAATGTACCATAATGTGTTTACATATGTAAATATACATTCTTAGCACTTAGCATGGATAGATATAAAGATAAATGTATACATCGATATAGATGAAATAGACATAGAGATATAGAGATATAGAGATATAGATGATATAGATATCACTCTTTATACTATGGTATATGTCAATAATCAGTTCCCCTATTAGGCATTGAGGAGGATTATACATCCCATCCCTAGCTGTTCCAGATAGAGGGAGCCCACATAAGTAGTCTGGCCAATGAGTTGTGTATAGAAGTGGATGACATATCACTTTCAGGTCACAACATTTATTACTGGTGAAAGACTCTCTAGAATTCTTTCCCAACCCCCTAGTCATTGGTCCTGGGATTATTTGTTGAGACAAGGTCTCTATCAGTCTAGATTTGAGTGACTATAATGAGCAGAATCCCCTGATATCCATGATGTGTCTGTAGTTTAATAAGAAATAAATCTTGTTTTAAGTTTCTCAGGCTGGGATGAGGAGTTGTTTGTTACTGCAGCTACCCTGACTATTACACACACGTTGGTTTTGTCTTTGTAACTAGAATGCAAACTCTTTGAGGAGAAGGAGTAAAGTCTGACCCTTCTTTTTACCCCATACACCAATCACAGCCTGGATACATAGTAAGTATCTTGAGAGCTTGTTTGGAGGTTCTAGCAGGGGAGCGCAGCTACTCGTATACCCTTGACCGAAGACCGGTCCTCTCCTCGGGGGGGAAGGTCGTCCTCTTCGACCGAGCGCGCAGCTTCGGGAGGGACGCACATGGATCGGTGAGGGAGGAGGGGGACACCCGCCTAGCCAGCCAGATCAGCCGAATCAACCCTGGCGATCAATGGGGTGACAGATGTCGCAGCCAGATCGCCCTCACATCCCATAGTAAGTATCTTATACTTGACTGAAAACCATCCAAGTGTACTTCAAATGAAGAAACACATAAATGAGGCTTTCCTCCAAAGATTCCTATACTTCACTGATAATCAGAATCAATGACACATTTTTTAGAATACAGATTATCAGTGAGCATCTCAGAATTACTAATTCAAAATCTCTTGGGATAAGGTGGAGGGAATACATTTCCAGGTCTACTATTAGCACATAATTCAGTAAAACAAAGTGAATTGTTTTCTGGGTTACATGAACTGCTCTGCTTTCTCCATAATTGTCATGCAACTTTTTTCTAGGAGAACCATGTTCTCTTTGGAGCCAAATGTAATTATTTTGTAGGTGTCTGAATGACACTAGAAATATCATTGGAAGAACAGTCATATTTCTGAGCAGATGTTCTTGTGACTAATCAATTTCATAGAATGATGTCGAAACAGTCTTAAAACCACTCTTAAACCTTATTTTCTGATAATAATATTTTAGGTCTGTGCTTCTCTGTGTCACATGACCTACACCAGCCTTATTTACAGGTGCTATTACATCCCTGCCACACCTGGTTTCTGGGATTTGCCATCAGTTACACTTGGTGTCTGCCTGGAAAGAAATCTATTGGCTTTAGGGTCCTACTTGAGTATTTGGGGGCTGACTATTTCATTTAACACATTTCCACTTTAATAACTAGAAATTGGATCTGGGGATCGCAATTCTACTCTATTTTCCTATAAAAAGAATCATTCCTTTTGCAGCTGGGGATGTTCTGGGTCCCAGGAAGAAAATCAAGGTGCTATTCATCCTACAGAGAAAGGCACCTGGGAACTTAGGAGGATGAAGGGGAAAGTTGGTTAAAATTTTTCCCGACTTTTCCTCCTGCCATTTGAGACCCCAAAACTAAGAGGAAGTAGGGGCTCCAAGGAAATTGGGGTGGTCCCCAACATAAGTTTTAATTACAGCTCTATTGCCAGGTGTTTTCCTGAGGGACAGAACCTCATGTGGTTATTGAACAGCCTGGGAGACACCCCTAGGAGTCTTTTTACCCTTCTCTGTTGTCATTTTACCTGCATCAAGAGAAAATCCAAGGCAATGTAAATAATGTATATATTTTCTTTTAAAAAAAGACAGTGTAAATATTTCATAGACTCTACAGTAAATAATAAATACATTTGGAAAAAATTATATAAATATTTGATTGTTCACAGAGCAACTGTTAAGCCTGGAATTACGTATCCATGTTCAAAGAAATCCAATAAATCCTAAATTACATACAAATGGTTCAAAAGTCACCCAAACATAGTCATAGTACAATTTTTTAAATCACAGTATTTGTTTCTTAGCCAGGGGAGTGTTAAATCAAGATGTCACAGCCTGTAACAGCCTGTTTGTGGATCATCTGAAATTTTGGTAACTCCCAAGCTCCTATGCCTTCTGATAATACTGGGTGTGCATCTTGAAATAATAAAACACCCTCTGCCTATGAGAGAAATGCAGGAAAACCATGCCATGCAGCTGCTAGTTTTAATGCAAAGTTTCCAAACCTGCAATGGCTGTTCCCACAGAAAGACTGGCTTACAAACATCAAGTGCCTCTTGTAAACAGAGTAAGTAAAATTTTCTCACACCCAACAGTGGGCCAAATCTCTGAGTAGGAAGCTTCAACCTGATAAATGTTTTTTTCAGATTATCAGGTATGTGTTTTATTTTCATAAAACAATCTCTCCATCCTGCCTGCAGACTCCGGGTTCTTAATCTGCTTCGTTTCCCACCTCTCTGTTCTTCCAGAATTATATGGAACTCTAGTCCACATGACCCACCCACATTCATCTATGTTTTTCTCCACTTCTATTCTTTCCTGTCAAGTATACCCTTCGAGACACAGCCCCAGCATCACTCTCCTGGGTAACTGTTCTCACTGAACCTTGTACATGCCTGTATTTCAGCATCTGTCCCAGAGAATTTAAGTACTTGGTTATATTATTTATTCACCACTGTATCTCAGAATCTAGGAGACTGGCTGTCACATAGTTGGCTCTATAAAAATCTGTTGAATGAATGAATGAGTGAATGAATGAATGTCTCCCCTAGAGGGACACTATTTTTATTCATTGTCTCCTCAGAGCCTGGTACAGTGCCTCACACCAAGTAGGTAGGCAGTAAAGATATTTTGAGTGGCTAAATAGAGCTTATCAGGCAATATATCTGTGTGTGGTGAATGTATATGCAATATGTGAAATAGAATGAGAGAGATTAAGAGAAAAGAAACTAGGGAAGATTAATAGGTATAAGGTTTAATGAAGGTTTATGAAGAGGATGACGAGTATATTTTTTTCCAAAGATAAAAATCCTCATAATATAAAAAAAAATGTTCCTGATTACACCTATATAGTACTTACATGGCACATACCTCTAAGAAGCTCAAAGCATAACCAAAGTTAGCACGTTAAATTTTGCAGCAAATACCCCAGTGTGGTTGATGGAGACCATTAGTCCCCTCATTTTCCCCATGGAGGAAGCAAAGGCAAATTAAAGGAAAGTGTGTAATGGTCTTCCCAGAGGAACACAGGGATCACAAACATGCAGCACTGAATCCAGTTTCCTCTCCACAGCTCTGAGCGCACATTGCTCAAAAGGTTTAGACAAGCAAGTCTGGCATTAGGAAGCTCCAGTGATCTATAATCCACCAATAAACAAAAGTCCATGGAGTTAAAGCACTCTGGAGGACTTGACAGAGAGGTATGTGAAGCAAAATAAGATGTAGTCCCTGCCCTTGTGGAAGAATCTAATTGAGGCCATGAGACAAGACAAAACCCAGGAAACACTTAAATCCCAAATGCATAGCATTAAGTGGCAGGTGCAATTGAGTGGAAGAAATAATGTATCATTTAGGGTTCTTTTGTTGCATGCAACAGTGACTGAAGCAGAAAAGAAATATAATGATGGCATATGAAAAGCCAGAGGATAGGAAAGAAGGTGCATAAGTAGGAAGCTCCAAGGAGCTCCTTGAACGTTTACCCAGCCACCACTGCTGTAATGAACAAAAAATTGCCAACCATTTCTTTCTTTTTTAAAATTTCTTTTTAATATTATTGACTATATTCCCTATGTTGTCCTTTACCTCCTGGTAACTATTTTGAAACTGCCAATTTGTACTTCTTAATTATTCCACTTTTTCCACCCACCTTCCTAACCCCCTGCCACCTGGCAACCATCAGTTTGTTCTCTGTATCTATGAGTCCGTTTCTCTTTTATTTGTTCATTTATTTTATTTCCTAGATTCCACATATAAGTAAAATCATATGGTATTTGTCTTTCCCTGTCTGATTTATTTCACTTAGCATAATACCCTCTAAGTCCATCCATGATGTTGCAAATAGTATGATTTCATTCTTTTCTTTTTAACTATATGGATACATATTGCCAACCATTTCTTTTTGTCTCTTCATGATTCTGTTCAAAATTCAAACTCCCAGTAGAGAGAGTATAATTGGCTACATTTAGAGCAATACTGTGATCTTGGCTATATTGGAGATGAAATAGGCAGGATCTGGACAATGAAGCCCCTAAGGACCTCTCAGCCTCTCACCTTGGAGGGCAGAGACCCCTGATTTATTGTCCCTTTGTGATTCCACTCAATGAGTCATTCCCCAGAAGGGCACTGGGGTGTTCTCAGAACAGAAGAATGTACAAAGGGCTTCCAGAAGAAGGCAAAGTCTCTGTACCAATGATTCCTGTGAAAGGAAGTCAACAGAGGGGGAAATCCCTAAACACGAATCAGTGAAGAACTATGGAGAAGGTGGGACTTGAGATTGGACTAGATGAGATTCCCTCATCTGATTAAAAAGCAAGATGAAACCCATGACTAATATACCAAGAGGTGAGGATAGGAGGGGGTAAATATTACCGTCAAAGAATTTAAGTCCACTGGAGTTCAATAATAACTAACATAATTTAAAAAAACAAACAGGAGTCTATTTAGTTGCAGGCAAGAGACCACACAGCAGTGAAAAAGTGCACCAAATTAGCAAAGAAGTGAAAGTCAGGATGCTTTCAGTTCTAGCAAAGATGTCGATAGTGGTTATGTGAACCTAGCTCTATGAGCAGTGTGGAGTGATTGATGGATCTGTGCAGCATACAGGATTTTCAAACACGCCCTACTATCTGTGGATTAAAAAGAGTTTTCAGTTACATTCAGTAGAACTGGAATAAAGGAGTCACTCAGGTTAATGGTTCTTTGACTATTTTAGGTAGTTGCAATCAAGCACTGCATTCAACTTAGGTATCTTTTGGACAAAGGCAAAAGTTCTTTTGCAGCACTTGGGTACAGTTTAAATCACATAGTATAATAATCATGCTTTATATGTGCAAATACTTTAATGTTTCTCAAAAATTTTCACAAATGCTATGCCAATTGAGCCTCTCAAAAATTATATGCCTTACCTATGACCTCTGTTTCTAATCTGATTTTACAGAAAAGTATCAACCTCAGAGACATAAATCACTTGCCCAAGGTAACAGTCAAGGTCATCCAAATGACTTTATATGTTCTTTTTTCAAGTTGTGCTAAATAAAGAGGCAACAAAATATTGCACCTATCTACAAACGTTAGAAATCCATGTTCTCCTTAACATTCAGACTGAATCAAATAACCTAATAAATATTTATATCTTTTTAAGGATAATGATGATATTTCTCTGATTAAAACAAAATAATGATAACAGCTGTTTCAATGGGAGAAGAGCCCTGGAGAGAATATTTCATCAGTTAACAAATATTTACTCTGTACTTTACTTGGTGAAAAATCTCCCCTAAGAAAAGCCAGGGCTCATGGCCATGGCGCTGGGAAAAGCCATCAGAGTAGGACTAGATGGAGAAATGGGGAAAAACTGGACTGGACTGTGACCGGAGTTTTAGGAGAGAGGAATCCAAAGGATTTCAGACAGGGCAAAACGGGAAACTAGAAATGAGCAGGCTATGGAACCAAAGCTGCAGCCTGAAGAAGCAGAAAAGGCAGGGAGAAAGCAGACAGTAACAAGACAGGAGCCAGAGTCCCAAGCGCAATGGTGGGGAGAGGGTGCTGGAGAATGAGGACGCTCCCCAAGGCTTCCTGTGAAGTACCCACAGCCTGAGCTGGCTCCCAGAGCCTCGTGAAAGGAAGACATAAGAAAGTCCAGGACAGAATCTCCTTTAAAGAGCTCCTGATCAGGCTGGAAGGATAAAAGGAATAGTTGATACCATAGGACAGGAAACCAATACCAAACAAAACAAGTTAATGTGAGACACAGGAGTTCAGGTAAGGAAGGGACCATTCTAGACTAGGGCAGTCATGGAAAATGTCACCAAGGCATCACAGACCTTGAGAAATGTGCTTTTGATTCATTTGTCTTGCCAATTTGCTTTGAAATGTAATGTAGACTTGTGTTTCACTTTTCAGATTGTCACTCTTGGGAGTGTAACCCTTGGTCCCTTTATTTACTTTTTTAAATATATTTTTTATTGATTTCAGAGAGGAAGGGAGAGAGAGAGATAGAAACATCAATGATGAGAGAGAGTCATTGATCCGCTGAACTCCTGCACACCCCATACTGAGGGTGGAGCCCTCCACCCTGGCATATGCCCTGACCGGAAATTGAACCGTGACCTCCTGGTTCATATGCCGATGCTCAACCACTGAGCCACGCCAGCCAGGCAGTCCTTTTATTTGTTTTTTCTCTGCCTATACTGGTTTCTCTGAAATCCAGCCAAAGTATCAGATCAGTATGCCTTCCTTGTATCTAATTTCAACATGCTATGTTGGGTGTCTCCGCTCTGTGCTTGACACTGTACTGGACAGAAATTTTCCAACGCTAGGGAGAAGATCATGAGAGGAGAGGGGAGGGGGGAAAGCATGAAGTCAAAACCAGGCGAGGTATTTCACATTGAGGGTAAACTTTGGGATGGGGAGGGAGTGGTGGGAGGTCTCAGACTGGATTCAGTGATTCCCCCAAGGGGAGAGGGTCTGCTTTGTGTTGTTCTGGGCACACACTATAGAAAGCATTCGATTAGTTGAGAAGATATGAGCATGAAGTCAAATGGGTGGCATGGGTAACCAGGCAGTTTTCTGTGGCTTAGTGTGGCTTCTGGGGGCCCAGGAATTACAGGAAGCCCAGTTGGGGAGGGGTGCAATGAAGACTGATGAGTCAATATGGGATTACTGAGACCATACACAAGCCATGATGTTGGTCTTCAGCAGCATGGGCCAGGGTGGTGCCCCGAAAGCAGGTGAGTCCAGCTACCCTCAGCAGGCACTAGGACAGGCTCCAGTGACCGAGGGAATGAAGGACCTCTCAGAGGAATCCAGCAAGGACCAGGCAGCAGCACCACTGCCTCTCAACCCCCCATAGCCATGCAAACTTATTACAGTATGTGCCACTGGGAAGAAGGAGGGGGTGGGAGGTCTCCTAAAAGGAAGAAAAATGACCCTGATTAGGATTTTGAACTTTCAAATTTTGAAAGAAATGATTAGAAATGTCATATTGAGTCAACTTTAAATGAAGAGATCAACTTCCCCATTCCACCACCAACAAAACTGAGGATGAGGCCAACTTCGGAAAATAAAGTTACTTTTTTTTAACCTATTTAGTTGAAAGACCACATGTAGATAGTCAAAGTTATAGTGCCAGGGTATTTAGAGACAGCCTGTATTACTTATAAAACAAATTCATAGACACAGATAATATTATGAAGGTTTCCACAAGGGAAAGGGGTTAGGAGGAGGGTGAAGAGGTTAAGGGGAGTCAAATGTATGATGATGGAAGGAGACTAGATTTGAGGTGACGAGCACACAATACATCATACGGATGGTGTGTTATAAAATGCACACCTAAACTTATATAATGTTATTGAGCCGATGTCACACCAATAAATTTAATTAAGAAATAAATAAAATAAATGGTCTATTTCATTGTCTAGCTCATCTTGATTTTCATTTAGAAAATAAAATGCATTATCCAGAGACTATTATCATTTCAGAAATGGTTCCTCTTTCTAAGAAAAAGAGTCAGCATGCTCTTCCCAAATAAAAGGAAACATTGTTACATATGTAGAAAATACAAAGTCAGTTTCTAACAGTAAGTGAAACTTCTCTTCCAACAAAAGCTTACTCCCACTTGCTTTGGTGAAAGGAAAATTTTCTTTTGGCCTCCTTTCAAGTAAAAAGGAAATCTCCAATGCTACATACACACTATTCCCAACTTATGAAGAGATGGCAAGTGCCCAATATAAATATTATAGCCAAAGAAAGCTAAAGAAAAAAATTTCTGTAGGGTCAAAAAATAAAATGCTCATAAAGGCTGAGGGCAGAATAGGTCTTAAAATGACAATTCTGGGTACAAAGAAGCACATTAAAGGGCCCCATTCCTTTACTAGACAATGACTACACCACTTCTGCTTCCCATTGCTCAAATTTTTCCCAAATCCAAGAGAAGTCTGGCTTTTTTCCAGCTTGAGAGTAAGTCTACATTACTGTGTGGCACAACTTGAGGGATGCAGAAAAACAATAAATAACCTATTTACCTTAGGTCAGCATGAAAACCTGAAATTACCATTGCAAAAAGTAGCCAGCATGATAAAAGATAATTTTCCCTTATAATGGAAAAATACAAAATAAAACAGAGGTGCTGTTTTCCAGTTCAAAAATCAAGGGGCAAATACTTTTGATGATAATATGCAATTCTCATGAGGTTTCAGTGATGATAGCACTCGCTGCTGGTGGCCTACATCCTTTTCCTACACAATATGGTGATATCTAGCCAGAGCCACAGAGGTATTCCCGGTCTCTGAACAGCAACACTTTCATTCAAGTCCTAAGAATTAACCTAATAAAAGAATTCAGAAAAAGCAAACAGCTGCATGCACAAAGATATTTACAGCAGTCTTGTGTATACCAAAACAACTAAAAAACTGGAAAGAACTAACTGTCCAAAATAGCTTTACTACACATTAACCTAACATTCTGCTTCCTTGAAATAATGTATAATGCAAACATCTGAAAACATGGACTACGTTTACTATATAATGTTAAATAGAACAATAAAATATCAATTAGCCCCTCCACTTTGTCATAGATATGTTGGAAATATTCACTTGCAATCTATATATATAAAAGCCTAAATGACCAACTGATTGGCCGGTAGCTTTGATATGCACTGACCACCAGGGGGCAGATGCTCAGCACAGGAGCTTCCAAGCTGCCGTGACTTGGCAGCTGTGGTTCTCTGGTTTCACACCCGGAACCAGAGAGGAGGGAGCCCAATTCTGGGATGTGTCACCCGAGAACTGCCCTCTCACAATCTGGGACCCCTCAGGATATGTCAGAGAGCTGGTTTCAGACAGATCCCCGCAGGCCAGGCCAAGGGACCCCACCGGTGCATGAATCCATGCACCGGGCCTCTAATAGGAAAACAATGAGAATAGTTTTATTCTGGTCTTGGGATTCCATATTTTTCTTCTTTAAGAAGTCCTTGACTTTATTTTATGATCTTAATAAACAAACTATTCTACCTCTTAAATGTATATTTTTTAAGAAAGTCTCTTCAAGAGGCAATGTGTTCTGACATAAATTCAGATGGTAGAATGACAACACATTTAGAAGGATTGTCTTTCAATGAAGACAATTTAGAGATTAAACAGTAAAGGAAAGGGAAAAGGCTAGAGTGAGGATAGTGTCTGGGTGACACCTGACTCACAGTAACTATCTCTTCAACAAGGAGAATCACACAGGGAGTCCCGGTGAGGGAACTTTTAAAGTTCTGTTTCAGTTTTTCCCTTCTGAAGCTTTCTCTCTTTTAACTATGGAAGGTGAGAGATTTAAAAAAAAATCACTTCTGGGGGAGAGCTCATTGCCAAATCTGAGCAGAAAAGAAAACAGCGGCTTTGACAAGAGTTTGCAACTAAATAAGATTCTCACACCTAAGAAATAATTGCCCCATCAAAAGTGCCCAGAGGAGCATTTAAAATCAAAGCCAAAAGTGACTTACGGGTAGTCTGAACATTGGACAGAGCCCAGCATCTGAAGGTTAAAGTGTTTTCTAAGGAGAGGACAGAAACCAAAGTCAATTCCGTAGATACAGATAGTAAATGGAATTGAGTGTTCAAAGGTGTACTTGGGAGTTGTACTTCTCTGAATCGCAGGCTAGAGCAGAAAGGGCACTACACCAGGCATGAGAAGACTGGGTACTAATCACAGCTCTGCTGCTAACTACCTGATGCCCTTAGAGAGGGAAAATCACAACTTTATTTGCTATTTTTGATGTTTTCTTTTAATCTGAAAATTGAAGAAATTCAGTTAAATTGCTCAGGTCTTCTCACAGAACAGAACTGTCTTGGTGGGGCTGCCTGGGAAGCTGGTACTCAGTGTTAGTAGATCGTGTCAAGAAGCATGTTGTCATCAAACGAATATTTCATGGAGATGGAGTCTCCATTGCCAATTCCCTCCAGCCTTAAACCACCAGAAATACACTTACATTAAGCAGGTGAGGTTGACTGGCTCTTTGCACGTATTTGTGTTAAGATGGGAGATTGTACGGAATTTTAAGGCAGGCTCAAGAAAGCATGGTTTTGTATTGAATTGGGTGCCCTCAGAAAGCAGGGACAATTCTATTATCTCAGTAATTCTTTTCTACTGGACAGAAGGAACAGGGTTGGACTAAAGTTATAACATTGTAAAGAAGCAGCACTCACTCATGTGGACCCAGAAAGGGGAGTGTTTGACCATTTTGGTTTGGACAGTGTGCTTGTTTTCAACTGTGTGCAGACATGTTCACGCAGTGGCTTTGTCTTTGTCTTGCTCCACCCATGATCAGTGAGTGGCACCGTCTGATGCCGATATTCTGAGAAACTGTTTCTGTCTAACAGAGCTCCATGGTCCAGCTGTTGGAGCCAGACAGCTCTAAGCTGACAGTAGTCAGAGGCTGCACTTTCCTTCTCACCATGATGAAAATAATTAACTCCAGGGAGAAGTAATTAGCTCAGAAGCCAGAAAGGGAGGCCCCAGGCTGGAAGCGATTGAAAGGTAGAGAGTCAATCCATAAATCTAAAGCTCTAGGAAAATGAGCCAGACAACAAGTAAAAGGTATTGACCTGGGAGAAAAAAGACAGAGACGTATGAGCAGGTGACATAAGATAGCTGAGGAACTAACTCCTGGAATGTAGAGCTTCTATAAGGCAGCTCCATTGATGCACAGACCTGCAGCTTTCATTGCTAGGGCAGATTTTTGAAGAGATTACTCTAGGCCAGACATAGTAATAGCCCAAGTGTTTCCCAGCTCTGTGCTTTTTTGACACCTTGCTCCAAACGGTATTTTACTTTAAACATGAAACTGATTTGTGCTTGAAATAACAACTGTTGGTCTATTTTAATAGTTTATTTTATTAAAAATTGAATTAAGTCATGAGATGATGGGAACTGTTCAATCTCTCAACAGTCTGTGTGCAGGTCAGGGGACCACTGTTTACCTTTTGAAAGTATAGAAATAATATTTAGAAGGATATCAGTTTATACAGATGGGAAGAATATGCATTTTGGATGCTCTGGAACCTTTCTGGTTTCAAAGAGTGTAAGTCCCATTTCTCAAAGAGTGTATCTGCTCATCACAGAGCATGTACCATTCTCCCAAGCCTATAGAACCTATATTTAAAAAAAAAAACTTGTCTTGCCCATACAGACCTATTTAGTGATGCTAACTTCCACAATCCATACTGGTTAACTGGTTACCAATTCCGGGAGGCATCTGTGAGACAGGAAACTGGGTAAGACTGAGAAGTGTTTAGAGAGCACATGTGGAGGCACAAAGCCTCTTCACCCTGCATCTCTGGGTTTCCTGGGTGCACAGTTAGCCAGGATGAGTACTAGATATCGCACGGGGCAACCAATATCCAAGGAGGCCCTCATCAATCTTTCTAAGCTGCAGCAGTACCCATGGGCTGCAGAATGACAAAGTGGTGATTCTGGCATTGGTTCCAGTAATTGAATCTGCAGCATCAGAGGCAGGGCCCCTCCTGTGAAGTGGGTTCCTCCAGGGAAGTCTTCAAGGTACTTGGGTGGACCCCCAACCTTTGGCAGAAAGAGCAATATTTGAATATACCAAATCAGGAAAATAAAAGCAATAAAAGGCAGTTTACTAAATGAATCCACATGAACTGAACTACGTGCTACAGTTCATCTGGATGAAGATCACCCAGAAGGTTTTAATGACTTCCACCACACCAGTAGATTCTGCAATACCCTCTGAGTGTCATTTCCTAAACCTCCTTCTTGAGGAAAAAAATGTATTACCAGGAATAAATAGAAATGTACTTGACCCTTACCCATTTCAGGCCTTTGTTTCTAGTATCTGTTTTAAGATGTGTGTGTGTGTGTGTGTCTGTGTGTGTGTGTGTGTGTAAATATCCTATATAATAAAAGGCTAATATGCAAATCAACCAAATGCAGAACAACCAGTCGCTATGATGCACACTGACCACCAGGGGGCAGATGCTCAACGTAGGAGCACCGCTCAGCCAGAAGCCGGGCTCACAGCTGGTGAGCGCAGTGGCAGTGGCAGGAGCCTCTCCTGCCTCCGCTGCAGCACTAAGGAGCAGCAAGCAGGCAGGCGGACATCCCTGAGAGCTCCCGGACTGCGAGAGAGCACAGGCTGGGCCGAGGGACTCCCCCTCCCCCCACCAAGTGCATGAATTTCATGCACTTGGCCTCTAGTAATATATAAAAATAGAATATACTTATAATTTACTCTCATTGTAATTTTTATGCGTTAACAAAAAGTAAAACAATATTCTTCCTTCTCAGGGAAACCTTCCATAAGACCTTTTCTGAACAGAGTTTTAGTGGAAAGAATAAATCATGCAATTATGGACTAGCAGACTTTCTTAGGGTTCAGGTTCCACCACTGTTATTGGACCTCAAAAGGAACTCGGAGATGCAGCGATTCATCCTGTCTCTTCAGTCCCCACTGATGTGTGGATGAAAAAGGTGGCACATACTAAACCTGACAAGCTCAGGGAGGCCTGCATGATGGGCATGATAAACTCAGAAACCGAAAGTAGCCACAAAGGATGGTGGGAACATAAAAATTCCTAACTGAAAGCAGGTCATGGCGGGTAGTCATATCCTAGGCCTGTAGCTTCCTTGACAAAGGTCAATCTTTACCTTAAGTGAACCTGTCTATGTCTTTTTGCATCTAAGATATACCTTCAGAATGTCAGAGTAATCTCTTTTCCCAGATCCCTCAGGACGCAACCACCCACCAAAGCATGAGACTACAGAACCCCTCATGTTATCTTGTATGCCTTATACCATCTCTGTGTGCTGTAAATGTTATTAACTATGCTGCTCCCACCAATGTAAAAGAAGTATGTGCTTCTTTATTCTGCCTTATTTTCCAGTTCCAGAGATCTCCCAGCCCCCCCTCCTCCCCCCCACCACCACCACCCAGCTTTGCTTTCTCAATTTGTTGAGATTTTGTTTCCTGGCAATTATTGTCAGTTTGGCTCAAATAAATTCATAAAAATTCTCTACCAATTTGGACATTTCTTATGTTGACAATGAGAACAGTGAATTTTGTAAAAATAAAAAAAAAGCCTAAGTTCCCAGCAGCTCTCAAAGGGTTAATGTGGGGCTCTTTAAGGGTGGCTCTCCATGGGCTTGATCACATCCAACAACCTGTCTCCAAGGATGTCCTATGCCTCTTCATGGTCGGATATAAATGAGGCCACAATCACCTCCACTGAGTAGCTCACATGAGTCACTGTTGACGTGAGTGGTTCTCATACTTTGCTGCATATTAAAATCACCAGAACACTATTAAAAAATATCCTGATACAAGGCCCCAACCCAGACCATTTAAATCAGAATCTCTATTAGTAGACCCAAGCATCAGTACTTCTTGAAGCTCCCGAACAATTCTAATGTGCCACCAAGTTTGAGAACCACCGGTTTGAGGTAAAGGCACAAAACACACAAACAACTAAGGTCAGTAAATATTTCATTACTGTGGCTGGGTTGGAATGGAGCCAAACTAACCCCAATGACATTTTAGAGACAGCCACTCCCAAGAGTTGGGGAGGAGATGAAAGGAGCTTCTTCACCTGAATAAAGGCCCATTTACTTCTACAATATGTGTGTGCAGGATGTTGAAGTTCAGCCTGTGGGTGGGGCAGGGTTTAGTGAACCATTCTTGCCAAGCTTGAAAAAGTAGAGCATGCTCAGAGAATGCAGGAAGGGATCCCTCTGTGGATCTCTGTACCTGAGTAGAAATGATTTCTATCTCCTAAGGCCATAGTTGATGAAGGCCTATAAAGCTACCTTTTGGGGTATGAGACAGAGTCCAAGAATAGGACATCTTTTTCATTTTATCTAGGTCCTCCCAAGCACTCACCTTCCTTTGCTGCCTCTATTTGCATGCTTTCCTTGGGTACCAAGTGCCTGGGAGCAAAGTTCTAGTGACAAACAAACTTTGATGTCAAAGCCAGGATGCAAAAATGGGCAGCTGCTCTTTTTCTATGAAACTCAAAGAATATTTTGCCATATACTTGAGCCAACTAGTAAGATTCTATTCAAAGTTGTATATTCTGCTCAGTGTTAAACTTACCCACACAATCAAAGGATAGTTACTAACAAATTTGCTTTAATAGCTTGCTATTTAGTAACAATCTCAAAGTCTGAGGAATCTTAGACTAATGACCCTAGTGCCTAGCTCCTTCACTACTTTTCAGTTTTTCTGGTTCCTTCCTTCTTGTTTGGATGATATAAACACTGTATATTGCTCAGAGTATTTTATATTTAAGTAGAGGCCTAGTGCACGAAATTCATGCATGGGGCGGGGGTTGTGTCCCTCAGCCCAGCCTGCACCCTCTCCAATCTGGGACCCCTCGAGGGATGTCCGACTAAACGGGCAGTCAGATAGCCCTCTCACAATCCAGGACTGCTGACTTCCAACCGCTCATCTGCCTGCCTGCCTGATCACCCCCTAACCACTCCCCTGCCAGCCTGATCGATGCCTAACTGCTCCCCTGCTGGCCCAATCACCCCCAACTGCCCTCCACTGCAGGTCTGGTCACCCCTAACTGCCCTCCCCTACAGGCCTGGGTCCCTCCATACTGCCCTCCCCTGCAGGCCTGTGTCCCCCCCAAGTGCCCTCCCCTGCTGGCCTGGTCACTCCCAACTGCCCTCCCCTGCTGGCAAGGAACCCCTAACTGCCCTCGCCTGCTGGCCTGGACACCCCTAACTGCCCTTCCCTACAGGCCTGGGTCCCCCCCAACTCCCCTCCCCTGCAGGCCTGTGTCCCCCCCAAGTGCCCTCCCCTGCTGGCCTGGTCACTCCCAACTGCCCTCCCCTGCTGGCCAGCAACCCCTAACTGCCCCCGCCTGCTCGTCTGGACACCCCTCACTGCCCTTCCCTACAGGGCTAGGTCCCCCCCAACTTTTTTTTGGGGGGGGGGGGGCAATAAACATATGTTGTCTAGTTGCTGAAGTGATCGCTCTTAACTGCACTCCACTGATTATCAGCTAGGGGTAGCTCCAACCTCTGCCTACTTATGAACTCATTTAAGCGTCCTTAAGCGCTATGGAGTTTGCACTAGGAGTAGATTCATCCTTCCGTATAGGGCTCTGGAGCACAGAGAGGTTAAATCATTGGATCAGCATCACAGAGCTAGAAAGAAACCACAGACTGGAAAAGCCGGATTTCACCCCAGGCAGGCTGGCTCCAGCATCTTTTTTATGAAGACTGAGTGAACCATGAAGCCTTTCCCTTGCTATTGCGTGTGTCTTCCTTTAGACCACATACTTTCAAATGTATTGCTTTTTTTCCACTCAGAATTATTTTCAAGGTCTTCACATTGCTTTATGGAAATATTGTACATTGTTTCCATAAGAAGCACAGAACAGATTTTACAAAGCCATTCCTGCCTGACCGGCGTGGCTCAGTGGTTGAGTGTTGACCTATGAACCAGGAGGTCACAGTTTGATTCCCAGTCAGGGCACATGCCTGGATTGAAAGCTTGGTCCCTAGTGGGGAGACATGCAGGAGGCAGCCAATCAATGACTCTTTCTTGTCATTGATGTTTCTATCTCTCTCTCTCCCTCTTCCTTCCTCTCTGACATCAATAAAAATATATATCATAAAAAAGCTATTGTTCCCGTCACAGATACCCAGATTACTCCCATCTCTTGCTATTACAAACAGAAAACAGGAGGCATCCTTGTATATATCTCTTGTGCACTTTTGCCAGAAACTTTCTGCAGTGTCTAATGAGGAGTGAAACTTCTGTTGTATTAAGTAATGGTGCAGTTAAGTTGACTAATCATTGCCAAGTTACTCTCCAGGAACCCTGAGACTGGCTCATGCTGATGGTGCATGAGCAAGAATAGCTCTGGACAGGGTCCATGACCAAGCAAAAATGAATAACTCAAAAACCATTTGTAGTCTCTTATTCTTTCATTGCCAGGCTTCTACCTAAACCCCTTTTAGCTTAAGCCAAATTTTTAAGAATTGCTGTAACTATTTTTATTCTCACTAAAAATAGATTGTGTATTACATAGACTCATTAATACCACATTTCAAATCCCAGTTATAATTTCAAATATGACTTCATACTGTGTATAACTCATAATATATAAAAACTTTCATGTATGTTTTTTGTTTTCTATGCCACAATAATTCAAAATTAATTTGAAAGTTAAAATATACCTATCCATACAAAGTATGTACAAATATACTAGTTAGCAATAGTACTCTGCTCAAGGAACCACCTTAAGAAATGACAGTCCAGGCCTAACCAGTTTGGCTCAGTGAATAGAGCATCAGCCTGTGGACTTAAAGGTTCCAGGTTCGATTCTGGTCAAGAGCATGTACCTTGCTTGCGGGCACATACCCAGTAGGGAGTGTGCAGGAGGCAGCTGATCGATGTTTCTCTCTCATCAATGTTTCTAACTCTCTATCCCTCTCCCTTTCTCTCTGTAAAAAAAATCAATAAAATATATTTTTTAAAAAATAAAAAAGAAATGACAGTCCAGCTCTGGCCAGTGTGACTCAGTTGGTTGGAGCATCATCCTATACATCCAAAGGTGGTAGGTTCAATTCCCAGTCAGGGCACATCCAGGGAGTGGGTTCTATCCCTGCCTGGGGTGCATGTGGCCATGTGGAAGGCACCCAATTGATGTTTCTCACATTCTCTCTCTCTCTCTCTCTCTCTCTCTCTCTCTCTCTCTCTCTCTCACCTTCTTTCCCTCTCTTTCTCTCTTTAAGATCAATATTTTAAAAATGTCAGTCCAACTATAAGGCATGCCTGAGTTTAAAAGGGTTCTGGGGGCAAGGGTGCGGGGGGGAGGGGAGAAGAAAGAATAAAGAGAAATTATACCCAACACATAAATCGCCAAGAATGTGCTGGCCAGATTCAGATTGTTGGCAGGAAAAGATTTTTATAATTTCTTTTCCATAATTTAGCTTAGCCGGATAATTACATTTAGAAAAATAAGAGCGTAACCACAGATGTGTATGTAATGGAATTTTTTAAAATGTAGATATATCTCTTATGGAAATAAAAGGGGCAATAGAAGGCTATCATTATCAACTTTAGAACAAAAGTTGTATTCATGCCAACCGAAAGAACAATTAAAATCAGCCAGGGAGACAGAGAATGCCAATCTTATCCACTTGTCACTTCAGCAAGCCAGTTTGACAGTTGTGCACCCACTCTCGCTGACGCATTTGTAAGAAATAGATCAGCTTCGACAGGTGTGGGAAGCAAAGCCTTTGTATCCAAACCAGTTTCACCCAAAGAGTTCAGAACTTTGTTTTAAGCAGCAGCTTTGGCTAACATCATTCTTGATTCTCCATAAATAGTTGACAGGTTCTGGGAAGGCAGCATGCAGAAAATAAAAAGAACACAGGCGTTGAGGTCATCTGGGTGACCATCCCAATAGTTATATGGTCCTGGGAAAGTAACTTAACTTCTCCTTCTGGAGGTTCCAAAGGAGATTCTGATTCCTTGCCTCTTCCAGCTTGGATGCCTTGCCACTTATGTTCCTTGGCTCCTGGCCCCTTCTAGCAATCACATCCCTTTGACCTCTGCTTCCATCACCACATCTTTTTCTCTTACTCTAATCCTCCTACTTCCCTCTTTTACTTATAATGGCCTTTATGATTGCATTAGCCTCACCCAGATAAACCAAAATAATCTCCCCATCCTCAGGTTCTCAATTTAAGCATATCTGCTAAATCTCTTTTGCCATATACTTGCAGGTTCCAGAAATTAGGACATGGGCATCTTTGGGGAATACTATTCTGACAACCACCTTAGTTGTATGACATTTGGCAAGATGCAATCTTAATGGACCTCAGTTCCCTTACCTGTCAGATGGAATTTTTAATTTATGAGGATTGAATCAAATAATGACTGTAGCATACTCAATAAAGGCCCTGGCTCACAGAGCACGTGTTCAGTAGTCACAAGCCATAACACCATCAAGAACAAAAATTAAACAACAAAAAGAATGATGCAAATGGCCTGAGAATTTTATAATTTAAATTGTTTTCATTTCTCCATTGAAAGGCATCTTTATGTTCATATTGAAACAATATATCACTTGATTTTTTTCAAGCTATAATCAGAACAGGAGTTTATGTCATAAAAATGAAGGATTACTTAGAGCATTAGTAATAGGTTAACAAGAGTGCCTAATAGAAAAGACTAAATGAAACTTGCCTTAGCTCAAAAGAAAAATCAAAGTGGTGAGCTAGAAAATAGATATAAAAAGCCTTGAAACTCCACATTTCCAATGGCCCAGACAGCAGACATCCAATAGTGTATATCCAAGAGATATGGGCAAAGATTCAGCTACATGGTGTTTGTAAAAGCATCTATACTAATAATAGAGGAATATGCAAATTGGTCAGGATGTCATCATGTAACGACCAATCAGGATGGGGGCAGGGCCACAGCGGAGAGCTCTCAGCATGCCTGTGCCAGGGTTCCGAAAGGCATGGAGAGGAAGGGAAAGCAGATAGGCAATTAGGGGGATCAGGCCAAGGAGGGGAGAGCAGATAGGCAGTTAGGGCGATCAGGCAAGGGGGGGGAGCAGATAGGCAGTTAGGGGGATCAGGCCAAGGAGGGGAGAGCAGATAGGCAGTTAGGGAGATCAGGCCAGGAGGGGAGGGCAGTTAGGGGGATCAGGCCGGCAGGGGAGAGCAGTTAGGGTGATCAGGCCAGGAGGGGAGAGAAGTTAGGGGGACCAGGCTGGCAGGGGAGAACAGTTAGGCAGTTAGGGGGATCAGGCCAGGAGGGGAGAGCAGTTAGGCAGTTAGGGGGATCAGGACAGGAGGGGAGAGCAGGTAGGGGTATCAGGCTGGCAGGGGAGAGCAGTTAGGGCCATTAGGCTGGCAGTGGAGCAGTTAGGGGCATCAGGCAGGCAGGCAGGTGAGCGGTTAGGAGCCAGTGGTTCCAGATTGTGAGAGGGATCCTGGATCGGAGAGGGTGCAGGCCGGGCTGAGGGACCCCCTCCGCCCCCCGCACCCCATGCACAAATTTTGTGCACCAGGCTTCTAGTAGTTTATAAAGGGGAAAAAGTGTGAAAATCTAATTGTTGTACAGTAAGAAACTCTTTTAATAAATTAAGCCAAATATGTTTTTTTAAAGAAGAAAAAGAGAGAAGAAACATATCAAAATGTAGTAAGTTTTGAATTGCAATTAATGGTGGGTAATTTTTATTTTCTTTCATTTGCTTAGCTTTATATTCTAAATTTTCTATAGTTCTCTACTTTGTAATAGACCAAATCCAATGTTGTTTGTTTCTCTGCAGAGCTTATTGGTTTTACATTGCAACATGGAATGAGCAGTTCAGTTGGTACTCTGCCCCACAGACGAGCCAGTGGTACTAGAACCTGAAGAGCCAGGCAAGAACTTCCCTGGTTCTCAGGAGTCCAAGAGCTACATTTAAGCCAGACATGAAAGCAAGCAGGCACCACAGAAGGGTGCTGGACAAGTAGGGATTCTGGATAATGGAAAAGGCTAAAAAAAAGTATATCCTGAGTTGGGTAAAGATAGAATTGAGTGGTTAGATCAAGACATCCAAAATAAAGAGGTCTCTGAATATAAGCCTTGACTACTTATTCATGTCAATTTTTATATTAGCATTAATTCTCTATGCCTGTATTTACATGAGTAAACCATACTTCCTGCTGCATTCAAAAGTATTGACCTGAGATTATCTCAGGGACATGGTAAGCAGGGCATAAGGGATACGGGGGAATGACTCTTCCGATGTTATAGCCCAACAAAACAACAACAAATAATATTATCCTCATGTAGCACCTCAGGTAAGTACATCTGTGCCCTAGACTTGCTTTTCCATTCATTAACTGTGTGACCTTGAGATCAATTATCTTCTCAGAATTTATTCCCAGAGATGATCAAACTAGAATTAATAGTTTTCTATTATTTTTGGAAACAGCAGGAGGATGGAACAAGGGATAAATGGAAAAACCCCACCCTTTCTACTCTTGCTTAAAACCAGAGCAATTACTAGTATCATTTTTATCTCTTTTATTCATTCACATTTCTTCATAAAATTTTGTTTAAAGAAAAAGTTCCATTGTCATTATAAAACAATTTTAAAATTCATTGACTAGATGACTTCTAATGAAATCCCAAAATATAACCATCTATCTAGAAGGACTTCAGATGGTGGCCAGGAAGTCAAGAAACAAAGGATTCAAGGGCTCAATGCCTGAAGCTTGAGGACAAAGGGACAAAGGTAATGGCTCTATAATGCAGACCAAATGCAAGTGAACACCCATCAGGAGCTAGTAAGCCAGTGAATCTGGTTCTACATCCTGTCTTCCCACTTTTCCAGGTAATCCCCTACCACCCACAATTCTTAAGTGGAACATTTGCTTTATTGTGATTACATTGGCCAGGTCAAATGGGGCCAAGAGTGCATTGCAATTATACTCTACACCCAAAGCTTTACGTAAATGGAAGGAACAGGATGGGAGCACATGCATATTTATTCATATCTCATTGTCACTTCTAGTTTAGTTAATTACCAAGGGTACGGAATAGAAAAAGCCAGAGGACAGAAAAGGGGTTGTATTTGCTTAGGTGTACAGATAAGAACAAAAGCCAGCACTTGCTCCTTATTACCCTTCGTTCCTACCCTCTGAAAACCTGTACACCTAACTCTACCTCAATTCTGGATGGTAGCAATAAGAACTGCCACTTATTCCACACCACCTATGGGCTAAGTGCAGTACTACATGCTCCCGATACATAATCTCATCTGAGTCTCAGCATACTCCTACTAGGTATTATTGATCCATTTTAAAGATTATAAAAGCAAAACTCAAGAAATGCAAATGACTTTCTCAGGATCTCAGAACTAGTCAGAGAATACAGGACTCAAACCTTGATGTTCCTAGCTGCAAAGCCTGTTTTCACAATATGGACAGACCATAGAGTTTATTGCATGAGCCAATAGGTGTGTGAAACTAGAGAATTCACACAATGGTCAAATAACTAGTAATTTTCTCCACCTACTAATTATTATTTGTAACAAACACATTTTGAGTAATAACAGACCATGCTATTTCTTTCTTCAAAATGTTTTCTGAAGGTCATGACTTTTAGCAGAAATTACTATTTTCTATTTTGGTCTGGTTTTAATTTGGGTAATAGTCTGATTGAACATAGATATTTATGACATTTATTAAAAGCTTTTATTACTAATTTTACTCAGAAAAAAGTTTTAATGGAGATGTATTGGAGAATTTCCATAAAATTAATGTCCAGACTTAATGGATGTCTAAGGTATCATTATTAACGGGAATGTTCTGTATACTAGGATCCTTTGATTAGAGATTAGATACAGTTAGAGCAGAACTTATTTAAAACTGGACACATGCCAAAGTATCCAGAAATTCAATTTAAACACATTCTAGAGGCTAATGCTTTATTTAGATTGTGTCTTTATGATGCCAAATGAAAAGCTGCAGTTACAAAAAAATCAATTGAGTCGGTCAGCTGCTGGATGATCTAAAGACCACATCATGCTCGGTTTGACTCCCGCTGATGCCTGCACAAAGCCAGGCAGCTGAATCAAGATGAATTTTCCAACTGTAGACATTGACCGCCACCCATACAGAGGACATTCTTATTGGACCCGCAGCCCCGGTCTCACCCAGTGCTTGATTGGCCCCATCCTGACTGATGGACTCAGTGAGATTTTCTGTCTTTACCAAGACCTCAAACCCACAACTGTGATTCTCAGCAATATGGGGAAACCCAAGCTCCTGCTCTCATTTTGCAAAATGTATATCAAAGAGCCCTGGGGGTGAGTACATTTTCATACTACACCTGCCATTCACATCAAAATTCGGAGACAGAGAATCCTCTTTTAGAGTTGGCTTTAAGGTGGCCAGGAAGAGTGTCACATGGGAGTATTCGCTTTAGTTTCCTCTGAGGAGTACTAAGCCATTCTCAATGCACGTAAGCAATTAAAACCAACTTGAAAGTGGCTGGAAGTATAAGAGAAAGGGGGAACCTCTATATTTCTAATTCCATTTCAGTCCTCTACTCCCCGCAGGTAAATTTTCTGGGTTGGTGGCTATGGGGTCGCTCATCCTTGGAGCCCTTTACTAGCCAAGCAGAGGGAAAGCTGCTATGCCCGAGTCAGTGATTGGGGCTGTTTTTATTAAAACTTGCCCTGAAGACTCTCATTTTTCCAACCCTGGACCCAAACCGGAAGCAGCTCACCAGTGGCCCACAGACATGTTTTATTTGGGTCACAAAGCAGTGTCCCAGACAATATTTAAAAGAAATATTAAAAAACTGAACTAGTTCCTAGCTTTCAAAAATTGTGAGAATTCCTAGAAAATGTATGTCTTCAGCTTCTCTGAAAATTCAGAATATGTGGTTCTTCTGAGCTGACATCCTCCAAGTCTCCTTTAGCTAGTCTCCCCCTCGCTCCTCTTGTCCTGGATGCTGAGGCCAAGTTTTCCTTAGACTTGGCTCACTTGGTTTGTTACTATCACCTGCCTGGCCCCAGTGGGCATTTGATTCTGCAACTCCTCCTCAAACTGAAAAAGCTTGATTCAATGGCAGAGCTGGGAGTAGATTCCAGGTCTTCCCATAACTCATCATCAACGAAAACTAACCCCACTGACACTGACACAATTGGCCATTAGTAGCAAATACAGCTAAAATGTATTAAGCCTTTAATATAAACCTGGCACTGTATTAATCTCCTTTAATATGTGATCCCATTCCATTCTCAGAACAACACCATGAGCGATGTATTCATGTTAACCCTGTTTCACAAATAAGGACACTCAGACTTGGAGAGATTAAGAAACCAGCCCAATGTCTCACATCGAGGGGCAGACCCATGGTTGAAAAGCCAGAGCCCAATCTCTTAACTGCTCTCCTTCCCCTGAGCTCTGATTCACTCATTCATTCAACAAATTCCTGTGCCCTTATTATGAGCCCTTTACTGTTCTAGGTGCTGGGATACAGCCGTAAAGCCGTAAAATGGCTGCCTTCATGGAGCTTGCTGTCCATGACAGCATGCAGGTGTCATCGACTGCCTGTATCATGATCAATCATTTCAACTTATGCCACTTCACATTGTCATGTTTAATATGTGTAAAATTTTTCTGCTTGTACATTTCTAAGTTCATGAAATGTCCTTCTTTTATATTGCCCACAACATCATCCAGCACTGGGATTGGCTCCTATTCAGTGTATAAATATCATTAATCTGAATACAAAGGAACACAGGTCAGATCGGACAAAAAGAGAGTCAAACCATTCAAGGTTTAGCTGGATGGCCATGACTCTCACATATGGTTCCTGTGTGTTCCTCTATAAACAAGACCTTGCTATGTGACCCACAATACTTGCTCAGATACCTACCTATTCCCAGTATCGCTTCCAACTTTCTAGTCAGTCTTTCCCATTGCTGCAGAATGTTGTCAATTGGTGTGTGAAATAAAAACCAAAACTGTTGCTTTGCCTCCTAGAAGCCAATTCTGCTGTCCTCAATGGGTGATGCAGGTCCCTACCCCTTGGGCCTACATCCAGTCAGTTCGCTGATGATAGATACCAGCTCAAATGAATTGAAACGACCCACGTGCAATTTGATTAGAAGAGGGTGCCTGATTACAGCCCAACCAGAAAAGAGCTCTTCTTTGCCCAGGAAGTGGACAGTGTTCCAGTGCCCTCTTTGCGATGACACCATCTGATCGCTGGTGGAGAGAAACCCCTGGGCTCTCAGCTGACAGCTGCTGTCTGCCCCCAAAGCAATTGCCGAGGCTGAAGACTGCAGGTGCTCTGGCCATGAGCATGGTTAGTGGAGCCAAAGCAAGACACGTGGAGGGAGAGGGCAAAATATTTCTTTAGTCCAGTCACAGGCACCTACGCAAACGATGAATTTCCTCACCCACCTGAAACCTCTCTGCACCATCAATTACCTGCCATGCAAAATGCACCAGAAAAATACGCCACATGACTAATTACCTGGCTCAAAGAAGATGCCACGAAATAGTTGATCTTCAAAATCATTGATTTATTCATTAATTCATTAGCCATCCATTCAAAAGCAAACAAAGACTGAGTACTTAGTATGCTTCAGGCACAGGTATAGCCCCTAAACACCTCAAGCTCTTTCATAAATTTGCATAGATCTCTTACCTTTTAAGTTAATCATTTTAAAATGTCAAAAACTGTTCACCTGAGTGGAAAGAGCTTATGCCTCAGTATTATACAGACCTATACATTTTATTTCATTTTGAATATTTTTCAATCATTCTCTGATCCTGTGACATTTTATTCACTGACAATCTCTATAAGGTCCAGTGTCCTTAAGCAACCCCTGTAAATCTGTATCTTGGCCTTATCCTGAGATTAAGTTCAATCATATGTAAACGCCTACTCAATGCTTCAAACCCAGGAAAGCACTCAATGAATGGAGGTGTGGATTTCAATCTATTATGTTACTAACCATTATTTTTTAAATTGGCTCCCACTCTCCAAAGTTAAGAATCAGTCATACTCCATTTAAATGCACAGGTTAATAAAGGTACCCAACCTGTTTTACTGAAGGTAGAATATATGTAGCCCTAAAAGAAGCTATGTACAACCGGAAAGCTGTCTGGCTCTACTTTTTATTTTATGATTGTTAGAGAAAATAATACAAGTGTAACATAAAGAAGCACTTGAAACAGAAAGACTACTTAAAAGCAAGGGTAATGGAAAAATAATCTCCAGATTTCAAATATGGCAGTAGTGCCTGGCCAATGTTGCTCAGTGGTTGAGCGTCAACCTATGCACCAGGAGATCACAGTTTGATCCCTGGCCAGAGCACATGCCCCAGTTGTGAGCTCAATCCCCAGTAGGGTGCATGCAGGAGGCACCTGATGGATGATTCTCTCTCATCATTGATGTTTCTATCTCTTTTTCCCTCTCCCTTCCTCTCTGAAATAAAAATGTATTTTTTTAAAAAAGAAATGATGGCAGTAGTAAAGGAAAGGACACACACATACATATACATGCAAAAGGGAGAGGCATTAAAAGCTGTAATAAAGATTCATCCATTCTAGGAGAATGAAAGCATAAAGAGAATGAGATTGACCATCAAAAACCAAATTAACGAAGTAAAAGACTATAAAAATAGGCTCTTTAATTTCCACTATTAGCAAAAACAAAAACATATACCAAATGTCAGAAATGAAAATCTAATCTAAAAGTCCTAACTTGAGTCCTATCAAGGAAAACTAAAATTTTCAAGAAAAAAATACTTTTAAAATAAGTTTCTTAAAAGGAACAACAAATCTCACACTAATTTCAGATTTGATTTGATGGTATAATAGTGCATGAGATGAGATAAGATCCTTCTTCTGATTCTCTATTGCTACCAGGTTAAAATTATGTGGAAAAAAAATAGCTATTGATTCTTCTACTTGTTCAGTGTTTTGTGGGATGGCTGGTATACATGTGTAACATGCAAATGAAAATTGGTTCAGTATCTTTAAATTATTCAGACACAGATATATTTTCCATTATTCAAAGCAATTTCCTGTTGCCTTTTCTATAACATGTAGATTCAGAATGTCTTCAATTTGAATTAAAAACCAATGCCTGCATTTTTTTTAATACAAAAGTCAGGTGCTGATATGAAAACTTATCTGATAAGGAGTGTTATGATATAAGGTCTCTCAAGTAGCCTCTGGGTGTTTTAAACATAATAGAATTTCTTTAGAGCCTGGATTAGTTGATGTTTTTTGCTTTCCTTTTTGGGTTATTTTTGTTGCAAGTAACAGAAAATAAAAGTCTTTAAAAGATGAATCTATCTCACAAAATTCAAGGAAGAGTTGAACAAACAAGGCTAAGAAAGGGCAGGAAATAGCTATATTGTAGAAACCATCTAGAGGAGATCAGGAATTTTCTCTCTAAAAATTGCATTTTTCATGGGTATGATATTGCCCACAAGAGGGCAAAAATTAATTACAGGGGGGAAGGGAAAAAATCTTACTTTTTTATGTAGAAAGCAGAGTTAAATATATATGGTACATACACAGATATATATTTTTGTGGTATTAAAATTTTATGAGAGTGGGAGTCTTTAGGGGAAAAGAAATGTGTAAAAAGGCTCCTTAAAAGGCTCTAGTACTAGTACATCTATCAGTATGGAGACAACTCAAGAATTTTCTATTTCTGTGATTCCCAGTTTTCTGTTCTAATTCCTTAAGACCCAGAGTGGGTTAATCAGCCATTGACAGAAGATCAAGGTCATGTAGTATAGACATTATTATTGGGGACCCACTCATGTGTTTCAAATGCAATTTGGAAAAAAAAGACAGAATTGGAGTAGCCGAGCACCCCCTCCAGAGGTATCTAGTATCAAATTTGGGTCCTCTATTTTCCTCTCCTCAGGATCGTGTTCTATGATGCTACCTCTAATGGCCATGCCCTTCCCTCTCTCCTCTTAACCAAGGCTCACCTCCTGCTATAAACTGAATGTTTATGTCCTTCCCCAATTCATGTCAAAATCTAATCCTCAATATGACAGTGTTTGGAGGTAGGCCTTTGGGAGGTGATTAGGTCATAGCTTTGAAAGAAAACAGAAATGCACCTTAAGAGGACAATTTAAAATGGATTTCAGCTACATATTGGAATGAACTGCATATAATTTAGAAAAAAAAAAAGCATAACTACTGTAATAATGAGTTTCAAATTGTAATTTCCAATTTTTATCTAACTAACTTAGACCTGTGCATTGTGTGTCCAGTGCCCCTATGGAGATATACCAGTTTTGCATATCTGGGTTCTTCATAGTACTTGCCAAAATAAAAATCTGTCCCTTGTTTATACAGTTACTCAAAATTCACTTAAGTATATTGCATTCATCAATTAATTGCTTACCACCAAGAAAATTGCATATTTCTCTATTTACATAGCCTTGAAGTTTCTTTTTCTCCTTCTAGCTTTTTGTCCCTTTGCCCTTTATTCCTTATTCTGCCTCTTCAGAGGCATAAAAAAAGTGGACTTTTAATTCTATGGATTAGTATAAAGAGTAACTTTCCCATTGGCCTCCAAGTAGGAAAAATTAGGCTACCTTCTTGAACAAGAGATTATAGTAATTTCTATGCAATTCTAGTGAATATCGATGACTTTTAACCCTAGCATTCATTTCTCCGTCTTTGTGACATAGCCCTGATTTTCCTTTAGGAGTTTTCCCTTCCTTAATCTCATGTTATGTGGCCTGGGTAGGGCCCACTCCTAGCCTAAGGCACACAGATATATACAAATCTGCACATTGCATTCCTCCTCCCTCAGTCATTGGTGCACAGATGGCCACATGGTCAAATCCACTCAATTTATAGAGAATTTTAGGACCAAAAGAGCTCAGGGTTTTCATTGACTAACTACAACAAGCCCAGTATACTGCAGGAAATAGAGTACTGGCACATAGCAAACACTTGATAGCTGTTAGTTTTCCTTCTCTCCTACCCTTTCCTCTTTCAGACATGCTCATTTTAGATTTCACATATAAGTGAAATCATATGTACTTGTCTTTCTCTGTCCAACTTATTTCATTTAGCATACCACCCTCTAAGCTCATACATGATGTCCCAAGTGGCAAGATTTCATTCTTTTTGATGACTTATATGCCATTGTATATATACCACATCTTCATCATCCATTCATCCACTGATGAACCCCTGGATTGCTTTCATATCATGGTTATCATAATCTTTTGAAATTTTTGAGACTTGCTTATAATGCAGCATATGGGTCTATTAGTAAATAAATGTTTTATGTACACTTGAAAGGAATTTATATTATATAGTTGTTGAGTGAAGTTTCATAAATTTCAATTAGGTCAAGTTGGTAGATAGTATCTGTAAACTCGTTTACATCCCCAACGTATTTTTTTGTCTGCAAATTCTAACAGTTGTGTTAGACTAACTTGTATTATAATAATTTCTTATTCTAACAATATTGGCTACTTATTATAACAACTTGAATTACAATTATACATCTGTCAATATCTCCTTTTCCTTCAGCTAGATTTTCCTTTATGTTTTTTGAGTTTATCTTGTAGATTAGTATTGTATTTCTGTTGAATTGGTCCCTTAAACATTATTAACTGCTCTCATTTATTTCTAATAACACTTTTTACCTTAACATGTATTATGTCTGATATTAGTGTAAATATAGTAGCTTACTTTTGGTGTTTGTATAGTATATCTTTTTCTATTATTTTATTTTAACCTTTCTGTGTTCTCATATTTAAAGCATAGCTCCTGTGAACAGTATACCATCCGGGTAGGATCGGTTAAAATGAAAAAGCGAAAATTAAGTAGACTTAAAGAAAACAATTTTAAAGCTACATTTCCTGTTCACTTGAGCTTATAAAATAAAAACCACACTCACTGTACCTACATGTAGGTGTGTGTATGGTGAGTACCTGGCCCAAGAACAAGGAACTTGGGACTAATTATAATAGAAAAGTGGTTAAGAGCACAGACTCCCACCTGGCTCTTCCAGCTTCCTGCCAGCAGTGGCCAGGACAGCTGTTTCCCAACCTATTTGCAAAAATCAGAGAAAGTTGCAGCCTTGAGTAGTATGGGGATAGGGCCAGGGAAAGGAGATGGACTTCTCTGCAACTAGAAAAACCTGTTCACCTAAAACAATGTGCACACAGCAGCAAATAAATAATCCAGAAAAAACTAGTGGTCCTGATACCAGTTTCAGAAAAAGTTGGTTATACCCCAGGCATGTGAGTTTTTCCCTTATACATCTATCTGACTCTCATGTGGGATTTTAAACTTAAAAGGATTCCATCTGCAGTTATTACAGTGTGAATAGTGCAACCTGGAATGAAAATCTGAATGTGTCTTCCATTTTCCACATCACCTCTAAGATGACCAAACCTCTTGAAATAAATGACGCAACAATGTTCAGAAAATCCTTCCTCAAGATGCGATTTGGTATAGAAAATACTAGAAAATTAAAATTATTAAGTCACATTTCTGTTAGTTCAAATGACCTAGGAGGGCCACAGAGCTAAACAGTGTCAGGGCTACACTCTTTTTCTTTTTTTCCTGCACGATAACAAAAAGACCAGACTGATCCATATATGGGTATATTTTTCAAAATGTTGCACCAAGAAATATTGGAATGCTATAAGTATGTCAATGCAGCTGTATGGTTAAGTGTTATAACCTCTGAAGTCAAAAAATTTGAATTTATAGTTGCCACATTAAGCATAGATGTTAAAGTATTAAAGTTAACACCATATACAGTCATATAAAATATTACATGTGTAAAGGGGCTGAGTTACGTTCATACTGGGAACCATAATTTAGAATTTCCTGACTTCTGAACATGTAACACATCATAGTAATTGATCTAGCTCCTTGGAGCTAATATAAAATAGCTTGTTAACATGTTTTCTATTCAATTCTTTCATCATTTACCTTTTGGCTCTTGGAGAAACAATCCATCATGCTCAAATGTTTTCACACACCTGCATTGAGCTAATAGAGCAATGAAAAAGCCAGTGCAACCAGGATTGAGTGAAAAGATTTGTAACAGGCAGGGATGTTGTTATTGTGGACACTTACTCAGGATCATGCAACATGACACTTTGCCTCGGGGTTTAGAATTTTGTTTGCTTTGTCATGTCACAGTGATAGCCCCATATTGTGCTGGATGCTGTGGGGTACAGGAGATCAACGTAGCCTTTGCATGCAGAGTATCTGCAGACTTAGTTCTCAAACTGATGTAGCAGAGAAAGGGATGGCCTACTCCATGATGGAACATGTGGATTTCCTGGCACTGCAAGAGAATTACACTACAATGGAGTAAATGTTTGCATCCCCCTGAAATTCATATGTTGAAATTCGAACTCCACACTGTGATGGTATTTAGAAGTGAGCCTTTAGGAGGTAATTAGATCATGAGAGCAGAACCCTCATAAATGGGATTAGTGCCCTTATAAAAGGCATCCCAGAGAGCCCTCTAACCCTTTTCTGCCACCATGCTGGTTACCTAGCTCTTGGACTTTCAGCCTCCAGAACTGTGACAAGTAAATGTTTGTTGTTTGCAAGCCAATCAGTCTATGGGACTTTGTTATAGCAGCCAGAACTAAGACATACAATCTTTAATGGAGTTCTGTGCCAAGTACTGGGACTATGTGTTCTTCCCCTCAACAGAACCCCTGTCTTTATTTCATTTGACTGAGTGTCAAATTCACTGTATACTAACCCACTTCTCCTTAGTGTATACTTCTTGCTTACCTTGCTTCTCACCAGGCAAAGGAAACTAGTAGCCAATAGTTTGAAAGATATTACCAGATTCCAGGCACTGCTTAAAGCACCTAAGAACCATTGATGCATTTAACCCCGTAGAGTAGACACTGGCAAACTATGGCCCATGAGCCATATCTGCTCTGCTACCTCTTTTGGTAAATAAAGTGTTTTAGGAACACAGTCACACTCACTTAAGTGTGTAAGAATTTAAGTGCTATCTATGGCTGCTTTTGCATGACAACAGCTGAGTTGAGTAGTGGCAACCCATATGGCTAGCAAAATAAAAAATATGCATTATTTATAGAAAAGGTTCCCCCACCCTGCAGTAGAGGATTCCCGTCCATGTGGTCAGCAAACCAGACTCTCCAGAACACATGTGAGAACATTCGAATCAGTATTAACAGAATTCTTGGGTTTGGGAAGGAGGAGAACGTTTAAATAATGACACAATTGTCTATATCTAATAGTTATGCATTAAGACCTACCTTTTATCATTGTATGGTTGGTATTGGGAACCCTTTTCAGTTCAAGTCCTAGTCAAGGCACTCATTGTTTCATATTCTGTTCCTCACTCATTTGACCTTGTCCAGACTTTTACTTCTTACAATTTTCAACCAAAAATTTAAAAGTGGCTACCAGGACCTGACTGGAGGAGGACAATGACATACCAGGACCAGACCGGAGGAGGGTAATGACATACCCACAGCAGGGCTTGCTTAATGTGGTCTGTTTGCAGCTAAAAGAAGGAGGCTGTATTTCATAAATCTCCAAGGACAACAGTTTACTGTGGAGTTCTTGTACCCTCTTTCCAAAAGAGAACATGTGCTTCCTTGGCAGGGAAGAGAAGGGAACTTCCTCTGACCCCTCCCAGAATTTCCCATTTTGTCCAGAAGCTACTCCCCAGGACAGTGATGGGGCCATCCCACATGCACATGTTTGCTACATATTCACATTGCCAAAACATCTGGAGTGAGAAATGCATTTAATCATTCAGATTTTCCCCTGAAGCAATGCCAAACATCTGTCTAACTAGAAACAGATGTGTATTAGTTTGGGGATGCCATAACAAAATACCACAGGTGGGGTGGCTTCAACAACAGAAATTTATTATCTCATAGTTATGGAGGTTGGGACTTCCAGATCAGGGTGCCAGCGTGATCTGGTTCTGGGGAGGACTCTCTTCCTGGATTGCAGATGGCCACCTTCTGGTTGCACCTTCACAAGGCATAGAGGTGGAGGGTGAGGGTGGCTCTCTGATATCTCTTCTTATAAGAGCATTGATTCCAACATGGTAATCCCACCCTTATAAACTCATTACCTTCCCTTGGCCCTAACCCCAAATACCATACACATCAGATAAATTTCAAGGGACAAAATTCAGTTCATAGC
>NW_005871051.1:19550948-19554338 GCF_000147115.1 Myotis lucifugus | reverse complement strand
GGCACGCATGTACAGTGCGATTGAAACTTCGTGGCCCATGTGCAGAAGTCGGTATTTTGTGGAAGAGCCACATTCAAGGGGCCAAAGAGCCGCATGTGGCTTGCGAGCCGAGGTTTGCTGAGCCGCAGTTTGCCTACCACTGCTAGGCAAAGGTTCAGTGAGTCCCAGCACCAGAGATAGCATGCTCCTTAGCTCCCTCTTAGTTCTCATTGCCGATAACTGTGTCCACCTATGAACTTTCTTATGAGGGAACCACACGAGGCCAATATCCAGGTTGGTGCCACAAGCTTTGTCCATCTGAGAGCTGGCTCTGTGCTCACTATAAATCCAGACTGGATGAGCCAGAATGAAAGTGTGCCAGATTCTGTCTGCCATTCAAGTTGCAGAAACATGTAGCTTAGAAATCCAGAGCAAAGGCAGGATCACATGACTAGACACCTTTACAGTTGTATCTATTTAGTAACAAACAGCCCCAAAACTCATTGGCTTAAAACTTAGCATTTATCATTGTTCAGCTGGGTAGTTTAGCAGACCTAGGGCAGCCATGGCTGACTTCTGGGCTTGCTCACATGTCTGTGGTCAGTTCCAGGTAAGCTGGGGAATGACTAGTCTAGAATAGCCTCAGTCACAGGTCTGACATTTGTCTAGTTGTCACCTAGGTTGACATGACTGAGCCATGTGGTTTCCAACCTGCTATGGCTAGATCGGGTCTACTCTCAAGATGTTTCAAAAAAAGCAGAAGCACACGAACTTTTGGAGACTTAAGTTAGGCACTGGCAAATTGAGACTTCAGCTACCTCTATTAGTGAAAGCCAGTCTCAGGACCAGCCCAGAATCAAAGGAAGTGGAAACAGACTCCACCTCTTGCTGGAGAAGCAAGTTGCATAGCAAATAATATGGAAACAGGAATGGGTAAAGAACCACAGCGATTTTTGCAGTCTTCCATAGGAGTGAAATCTGGGAAATAGTAGTTCAAAAATGAATAAGCTTCAAACAATCATTCTCTTCTTCCCCTCTATTCATTGCCTTTTCTTCAATAAGAAATGAGCATGGAATATTGAGCCATGGAAAAGAAAACAGAAGTCTGCCAGGCAACCAAGAGCTAGAAGGACTGTGTTTTGCTTGTCACCTTAGCAGCAACGAGCTCTGTCACCTTGAACCAATCATTTTCCTCCTTTGAGTCTCTGTTTCATCCTGAAAAGTATGAAAGACTATTTCATATTAATGAGTCTTATCACTTGGATGTTCTATATCCAAATTGGATTATTCCCTGTAGACCTTTCCAGTTAGTCACCTGTAAAGCATAGTGTCAGAGGTGCTTTCCCTAGCACCTCGAGTCATGCCTCATTCAGAGTAACACTGAAAAATAATCATTAATGTATCCTAGGTCTGCTTCTACCTCTGAGATTATGTGATTGAAGCAATTAGACACCGTGAACACATCCCTGACCAGGCAATTTGGTGGATTAGATTTCCTTTGGTGTCTCTTTGACATGGGTCCATGCCAACAGAACAAGAGTTTCTCTTATTCTCATAGCCCAGAGGATGGAGAATGAGCCCTGAGAAGGACCAGCATATTTCTGTCTTGCCCTCTTCTCATGAGCTTACTAGTAGGCATGCTCCTTCTGTGTCTCTATGATCTCTCCTACCACTTGTGAACAACATTTTGGTAGACAAGTGATACATAGTCCAGAGTGTAATTATTATGCCAAATTTGCAAAAGAGGTATGTAAGAAATACAATCTTCTCAGTTGAAAGTATGAGTATTTGCTATAAGACATTGGCCCAAACAGCCCATATGCATACTTATCTTTCATAAAAGCCTAAAATTATTCATCTCAGCTCTGTAGCTTACTGAAATCTTAAATTCCACTGTATGCAAGCCACTGTAACTGACACATAGTATGTGCTCATTAAGTACTTTATGAATTTAAGTCTATTTGTGGGGAAAGGAGAAATTTACTTATTATATTAAGGTTGTATTTGCAGGTTGCCAAAACATCTAGTTGAAAAACGAAAGCTCCAATCATTTCTATGCCAAATTATGCCACACATTCCAACATCTGGGAAACATTTGGGGCATTTTTCTTTCCCCTGACTGTTTTGGTGTCCTATAGAGGCAAGCCTCAGGAAATGGTTGTGGGTGTCTGTGGTGAGGGGTGTGTGCAATGTGGGAGGTAGCATTTTGAAAGTGGCTTCTGGGAAGGGGTGTGCTGGTAAAGTCAAATTGAAAATTGGTTCACTTCTCTATGCTGATTGCCATGTGAATTTGTGCTAGCTTTTCTTTTTCTCACAAAGGGCAATTAATAGCAAAAGTCACCACAATGTCCATTTCCCTTTACTCAACAATTTCACATCAATAATTCAATATGACATAATGTTTAAAAAATTGTTTTATAGCAACTCTATTAAAATATATATTTGTTATATAAAATATATAATAGATATAAAATATATTTATTAAAATACAAAACATAAGGATTTTTAAGCAACATGGAAAAATATTTATAATAAATGGCTAATTGGGGGGGGAAAGAAAATATAATATCCTATTCATTAATGAAACAAATAGCTAAAATATAGACAAATAATGAGTGGCATCCTATAGGGATATACCTTGTCCAATCAGGATTCTACACTGCATTACTCACAGGAACTGACTTCTCTCCACCAGCATTATAACTTCATGTAATGGCAGTCTCATCTGGCTCATGTATCTCTCCTCTCAAACCAAATTGTTTATTAATTCATTTATTCAATATTGATTATGAGTTTACTCATAGCCAGGCACTAGCTAAGAATGTCTATCTTTGAAGGGCTCTCACAGGCTAATGGTATAGGGAGGTATGTCATTAAATAACTCTTAAATATGAATTTAACATTGTTATTAAAAATAACATTGTTATTTTATTATTTGGGGGCGTTTTGAAAACTAATTTGACAAAAATGTGACAGGTCTTTTCAGCAGTGTTGGGTGGCCTACAAAGTGTGGAGTGCCTGACCCTAGTCCCCTTACGGCAGGCAAGGCAGAGGGAACATCTGAAATGAGAGGGCAGCAAAGAACTACAGAGACAGGAGTCCTTATTTGCTAATGGACAGGCCTTTCGGCTTGAACACTTCCTGAAAATTATTTCTTGCCACTCAAAATGATCAAATCAGGAAAGATTTCTAAAAACAATGCATCTTTGACATACATATTTTTAAAATTATAAATCCAAAAGGCTAAACTCATTCTTCTCCTAAACCCACATCAGAATCATTTAGATTATTTCATTGTCATATCCCAACCAAATATTATTTTTTTCATTTTGTAGTTGATATAAGAATACTGGTACTCTAACCGGTTTGGCTCAGTGGATAGAGTGTCGGTTCTGCAGACTGAAGGGTCCC
>NW_005871051.1:19465772-19550732 GCF_000147115.1 Myotis lucifugus | reverse complement strand
TGTTTTTTTTCCAAATTATAAAATGTTTCCAAATTATTATTTTTTTAATATATTTTATTGATTTCTCACAGAGAGGAAGGGAGAGAGATAGAGAGTTAGAAACATCGATGAGAGAAAAACATCAATCAGCTGCCTCCTGCACATCTCCTACTGGGGATGTGCCCGCAACCCAGGTACATGCCCTTGACCGGAATCAAACCTGGGACCCTTCAGTCCGCAGGCCGACGCTCTATCCACTGAGCCAAACCAGTTTCGGCCAAATTAATTATTATAATACAAAATTATTAGCACACTGCCCCATCATGGGGGCTCATCATCCCATAATTCTTTGCCAGTTGAAAGTTACAGAGGGCTCAGAGATCTGATATTTACACTGAGAGCCTAGTGCCTACTTCATTTGGAGATTTGCTCTCTCCATGGCTAGAGATGGCAGGGATTGATGAGAATTGGCTCTAAAAGTGCCATCGGTACATGAGCTATGTATAGGATGTAGATTTACATCTTCTACCAGTTCCCCAGACATCACTGATAATTGAGCTCATCCCTAAATGGTGAAGAGTTATGGCCAAAAAAATTCAAGGTGTTCAAGATTCAAGGAAAATTCTTCAAGAAAGATGCTTCTCTCCTCCACCTTATTTTTAAAAATGATTTTATATAAGCTAGGCATACTTAAATCAATTATCAAAGGCCACACAAAAAAAGGTTACCTTGAAAAGTGTGTAGCTGGATGCTAGATATAGGACAAAGTAGAAATAGCCTTATATGATTGAGTTTACACGTTTCCAAATATTCATGACCAGTCGTCCTGTGCTAATTTCTTATACCTCCCTTATAGATGCCTCGCTAAGTCTCTGCACAGGGACCCTCAAAAGACAGGACCCAGGAAATCATCATCACTATTTGTCATACCCCAAGGTAACTAGGATGTAACTAAATGATAGTTTCTGATGAAATTTTGAACTGGTACATTTTTTCCCATTGTCATCCATATAGAAAAATTATCTGACAAGAATATAGCCATTCAATGAATGGAAAAGTCATTTAAGGACAAGAAGAAGGTAAAAGGAACTTGGGAGTAATCAATATAACATGGGCAGGAAAAAATTGGCACATTTTAAAATGGAAAACAAAATAGTATTGATGAAAACTAGAATTTTCCATAACTTCAATTGCCCTTCATTTTCCAAATGTGTGCTCTTTTAAATGATTAAGGTTTTTAACAATCCAGAATTAAAGGAGCAAAGAGTAAAAGAAAATAAATCTTTCCATATTTGAAATTTGCAATATTGAAACTTGCCAACAAAAACACGAGATCATTTGGAACCAGTTCTTGGCTATAATTAAATTAGAATGTGTTTAAATTCTTAATGGCATGGTATTTTACACTGAGTTTTAAATATACACCTAAACACTCCAGCCATCATGAGTTATTAATATAATATGCCCAATAACTGGAGAAGTATATTATCACTCCTCCCTGGCTAATGAAACCAATCATCCTCTCTAGCATTTTAGCCACAAAAACCAGAATCACTCCCTTTGTAGCTTAAAAGGTTTCAGAAAGCATTGAAGCAGCTAAAAGGCAGCCTTTTTGCCTGATGAAATGACCCTGAAATAAATGTTGGGTTGTTTTGACTGAAGTGTGTGTATGTGTGTGTGTTTTCTTTTTAAGCTTTCTGCCTTTCCACTATTCTGCATGGAATAAAAATCTATTCAGATCCTGAGAGACACAAATAGCATGACCACAGTTTGCTAATTGTTATGAGGAAGCTTCTGTCTGAGAAGAAACTCACAGATTTGAAAACGAAACCTGCCCGTGTAGTTATTGCGCTTATTTTGATAAGGATTTGCTGAAGTGCATATATTAAACAGTCCTTGGTAATAGGTGATGGAAGTCCATTTAACCTAAACTGGTAAGAAATAGTGTAGGTATCTAGCAACTGTGTCATCAAACATTTCATTAAAATTAGGGCTGCCTAAACCCTTTAACTAGCAGGATTCATGGGCCAGCATCGGGACTAAGGGCTTTGGCAAGAACCATGGTCTCCTCCCTAAACATGTTGGCATAGAATAGGGGTAGTTATGCCAAATGTATTTCAGTGTGCTCTACCCACTGCACTAATGATCCTCCTAATTGTTAGGCTAGGCCCGGTAAAGCAATCTTCATACAAATAGGTGACAGAGGCAGAATGGACAAAATATTGCCAATACTATAAGAATAGGAAGTTGCTAGCAGCTTTCTCACCATGAGGAAAAGGTGAATTGATCTTAGAATCTTCTTACAAGACAATTAAACTAGGAGAGAAAAAGGGGGTATTATCTAAGGAGCAGAATTTAGAATCCAGGATGGAATTTTGTGCCAAATGAACATTTTGAGATAATAAGTAATAACACATTTTGATTGATCAAGGACTTCCTAGTGACCAAACCCAGACCATGGCTAGAATTTCTCCAAGCTTCCTTGAGAAGACAAGAGCCCAGCAGGAGCCAGGGAAGGCAGAAGCCTTGGGGGTGGCATGGGAGAGCCATGTCAGAGAGTCCCCACGTTAGACCTGGCCACCAGGTCTTGGGGGTGAGCACAGTGCTGGGAATGCAAGGCCAAACTGAGAAATCAGAAGCCAGAAAACAAGAAACAATGCAGATGTGGGGAGTAAAAAGGAGGGTGGAAATAAGCAAGTCCAAGGCAATTACTAACATTGGAGCCGTGGGTCAAAGGTTTGTTTTAATTTGATGTCATCAGCTTGGGGCTTGGATACTAAGGCTCCTTTAAAGGTATAGAAATGGATAGAAGATTTCTTTTTTAATCCTGACCACCTGAGGATATTTTTCCATTGATTTTTTTAGAGAGAGTGGAGGAGAAGAAGAGGAGGGGGAGAGAGAAAAACATCGATGTGAAAGAGACACATCAATTGGTTGCCTCCAGTTCCCACACAAACCAGGGCCAGGGATCAAGCCTGCAACCGAGGTACATTTCCTTGACCAGGAATCAAACTCATGACCCTTCATTCCGAAGGCAAATGCTCTTAACCACTTAACCAAACTGGCCAGGTCTGGGTAGAAAATTTATGTTAAGTTTTGAAGGGTTCCTGTGACAATAAAATAATTAACCTAACAAGCATTATTACTATTTACTGAGCATTAGTTAATGCTAGAAATTATCTTAGGGGATTTCATTCATACTATATTAAAAATCAATGTTAATAACAGCAATAATAACTACCCTTCTATTAAGCATTTATATGTTCCCAGTATTGTGTGAAGTGCTCTAAACACATTATTTTTATTTTACCCAATACATTGGCAATGCCATTTATTTATTATTCTTATTTTATAGATAAGGAAACTGAGGCTCAGAGAAGTAAACACACTTGTCCTCGTTCACAGAGCTTATAAAAACAGAGCCAGAATTTACATAGAGTTTTTGTCTGAATGCATAGACCAAGCTGTTTCCAAAGGTTGAGTGATGGTACAGACAATAGGGACAAGAAGACTAATAGGAAATGTATCAATGACAATCTATTAAGCTCAACAGTTTTAATGTTATGAAAGCAGTTACACTCATAATGACTCACTTGTTCCAAGTGACCCATGAGAAGAATAACTACGTGGACACATACAACTGCAAGTGATGATCATGACCAAGAAGAAGAAAGAGGTGGAGGAGATGATGACTATCATAATGAATATGATGATGATGCCAATGATTATAGCAGCAGGACCATTCTCATATTCAGGTAGAGCTATTTGGTCTTAGAGGGGGCATACTTTGGGTGGTACCACCAATGTCTTGCCACCTATTTCCACTTAATAATACTTAAAACCCCTATAAGAGATCAAAGAACTTTTCATGGTTAGAGACAATGGTTAATGATTTCCTTTACACAGGTAAGAGTGTCCTAAGTTTACTTGAAGGTATATTAAAATATCCAAAACCATCTCTAAGAAGTGTTTTTGATAAAGACATGGTAATAAAGAGGATAAGGAAGTGGAATACAGGTAGGCTGATCTGTGATAAGGAAAGAAACAGTCATTCAGTCCACAAATACCACAAATATTTAACTGAGCTCTTCTATCACCCAAGCCATTTAAGAGTTATTATTCCTATTTATAAGTGTGTTAACTGAGCCACAGAGAGGTCAAACAACTTTTAGTGGTGCAGCCAATGTCTTAGTCCAAAGTCTGTTCTCTTGCTGCTTAGCCTGGGGTGGTGGAAGCCAAAGACCCCAGGGACTTCATAAGTACGCAGATAAAATTCTCTTGATAGAATAGCAATATCATATCATCTATGGATCTGCCAAACACCACAGGCCTTGGTCCAACACCAACATCCAAAAAGAACTCTTTAGCTTCAGATTATTTTAATTTCATATTTTTATTTATTTTTTTTCCTTTTTTATATTTATATTTCTTTTATGGCTTCAGAATTTGATTCCTGAAGCTTTCCATAGTTATTCCTAGTTCTAATTATTGTCATTTATATCAGGAACAGAGAGCTTTATCAGAGGTTGGGACTCCATATAACACATAAACTCATAAACATGCATATACCTTGTTAGACTCAAAGCTTTGTCACTAGCAATATTAGTATCAAAATATCAATAAAATTTCACATGGCAATAAATTTTTCTTCCTACCAAAGAAATGAAAAGCCCAAATGCTACTGTGAGTGAGCGTGTAGTTATGGGACCAGGCAGTGCCCACAGGAAGCCTGAGATTTTCCTATTCTTCACCAACCTGGGCCACTTGTCTCACTGACCACCTCTTCCCCACATTTCATCTTTCTATGTGTTCAAGCTGTGTCCGGGGAGAGAGGTGCTAATTCCTTTTGAACAACTTGTGGCTTAGTCCCTGGCTGCTTCAGTCAAGGGGGCAGTGCCTCCAACCATCACAGCTACCAAATGCACATAGTAATTGACTCCTGCAATTAGACATCACAGAGAAAGTGGAGAAAGAACATAATTGCAAACTGCAGAGAATCAACAATAATTCAGATGTGTTTTTATTGCATTTTCTTCTAAATTTACCTGGACAAAGGGAAGTTAAAATATTACTTTTAAAGAAAGAGCAAAAATCACATGAATATTAACAAGAAGTAACCTGGTGGTCTAACAAAGGCTTAGTGAGTGTGCTTAAACAATCCTTTGAGAAGGTAGTTAAGTCATCACAGTTGGCACTATTTATAAAAGGAAACCACATTTTTTTCTTTAAGACTTACAAGAAATGCAACTATATTAGCACATGCCAGAAATAAGTTAACTAGATCCTGAATTTTATTACCCTGCCTGATTCCCCAAAGACAGATTTTGTCTAAAATTCAGCTATGGGCTCAATTGTGTCCCGTCAAAAATTTATATGTTGAAGTCCTAACCCTCAGTACCTCAAAGTGTGACTGTATTTGGCGATTGGGTCTTTAAAGGGGTGAGTAACTTTAAATGAGGTCATTAGAGTGGGCCCTAATCCCACAACTGGTGTCCTTATAAGAACAAAAGTAAGACACAGACTCCCACAAAGGAAAGACCCTGCGAAGACACAGGGAGAACACAGGCAGCCTCTGCAAGCCAAGAAGAGAGACCTCCGATAAAAGCAACCCTGCTGACACTTTGAGCTCAGACTTCTAGCTTGAAAAATTGTGACAAAATAAATGTCTGTTGTTCAAGTCACCCAGTCTGGAGTACTATGCTATGACAGCCCTAGCAAAATAATACATAATCCCAAACTGTAGATGTTTGACATGGATAATTTAGGACAGTTCAGCTGAAATACTAAATCTACAATACACTTGCTTGCTTCCCATGATCATTTGTGTTCAACTCTCAAAACCACTGAAATTAAGAGCATGGCCTTCTGTGTACTTAGTTTTTCTGTACACTTAGTTTTTCCCTTAACCATCAGTTCAAGGACTCAGTCTTATTTAACATCATTATAGTTCCACTGAATGAATGAGTGGATAAATAACACATTAGGTGAAAGCACTTTGTAAACTTCAAGATGTTATATAAATACAAAGCATAATTTATAGATTTGAAGGCTTATTAAAGCAGAACACATGTCCTCTTTTCTTCCCATACCTCATTTCCTGAGTAAAAGGCAACTGCATTGATTCATTTACTCATTATTTGAAAATGATGCTATTAATGGACTCTCGTATGGAATAAATTATGATTTATAGCAATGTGCAGGTTCTAAATAGTTTCACATATCTGATCTCATGTTAATTTTCACAAATTCCCTGTGAGAAGATATTTTTATTCCCATTATATAGAGGGGAAAACTGAGGCTGAGGAGTTCAGTAAACTGTTTAAGTCTATACATATAGTAGGTGGTAGAACTAAGACTTCCCACCACCCCACTGCTGCCATCTCAATCAAGCTGCTTAGTAATTGTCCCTCCTGAGCCACTGGTGACAAATGACAGACAAGGCTGGGAGGACCCATGGTTGTATAAAAGGAGATTGTTCTATAGGTTTGTCTTGAAGCAGGGAAGAAATTTTTCTTATAATGAGCTTTTTTGACCCACTAAAGGAGGATTTTGCTTTGTACTTTATTTTTCTCCTTTATATGTATCAACTATAGAACTCAAGCATATTTTGCTACTAAAGTCTAAAATATTCCTGTCTGCATTCTATTTTGAGACAAATTTCTCCAAAAATCATGTTGCTGTTTATAATATACTATTATACTTTTGACAGGTGAAATATGATATTGTTATGTTGTCTAAGGTTAGTGCCTCCATATACTGAATTAGGTACTTTTTTCCAGAGGATAATTTAGTTCTGTGATTATTATTTCACACATCAAACCTATTTATTATTTCTGTTATCAGAACAACATTCATAACAGATTATATTCTCTCTTGAGATAACATTTACAAAAAATTTTTGCTAGGAAAATGGATTCTGTGGTCAAAGTTGAAAGACAAATGACAGGATATGCAAAAAAAAATTTGTAACATGTAATAATCAATGTTAATATCTCTAGTATAAAAAATCTCCTACAAATTAATAAGAAAAATTTCAATATAAAAATGGGCAAAGAAATAGGAATGAGAGTTCAGAGAACACATAAAATTGTATAGCTAATAAACAATAAAAAAGACACAACCTCATTGATAAGTTAATGCACATTAAGCAGTATTTGCTTTCAAATATACTGGCAGATAAACTGAAGACATCTATATAAGCAAAAATATTTTGAGGTATAAATAACTTATGTGAAGTTAAGTAATTATTCAAAGTCCCATGGCTTGTGAGTGGCAAAGCCACTGAGGATTTGAACGTGACCACTACACTAATAGCTTCTCACCAATGATGTGAAATGTTTAAAGTGTGTGGCATAGAACCTGGCACAGAGTGGACTTAATATTTCTCTCCTCCTGACCCCAGCCTAAATCAAACTGCAGAGGTAATAAGGATAAGCCAAAATACTGTGCACGCACACATACACACACACACACACACACACACACACACACATCATTCAAACAGCCTGAGGTTGTCCTAACAAAGAGCCTTTATCAGCTCCCTTCCCTCCTAGTTCTTACCAAATCCAATCCTTCAGAAGATAAACACCCACTGATCTGGTGTGGAAATCTCACCCATCAAAATGATCTGTGTAGGCAAAGTGATCAAGGGCTTGGTGATTGTGGCAGGCAGTCTTCAATGATGGCCCAGCAATGACCCATACCTCCCTCTATTCATGATCTTGGGTAATTACCTCCTGATGAACCTGGACTGTCCCTGTGACTCACTCACAACCAATAGAACGAGGCAGAACTGATCCTGCAGGACTTTGAAAAACAAACTAGAAAAAGCTTTGCCATCTCTGCCTTAGTCTCTGGGAACCCTCACTCTGGGGGGAAATCAGCTGCCCTATGAGAAATCTGACTACCCTGAGAACACCATGCTGGGAGGAAGCCCAAGGTAGCCACATGTTGGGGCTGAAGAGAGAGATGGTCTACCCACCACTAAGTATTCCAGCCTAAGATCCTTCAGATGCCTCCAGCCTCAGTCACCATCTGACTGAGACCAAATGAGGGACTCCAACAAGCAACAATTGCCCAGCTGAACCCATCAACCCTCCGTACTGTGAGAGAACACAATAAATCATTGTTTTAAATCACTATGTTTTGGAATGATTCTTACATTGCAATGGGTAAATAGTAATCACCCTATAAGTACTCCATTTGGCATTTTTTTCTATGTGTTTATTAGTTAATAAACAAAATGCTTCTCTAGATATTAACTATCCATTCCCAAATGTCCAGACAGCATGCTTTTTCCCTTTATCAATACTCAGAATAATAATAACATACACTTTACCTAATATTTCAAAATTACCACCTATCATGATACTCAGACAAAGAATATTTTGTTTCTCCTTTTTCAGGAAACAGTTGAAAATGAACTTAATAATCAACGTTTTCCAAGCAATCTTCTGCTCCAGAACTCATGGGACTTATAAAATAACCCAGTACTAAGAGGGTGAAATGGCTCACCCTTTAAATTCTTTATATCTTGAAGTCTTTGAATTAAATCATTATTATTTTTTTTACAAAAATCAAATCACACAGTGCTCTTAATAAAGCATTATTATTTCAGGGGAAAGGATAAAGCTTTCCAAATGCAAATGCTTAACTGGAGTAGAGTCTTAAAAGATTCCAAAACATTAGTCAGGAGATGGATTGCTTTGCTATTACAAGTCTGGGTTATAATATCACTGGAACCAAATTCCCGTCAGATTAGTCTTTCCTCAAAATGAATGTTTGTAATTATGAAATGAAATAAGTTTTAATTTGAATTGCCTAAAAAGGGGAAACCAAATATTGTGTAATTACAGGAGAAGAAATTTGAGATGGAAAACAAGATAGTGTTATTTACAAGTGAAAAGGCTTTTATGGGATTATAGGGCTTTTATGTGCATATTTGCAGGATTTGGGGTGGCAGAATTTGGAACTCAAATATTTTTCATCAGCGTTTATTTACAGTGTGCACGCAAGGAATGGAATCCCAGACACATCTGATATTGGGCTTATTTAAACCTTTTATATCCCTACTAAATCTGAAAAGACTCAAATGTTAGCCACACATAATGGAAGTAATCATGGAGTGTGATAAAATAAGTATTTGAAAACCACATGCAACTTTTAGGCTCACATCCAGAACTATAAAATCCACCTAAAGACATAATGAGCCCGACTCTCCTGCTCAGAGGAAGAAAAGCAGTGAGGGGGTGAGGCATGTCCTATTCTCCAGTTTGTGGCACCTGAGTGGAGCCCCCAAATGGCTTGTAAGTGCTTTACTGCAAAGGCCGCCCACAGGCACCATTTTGCTTCTCTGTAGGGCACTCTCTTATCCTCTGCAAAACCATGACTTCTTTTTTTGTTTCTCTCTTACATGTCTCCTGTTCCCTCTTAAAGTCTGCTTCTTCTGCCCACGCATCCAGGACCACAGGTCTGGCCCAGTTATCTATCCCACAGCCTGCACCACTCAGCTCTGGTAGTGCAGAACCTTTCTACCCAACTTTTTTGGCGATCAAGGCTTCCCGTTGAGGATGTTTTTTCTCTGCTGGGGACAAACTCATTTATAATGAACCACCCTTCCAGAGATATTGCCCTCTTCAAACATGTGGCAAAGATATTTTATAGTTTAGGTTCTTTCACCTATATTATACAGTTGTTACTGGAAAGTGGTTGCTCAGACAGGCAAGCCATCTGCCAAATTTTCTTGCAGATGGCTATGGCCATATTACTGAGTTCTAGACAATGAAATAGAGACAAATCTGATGACCTATGCTACTGCAAGCTTGGCGCATACACACATCTCACACAGCTCTTCTCCGTGCTCTTTCCCCCATTCAGCTGTCTGGAAGGAAGATAACCCCAGGGTCATTGGGCAGACCTCCAATTACCTGGATCCCAGAATGAGTTAATGGTAGAGAGGCATCCCATGCTCATATATGCCCTTCCAATGTGGTTTAAGAGCAAGAAGTACAAATTTAGTTCTCTCTCTCTCTTTTCTCTCTTCTTCTTCTTCTTCTTCTTCTTCTTCTTCTTCTTCTTCTTCTTCTTCTTTCTCTCTCTCTCTCTCTCTCTCTCTCTCTCTCTCTCTCTCTCTCTCTCTCTCTCTTTCTCTTTCCTGCAGTTATACTATTCTAAATACTTAATCCAAAGGAAATGTTCTCTACTGACTGAAACAGGTAAATTGGATGGTGGACAAAATTTCCCAATTTCCCTGTAAATCAGCCAGTTTAAAAGTTACCTACATACAGACAGTTTTACTAGATCTCCAGCAAGGGTTAAAGTCGGGCACTGTGTATGGATACCCATGTGTGTCCATCAGAGACTCTGCCTTCTGGCTACCTTCCTGCCCAAGGACTTTCTTCAACCTAGTTTGTCAATGCCTCCAGTAGTCATTGCTGAGCCTCAGATATTTTCAACATATTTTTGCTGATCAATGAAAATACGCTCTGTCATGATCTCATCAATTATTCATTCATTCATTCATTCATCCTACATTTATTTAATACCCCAAATATCAAGTATTATGCTAGGCATTGACTGAATACAGACAGCTTATAATCCACTGGTGTCAGGAAATAATGAAAAGAAATAAAAGCTTTAAAACCATAATGTAGGTTCCAAAAGTAATTATCATTATAGCTTAATTTATTGAGCTCATGTTATGTACCAGACACCTTGCTCAGAACTTGATATTCTTTACTTTATTTAATCTTCGCAATGACCCTATCCTTATATTACAGACTGAGAAATCAAGGCCTGGAGACATTAAGCAGCATGCTGCAATTGCATGAATAATTACAATTAGGGTTGAGATTTCAACCCAGTTCTGTCTGATTCAAAGTCATTTACTAACTGTGTGACTTTGGGCAAATTAGTTAAATGCCACAACGGTCCATTTATAATCTAAAATGTCACCATAGTCACAAAGAAGTAATTTCTACTGAGAGTTGAATAGCAGGACAGGGATGTTTACACTCTTCTTGCCCATAGTATACTTTATGAATACTATGTGTAAAAATCTGGCCTCTTGAACAATTTCCTTGCTTCTGAAATGGCAGCAGGGGGTAAAGGAAGCTTAAATAAATATTTACAGCATTCGTATTATGAAAGAATTTTCCAGATGGTGAGACTTGAAATACTGATTGCCTTCACACAAGCTGAAACACTCCCCCTGCCCTCCCCGCCCTCCCCACCCTCCCGTGAAGTGTTCTCAAACTTCATCTTCACAACTTAAAACAGGTGATCACCAATGATCGCATTACACCAGGGTTCCTGTTCCTGTTCCATGCACCCGTGCACCCCAGTGAGCGTGACTGGGGGCTCTGGAATGTCCCAGAGAGAGCACCTCCTGCCTGAGTTTCTGGGCTGTGATGTGTACCGCATCAGGAGCCTCCTCTGAGCCTGGCTTTGTTGCCAAATGCACTCTGGATCAAATCCCTGCTTTCCAGGTGCTTATTCAGGCTCAGCCACAGACTGATAGCTGAGCATCCCCAGAGAACTGAGAAATACATACTTGGAAGAGACTTGGAGACTGAGAAGTGCTAAGAAAGAATCACAGAGGAAGGCTGCCCCTGCAATTGGAGAACAAAGCCCATGTGTGCCAAGGAGGGCACACTTGGAATCTTTATTCCCAGGCTGCAGCCATGATGTCAGCGGGGTCAGTGTCACCTCCCAGAGATGGACTGAGTGAGCAGAGAAAGGAGTCTAACCACAACAAAGTTTGCAAAGCAAGCCTATAACAAACACTGATCTCTAAGGAAATGCATGTGTTCATGAAAAAGAGTTTATTTTCTGGGTTATCTTTTTTTTTTTCCCCAGCTGAATTGGTTGTAAAGTTAAGCGTGAGACTTCTGGAGTCAGACACCTAAATTTAAAGTTTTCCTTTACTACTTCCTGTGTGAATCTGGCCAAGTTTCAAAACCCCTCTAAACCTCAATTTCTTTGACTATAAGTGTGAATAATAATTATACCTACTTCCCAAGGTTAACAATAATTAAGTTTCACGTAAAACACTTACCACAGTGCCTGGAATTTGGGCAATGCTTAAGCAACTTTTCCCATCTGTATGGCAGATTTGGGATAGGAACCAATGAGATAAGCTGCTGGAAAGTAGCAGCTCTCAAAGGTGTGGTCTCAGGACCCATTTATATTCTTAAAAATTATCGAGGACGTCAACAAGTTTTTGTTTATGTAAATTATATCTGTTAGTAGTAGCCATATAAGAAATTAAAACTGAAAACACACTTAAATATTTATAAACTAACTTATTTATAAATAACAATAATAAATACATTATATGTTTTATAACATATTTTTATGAAAAAATATATTTTCCAAAACAAATTATTTTAATGAGAAGAGTGGCATTGTTTTACATTTTTGCAAAGCTCTGTCTTGTCTGCCTTAATAGAAGCAGCTGGAATCTCAATATCTGCTTCTGCATATGATCAGTCATGATATGTTGTTTTCATTAAAGTGGGTGAAGAAAATCCAACCTCACACAGATGTGTAGCTAGAAAAGGAATGAGTACTTTATTAGTCTTTTCAGATAATTGGGATCAACTTTGATGGAGCACCAAAATTCTACAAGTGGCAGTTTCTTTAAAGCCAGTTGCAATGAAGAATCTAAAACTATATAAATAAATTTAGTTTTTGAAGTCTCTTGCACTTTGAATGGATCTTTCATTTATGCATGATTTTGTCACACCATGCATTGGTCATTTGGAAAATACTGGTTCAAATGACTGTCGACACATTTCATTATAGAATGTCATCACACAACGTGTAGCTTCTGGAATACTCCACTGTATACTTGTGAGAGAATAAGTGAGAAGGACAAGTAGTCACTTAGTATTATGATGATATAGTTTTGACCTCGAAGACTCCATGAAAGAGTCTTAGGGACTTGGATAAGAACTGCTAATTTAAAGCAACACAGAAAACAAAAACAATCTGTTTCAGCTAGAAATCTGGGAGAGAGTCAAGAATAACAGAGTCTGAAGGAAGGTCCTAAGAGAAAGCATACCCACTGCCCTCACTCCAGCAAGTGGTAGAAACGCTGAAAGGGAGAGAGGCATCCCATGCTCATATATGCCCTCCCAAAGTTTTTAAGGTTTTTCTCTGTCTGCCCTGAAAAGTTTCAGAAACTAATGTTGTTATACAAGTGAACTCTTTGGCAGTAAATTAGAGAGAGGGAGAGGGAGAGGGAGAGAGAGAGAGAGACGGACAGAGAGAGAGAGAGAGAATGTTTTATGTCCTCGTCTACATAGCCTGGAAAAAGCATGCCTGGAGAAAGCATGCTTGGTCACAGGACCCCAGAGCAAAGATGAAAGTTCTGGGGATTTGCAGAGTGAGGAGGAGGGCATACATTTCTAGGGAAAAATGGCTTCCCTTGTCTGGGGAATTAGGAGTTTGAGGTGATCCTATCTGGTTGTCAACTAGGGTAGTGGGCAACAAGGGGTCATCCTGTCCTCTAACCTAGGGTAGCCTACTATGTCTTCAGCTGGCTAGCTCTACCCAGGAGATGATGACCTTCTCCTATCCCAGGAGATAATGCCCTTCTCCTATCACAGGGGAGTGGCTGTGTAATGCAGGTCTTTGGGATAGGGGACACAGTTACTTACATAATGGAGTGTGGAACAAGGCAAATACATAGGGGAATGTCTAGGGTTTAGGGCTAGAATATAGCAAAAGGTTCCTAGTATAGGTAAATTAAGGCCAAAGTAGATTTTTCCCAAGGAAGTTGGGGGCAGTGGGGAATCTTCATGTGGAGAGAGGGAGCCAAAAAGTCCTTGATCCCACTGACCTTAGTCCAGTCTGGCCTGCCCAAGAGAGAATAAAATCAACAGGTCTTAAGAAGAAGGCCTAAGCCAAATATTCTCAACTTGGAGCAATTTGGCTCCCAAGGAACACTTGGCAAGTGTCGGAGACATTTTGGTTGTCATAACATATTGGGGAGGGGTATTATTGGTACCTGATCAGTAGGGTGCTACTAACCATCCCACAATGCACAAGACAGCACCACAACAAAAAGGGTCACTCCAAAGGCCAGTAGCACCAACGCTGAGAAAATCTAGCCTAAGCCAATCACTCCCTGGGATGCTCTGGGCCCAGCCACCCTGAGCTGCAGTGCTTCATTGGATGTGCAGCTATCCTTACACGAGGGGCCACAGACAAAGAACTAGGGGAAAATAAGAAAAATAATGAATCATAAATACTAAACATGTTGATGAGCTTGTCTGTAGACCAACTGCCTTCTGTACCTTTGACCCCCTTACCCCTGAATAGCCACCCCTTTCCCCACCACCCTAACTTTCCAGGCTCCCAAAGCCTGTGGTCTCTATTCCTTGCAAACCTGTTCCTAGGAAAAGATCCAATGTTTGTTCTTAATTGTAGGATGGAAGTAAGTCAACATGATTCCTCTCTCAGTGATATTAGCATTTTAAGTCACGATGTTAACTGTGTAATGTAGGTCTTTGGGGTAGGGGACACAGTTACTTACATAAAGGAGTATGGAACAAGGGCAAATACATAGGGGAATGTTTAGCGTTTAGGGCTAGAATATAGCAAAAGGTTCCTATTGGTAGCCTTGAAATCACATCCTGAAAGGCAACATAGAATGAAAACAAGAATATCCATTATATTAACTGGGCACTTGCTATGGATCAGCCCTGTTCTAACTGCTTTACCCATATCAACTCATTTAATCTTCACAACAGCCTGTTGAAGTAGTTATTACTGCTATTATCCTATATAATAAAAGAGAAACATGCAAATTAACCATCACTCTGTCACTCCTCCACTCCGCTACACCCACCAGCCAATCAGAGCGACTATGAAAATTACCCCAACAAAGATGGTGGTTAATTTGTATACGCAGGCACGGAGCAAAAACTGAAGATGACTGAAGATGGCGGCGGTCAGAGAGCTGGAGTGAGCAGGAGGCTTGGGTTGTTCCCGGTGAAGGAGGAAGCCAAGCTTCCTGACAGCCCTGGACCCCTCTCAAGGAGGGGCTGGGGGCCTGGGTCACCAGGGGAGAAGCCAAGCCTTGCTGCTGCGGCCAGACCAAAGGCCTGGGTCCCGGGTGCTGGAGGAAGACTGGTGCCGGCAGCCAGAGGAAGGAAAGCCTATTGCACGAATCTTTGTGCAACGGGCCACTAGTCATTTTATAAATGAGGAAACTAAGACACCAAGAGACTAAAAAAAATAACTCACTCAAAGTCCATTAGCAACTGAAGGAGTCAAACCTATACAGCCTGACTGTAAAGGGGAGCAGGGGCTCTTAGTACCCCTGCTTTGATGCTTCTCAAGCTGTAAAAAGAATTCTGGGAGAAATGGGCCCAAACTTCACTAGAAATGTGTTTGGGGCAAGTCAAACTGCACTTGGGGTTATAGTTTCCTTCTTTACAAAGTGATAGGGTTGCACAAAGCAATCACTGAGTTCTCTGCAGTCACTAATGTTCAATGATTCTTATCATCTTGATCTTAAACTTCAAAATAAGCAGACTTCAGCCCTAACCAGTTTGGCTCAGTGGATTGAGCATCGGCCTGAAGACTGAAAGGTCCCAGGTTCGATTCCAGTCAAAGGCATGTACCTTGGTTGCAGGCACATCCCCAGTGGGGGATGTGCAGGAGGCAGCTGATCGATGTTTCTCTCTCATCGATGTTTCTAACTCTCTATCCCTCTCCCTTCCTCTCTGTAAAAAATCAATAAAATATATATTTTTTTAAAAATAAGCAGAATTCATCTTATCTTTGGTGTTATTTTTACTGAGCAGAATGATTGGGTACAGAGCATCCTCTTAAGGGAATCTAGCCATAAGAACTTTGCTCCACAGAGATTCCCACTGCCTTCCCCTAGAATTAGCCCCTTGTTCAAGAATTGGCTGGGCCACCAGAGCTAAATTCTGATTCCCTTGTTTGGTGGATCTCTTTAGATAAGAGAAAGAAAAGCATAGTAAATTAATTTATGTCAAGAAGAGAATGGATGTTGAGTTTTAGAGACTTCCCTTGTTCTACATCAGTGATAGTGAACCTATGACACGCGTGTCAGAGGTGACACACGAACTCGTTTTTTGGTTGATTTTTCTTTGTTAAATGGCATTTAAATATATAAAATAAATATCAAAAATATAAATCTTTGTTTTACTATGGTTTCAAAGATCAAAAAATTTCTATATGTGACACGGCACCAGAGTTAAGTTCGGGTTTTTCAAAATGCTGACACACCGAGCTCAAAAGGTTCGCCATCACTGTTCTACATTATCAAGAAAAAAAATCTGTAAAAGCAATGGGGAAAGAAAAGCTATTTGGGAGTATGACAAACTTGGGTAGCACTCCTAAAATCAGCAGCTCTCATTTCTCTCCAAGTCTAAAATTGGTTCCACTAAGCTGGTCTCGTATTTCTTCTGTCTGTCATAATATTTAGCCAAAATATAGGCTCAAATCAGTGTTCAAAAAGTTCTAGTAGGTTGACTAAGAAAAAATGGCTCTGTGTGCCTTAAGTTTTAATTTATCAAGTTAATCTCTGTTGGAATAAAGTTAGAATTCTAGTTTAGCTCTTGAAAAATACATCTTCACCACCTAACATGTCCGAGATTTATCAGAATGTTCCTACATGTTCTGACCTTACATCTTCCTGGAGGGAACTAATGACACATACCCAATATTTTGCTTCTCAAAGTACCAAGCATGGGAGGGGTTATTATGATATATTGGGAAGGGGTTGGAGAATTTGACATATAATGCTACCTAAAGAATTTACTGTTTAAATCATGAAGATTATTTTGCATTTCTGGAGTAAGTTTGGGTCTAGAGATTAGAATTAAACACATATAGCCATACACACACCCACACACACACATGCACACGTGTATATGCAACACACACATACACACAGAGGCATTATCTCTACTCTGCAGCATTCTGCAGCCTAGTGAAGGGCATATGTGTAATAAAAGTAACCACCATCATTATGATGGTGCAATCACAGTGGTGGATTCAGTGTGTGAGGGAAGGGTAAGAGAAATTACCAGTTTACCTGGGGGACTCGGAGAAAGTTTGGCAATGTAGACAAAATTGTCAAGAGCCTTTCAGTTTTAAGTTTCAAGACAGAAAACTATTTCAAAGAGTGTCAAACAAGTGATACCTGTTGCCTATCACCAGGAGCAGAAGCCCAAACACTTCTCTTTAGTGCATCTGGGTATCAGAGTCTCCAGGAAAACGCAGCTCAGTTAAGCAGTGGATGGAATAGCACTTCACTCACACAGGGAAGGGAAAGATCAGCTCCAATGATGGGCCTCAGTTTCCTATGGCTACTAGATGCAGGGTACTTGGCCCTCTTGTGCTGCACTAGAAGGATCCAGTCCCCTCCCTGAAGAGGACAGATATAGTAGTAGGGTTGGCCAGGTGCCATATGACATCCATGCTTAAAGAGAACAAAGGAGCAAACATTAAATCTGAAACAGAGAAAGGTATTCCCACACAAGGTGATAAGCCTAGTATAGGCTGTTAGAACTCTACTCTTGGCAAGGAAATGTTCCAGGCCCAAGGCACATTTTTATATAACCATGTTGGGATGGAAAGAATGTCTACATGAGTGCATGAGTCTACCTTTTCCAACAGAGGCTTAAACCAAAAAAAAAAAAAAAGAAGAATTTATTGTTTTATGTCACTAAATAATCCAGGAGCAATTGGCTTCCAGCTGTATCCAGGTACTGAAATCATGTCCCCATTTTGTCCATTTTGTGTTCTCTCCTCTGCTATGGCTTCATTCTTAAACCAGTCCCTTTAGGCTTAACTTTCCAGGATTCCCAGAGTCCTGCAATTATTCCTAAAAACTTCCATTGGCCTGTTTTGGGTCATGTGATCACCTCTGAATGAATTGCTGTGGCTGACAGATCTAGACTTTATCCCCACTCTGCTTTTATGAGCTTGAAGGTGAGACTCCATGTTGTCCTGTGTAGAATGGCAGACAATAATGCCCAGTTTGCAAGATAAAAGCCAGTGAATGCTCACTAATTGGTAACTAAGCTTACTGTCATCTTTAGGAGTCTTACTCCTAAAGGAATTGACTTAATTTTTCAATATTAGGAACTGCTATTTTTGTTTTCTAAGCAATTTTCCTTAGTTATATGATTGTGAAGCCCAACATTTACAAACACCTGTATCTGTTCAACATCAGTCCTGGAAATGAAGGGCTGTTATCACACCAACTGGCCCAAGGTGCGTGACAAGAGCCCCATCCATGGCAATTTAGATTTCAACAGATTTTAGATAAATTTAAGAAAGAAGAAAAATTACAAGCCCTCAGGGCCACAAAGATTTAAAACATCATCTATCTGTGACTTCCATAGGAACTTTAGATTCTGATTTGGATCCTGACCCTACTCCATAGGAGAAGGTTTGCAGAGAATGTTTTCTGCTTTGAGATCAGGATCACAATTCCCAACACTCTTTCCTATTTTTCTACCTTGTTTTCATTTATCCAGATGGATACCGGCAATTGCACTCCTTGAGAGCATTTCCATGTGGGTTTTCACTGCATGAGCACCCTCCAGAAGGTTCTTCCTAGGCACTATTGAATGAAGCCTGAGTAGAAGAGAGGTTGTAAAATGATGTGCTTTAGTCATCTGGAGTATCAGAAAAGTGAAAAAGTCCTTGTAAACATAAATCAATTCTTAATGCATCCTATGGAACCGAGGGAGCACAAATGTCCAGGGGCATTACTGGCTGTAGGTCCATATCCAGCCAGATAGGACAGGGTTTAAGCCAGGCCCTCCACACAAAGAGGAGTTGATAGCAGACCATCTCATCGCACTTCTATTGTCAGCATTAACAATTCATATGAGCTTAAACCTTCTCCCCATTACAGTCAGAAATAGCTGCCAATGAATGATAATGTGTTTGAACTTAACCTATTATTTCTAAGCAGTTGAAGGAGTCTCCACTAATTTTTTTTCAGGGACAGATGAAGGAAAAACAGCCTCCTATGCTAACAAAAGAGTTACCCACAGAATATATATAAATACATAGTTAAGAAAATAGAAAAGCCAAATGACAAATACAACCAGCCTGCTGGAGACAAATATCCCTTCTCAGAACATACCTAAGAAGGAAGCAGGGAGAGGGGGAAAGAAAGAGGGAGGCTAAGAGACTGCTCCCATCAGCAGCATTGCCTATTATTTGAAGCATTAGATCTCTTTCTCCTCCCATGGTCCCATCTTTCCACTTTAAAGGAAAGTGCTTGCTCTAGGATTAGACCAACTTTCTTATTTAATAGAAGAAAAAGGGAAAAACAAAGGAGAAACATCAAATGCATAACAATGATGACCTTCAAAAGGCTGAGCTGAGAGGGCTGGCCTTTGCTCTGTGCTTGTAGCAATCTCTCAATAACTGATTAAAGGATTAACCACCCAATTTGTTCAAAAGAGCACAAGATTTATATACTTATAAGGTCTGGGAAGACATACACCTGAATTAGCATAACAATAACCTACACCCTGGAGTCAGACCAAAAAGTAATTCACATTTAGTTTGGATTTTAAAACTAACCATAAAGTAGTAAATACAGGCTACCTTGCAACCAGCTGCAACAGCATGAGGAAATGTGTTGGTTTTGTTTGTACTTCTTGAGCAAACAGGTCTAATTAGAAATGAAAATCACACATCAATCGAATGTAGGTTAACAACTGACAGATCTACACATGTTTTATCTGGGGATCTTAAAGGGATACCATCTGATTCTAACTGGCATGGAAAGAGGTGAGTTCCCAGCAGAGAATATTAAGCACTACCCAGTATTCCAAAAAAGGGGGCCAGGCTCGACTAGAAGGGTGTCATTAAATGCAGTGAGCTCACCCCAGGAAGGCGGGTGCTAGAGAAACAACATAATCCCAAGCTTTTGTTTCAGATATGGCCCCACCCTCTACTGTACAGAACTGTTTACTCAAAAGGACGAGAATACATTCCCTGTGTCAGTACAAGTGAAACACACCCTTTTGGGGAGGGTCAGACGGCTGGGTTAGGTATGGGAACAAGGGTGTTGAGCCCAGAGGAAATTTTCCCAAGCAAGTCAATGCAGGTGGATGTGCCCCTGGGAACAGGCAGCTGGCTAATCCGTCTGATAGTCCTCACACAGAGATGAAAGTGTGGGAGAACCACTGCACTACTCCTGATGGACCACAAAACCCACCTTGTGAGGTCCGACCTCTGGCTACAAGTTATAATCCCTAAGCAGGGTTTAATAAAGGAAGTGGGGAAAGAAAAGTGGAATTAGGATTTTAATATTGGAGAGTAGGACCTTACAATAAAAACCATACCCAGAAGCAAGCAAAGGGGAAGGACTAATTTGAGTCCAATTTCATCAGGTTTACCCAACTTTCCTCAGAGCTAGGAGATATTTTGCCCATCTTCCCCACTCTTCTCCCATCTTTTCAGCCAAGAATGTAAATTAGCCAGTTCTTAATCTTAAATTTTGGCTTCTCTGGATTTCATCATCTTCCTCTGCCCTCCCAACCTTCCCCAAACGCCCTCACCTCCTTCAGAATCCAAGTTCACATTCTCTACTCCAGATTGGTTGCTCCTGCCTGGACTTACCCCTTCTCTCCCTGGACCAGCCCCCACCCATGAATGCTACTCAGCCTTTCTTCTTCTAAAGCCTGCTTCAAGTTCAGCTTCACAAAAAGGCCTTTACAGAAATGTCTACCACCCTCTACTGCAGTAACTCTAACCAATTCTCCTGAGTGGCTGCCCATTCATCTGACACTGGTTGGGTTGTGTCTTTTCACTGTGTCTTTATTAGTGATTATTGTGTGCCTCCTCAGGGGTGTCCTCACACAACTGCCCCTCGCCCCCCCCCCCCCCCCCAACAACAACAAGGGCTCTTTACTATGCTCTAAAGTCCTCAGTCTCTAGTACTGGTGGTGCTGGAAACCTAGAAAACCTTGCCTGTCTTTCTAGGCCAAATTGCATAAATCAAGAACACACAGAAACCAGCTAATCCAATTAATAACAAGCTCAACACACTATCAAGTTCATCATCTAATTTCAGCCACTAATCCACAGGTGAGGAGTAAACCCAAGTGACTGAGATTTGGCTGGTGCTGTTCTTGCTGTGGGTCTGATGGAGATATGTAAACCATGTTATACCACATTACTTCTTGATTTTTTTAAACTTCATTTGAATCTTCTTTTTGTACTATTGAGACATAGTCCAATAACCACAGGAACCCCAATTTCTAAAATCAGAATGCAGTGGCACAGCCCAACAAGGGAAATTTTCCTATCGATAAATTAAGGTGAGAAGTAACCTAATGATAGAAAATTAAGTCTTCTTTATTTTAAGTTAAGCAAATCACCTTTTTACACAAGAATAAAAATTATATTAATTGGGGCATTTAGAAAAAGTGAGAACATGTGATCACCAAATATCAAGAACAAAGAAATCCTGTTTGATATCTGTAATTCTTTCAGTGCTAGAAGCCATGGTCATCTGGAAAATAAGCCTGTGAATGGTAAATAGGGTTCTGAGATTAGTGAATGAAACACTCATAGATTTGTTTATTCTGTGTCTCTGACCCAACCTCTTTGAAAGCATGTCAGTCTTTTGGAATAAATTCCTGGCACCCCGACAAAATGAACCAAATGCTAAAGAGGCTTGAGCTGTCTGAGAATAGACCAGGGGACATCTAGAATCAAGTCCAGAGCTTCAGTAAATGGGAAATAACCACAGGCTGATAGGAAGTGGAAAATGGGAAGGGGACTGGGAGGGAAGGGGGAGAGAAGTCAAGAATAATGCAGACAGAGGTTGTATGCAGCTAGCAGTTCTCATTCTCAAAGATGCTACAATGCCACTGGGAGCTTCACAATAAAGAATAGCCCAAATAGGTCCTTTTTTGTGTTGATCAAAGTGATTTCCCTGTAGGGCAGCTTTTAAAAGCATCACAAAAATGAACAAGGTTCTCAAACCTACCTCCTCTTCCTGCTCTCCTACCTCTTGGTAATAAGTTATCAAACAGATTACTCATACAGGAACCTCACTTTCAACCTAACTTTGTGGAAGTATTTGTTTTTTAGCACTTGTCTCAGACACAAATGGATTTAGGACACATGGTTTTTGTAAAGCAGTGGAGGAGAGATCCCAAGGAAACATATTTATGACTTATAATATGAAACCATATTTCTGATCACTTTCCACTAAAGGGAGGAAGGAGATTAATTGGCATGAAGCAATTTCCAAGGTCGGCTCAGTGACTTTTCACTGATGGGCAAACCATATTCCTGGCATCATAGAATTTTAAAGCTAGATGGGGCATTGGAGATTATCTCACCAACCTTTACATTTTCCAGATGAGGAGCCAAAATCAGAGATATTCAGCAATTTTCACAAGGTGACATAGTATTACAGGCAAAGCCAGAGTTAAAATAAAGGTCTCCTGTCTCTCATATATTTAGCTGTATTCTGTTGCCTCCTTCCTATTAGCTGAGAAGCCACTTTAACACATTATCTCTAGGGGAAATACAATGACCATGGAGTTAAAGAATCCAGGCTGGCTGAAGTCTACCTCAGTCTTACAAAAACCGCACAAACCCCAATATTCCCTAGATCCGTGGTCGGCAAACTGTGGCTCACGAGCCACATGCGGCTCTTTGGACCCTTGAGTGCGGCTCTTCCACAAAATACCACATGCGGGCGCGCACGTACAGTGCGATTGAAACTTCGTGGCCCATGCGCAGAAGTCGGTATTTTGTGGAAAAGCCGGTATTTTGTGGAAGAGCCACACTCAAGGGGCCAAAGAGCTGCATGTGGCTCACGAGCCATGGTTTGCTGAGCCGCAGTTTGCCGACCACTGCCCTAGATTAATGATTTAACTGTTGCTGTTCATGAAGGCACAGGTGTCTTTTACTATCTAAAGTTAGTCATTTCTGACAAGAATATAAGCAGATTTGTTATTAATCTAATAAATATTATAGAAGAATAAGATTATGAAAGAACACACCTATGGATCCCCTCCCCACCCTTGCTAGAAAAACCCTCATAAACTTCTAGAAAGCCACAGGCTTACACCAAGTGTCTCCAGGACAAAGAAGCTACTTGGAGAATGCATGCATGCTAAATCAGGCATTCAAAATTAATTTTTACAGCCATTGATCAACTCAAACAAAAGACATCTTCAAAATCATCTGATGGCTGTGACCCCAGGTACAGCATTTGTAAACAGATTCTTCAATGTTTAGGTAATTCAGTCTATCACCAAAGAACAACTTCATTAGTGAAGCAAAAGGGTGCAACTCTGAAGAACAATAGCTGTAAGGCGCTCAGGTTTCCTATGCTAACTGTGCTGCCCTGCTCCTCACACACTTTCCCTGACCCAGGACCGGGAGCAGCTGCCAGTTAACCCTGCATTAGACATTGGTGGCAAATGCTGAAATTCCAGGTTTCTCCCTTTCATGTTGCCATTTGAGTAAAAAAAAACAGCTGCAAGCTATTACACTCCAGATACCCTTCATCTACGTGGAGAATGTGGTGAAGTCATTCCTGTATGGTGTCATGCTGTTCCCTCTAGCATGCACCAGCATTTGGCCTGCATAGGTGAAAGGGACTAAAATTCCACTCAGTGAACCATGTTTATGCAGGTCAACAGCCCATCCTTTTCACACTTTTCTGTGGTCTCAGGTTCCATTTCCCCAGGCCCATTTTCCTATGAAAGATGTATTTACCTATCATAAAATTTCTCCTATGCCCCCACATCCATCAAAATCATGCTTCTTTTCCAGGCTAAGAAGAGGGTGAGGGCTAGGGGAGAAGTTGTAGCTACGGAAGCTCTCTGCACCTTCCAGGTGATAACTACCAATTATGCAGTGTTTTCCAACATCAACAACTAATTCCCTGATTCTCCAGACACTGACTGGATGTCCAACAATTCAGTTCAATCCTAATACTATCTATCAGGAGTTAGCATCAGATCCCACAAGTTAAAGGGGCTCAGTCTCACAAAATATCCTCTTTCAGATGTCAGTCTCAAGTCCTGAGCTACCTGTACACCTAATCAATTGCCATAAATTGTGGGTTCACACAACCCTTTCCTTAGTTTTGGTAATTTGTGAAAACAGCTCACAGAACTGAAAAAAATACTTTACTTGTATGAGTTGCTTTATTTATGAAGGATACAATTCAGGAATAGTTAAATAGAAGAGATGATCAGAGCAAGGTATGGCAGTTGGGGTGGCACAGAGCTTTCATGTCCTCTGGGTGTGTCACTCTCCCAGCACCTAGATGTGTTCACCAACCCAAAAGATACATGATGACCAAACATACAACCAGGTACCAATGGGAGAGACCTGAGCAGCATTACCCAAAATGTGTCTCCACAGATTACCATCTCATGGGAAACTCCCCCACAAATCAATTCTGTGGAATTGAGAAATGACTGCATGCTGTGTTGGCTTTAATATTACCATATTGATGGCTTTGAGAAGTAAAGGAATTTGAAAAACTTACCCAAAGATTCCCACACTAAACTGATCACAGAATGCTTCATTCTCGTTAATACATCTTAAGGAAATGTTAAATTGGAAGACTCCTCTGGCCCTCCAGGTAACACACAGCCTTCTCTAAAAGTCTTTACATACATTATTGAACATGAAAGAGTGGATCTGATGATATTTTAGGACCTGGATGATAGAAATGGAGTAGTCCATATAGTCAGGTAGAGAAACTATCTCAGGGGCACACAGCCTTGCAGAAAATTCTATCATGCGGTGGTCGTGACTGTAGTTTACCAAATAGTTCAGGCACATAGGATTGCGCATCTTGACTTCTTAATGTTAGTCATGTGACTTGCACTGGCCAATAACTGAATGGAAGTGTCATGTCAATCTTTCATAAAAATGTTTCAAAAGCTAGTATGTATGTGACCATTCTCTTCCCATTAGTGAGGCAATTGTAGAAGCCTGTGCTGAGATTCAACCTCTATCATCCTGGACCTTATGGAGCAGAGTCCCTTTTATGACCCACGATAGACATGTAGCCAAAGAGAGAAATGAATCTCTGTTACAATAAGCCAGTGAGATTTAGGTGTTGTTTTTATCACAACCTAAAATATTCTGATACATACTACCAATTTGACTACCTACATGATTTTATTTTTACCTGGCCCTTTCTCAATGCCTATTTCTCTCCATCCCCCTGAGGTTCCAGCACTACCCATGGACTGAGTTCACCCTAAACAAAATTGCTCTTTATTAGAATGTGCATAAGAGAATCTTTCAATACTCAAGAACTCCCCACTCTCCATTCAAGGCTTTTCCACTGGGTAGGGTGAATTAGCCTCAATGGTTTAGAAAGATTCATGCCTAATTTTATTGAAAAGGGAAATCAGTGCATTCCCTTTGTAGATGGTGTGACTGAATAATTCATTGAAAGCTTCATTATCTATAATTGTGATAACACACACTTGTATTGCACATATCAAATATTCTTGATACATTTTCGAGCAAATATGTGCACATATGTAATCAGCTGTGGTAATCAACTGCACATCAACAAAGAGTCGGAGTGTTTTAGGGGCGTAAGATGCTGTTACAGTGAACAATCATTTAGCAGTGTGGCTTATTTTAATAGACACATCACTTTGAAATAAGTCTTCACCATCTGCTTCAGCCTCTAATTACAAATGCAACAAGAACATAATTCACAATTGCATCATTAAAAAGTAAGGCATAAGGGGGTTAATGCATGCCTATGTCCTTTTTTAATGCAGCAGACGTCTATTCATCTTCTCTTGTGTTTCAGGCACAAATTTGTGGTAAAACTTTCTTTCCTCTGTATTAAAATTTCTGAGAGAGTAGAGTGTTTCAGGAAACAACAGGAAATTCATATAAAGGTGCTAGTTTTCAAAAATATTCACAGGCTATCATCCTATTGATATGAGATTGACTTCTCAACATTGTTTTTCCTATGCCAAAAAAAAAAAATCTTCAAACAATTTAAAAATGAAGATAAGAAAAAAATCTATTCAGCAAGAACTACAGATAGTGCAATTTAATCTGACCAATATAAATAGCTTGGAAATTCACTTCTGGTTTAGATGTCCAAAATAAACTAACCTTTTGGAAAGCCACTTTCCAAATGCTGTGTAGAGCTAGCTTGAGGAATTAGGCCTCTGCTAGACACATAATTAACATAAGAATGTATAGTACTAAAGCATCTTGTTTAAGGTCAATTCTCCATTTTTTTCCTCCAGATAAAACACTAATTATTCAAAGACTACTGAAGAAAAGAGGTGCCATAGCATAAACTGTCAATTTAGAAGTCTGACACTGTGTCTAAAATAGTGTATCCCCACCAGATGAATAAGGTCATGGTTATGACCCTGAGGTCTAAATAGCAATGTTATCAAATAAAAAGTCTAATATACTCTATTATGCCTTTAAATGTAAAATTATCATCACTATCTTTTATTTGATAAAACATAAAAATACTCGTGCATTACTAATCATCATAGGAAACTCAGAATTATGTGGAAAGAAAAAAAACACATCAAGGTGCTGTATTCTAAGACCTTCCTTTTTTATGGGTGGAAAAGGAGAACAGTTGTCCATTGTTCAGTACAATAAATTGCCTTTCCTGTACTTTAATATTGACTAAGTTCCCCCAGTTATATAATCCCTTGATTAAATAATATAAATGCTCTTACCTTGTTATTATTTTAATTTCACTGATATTATTTGGTCAGCATCAATCCTTTTCCTTAGAAATGTTATAAAAATATTTTTTAAATCAGGTTTTTTTTTTTTAGCCATATCTAATTTTAACAGTTATGGCTTCTGCCATCTTGAGTTTTCTTTATTTCCACAAAGTTCAATTTTCCCAGATCAGATTTTATATGTCTAAATTTTGTCAAGAAGATTTAATTTTGCCATCAATTTCTTAGGCAATAACAAATTCTACCACAAGCCATTTTAGTCACTGTCAGTTTTATTTTGTTGTGATCAGATCTTCTAGTAAGAGCAATTATGAATTTGATAAAAGCAAGATAGCTTGTATTTATTTCTTAGCTAACCCATGAAAAAATTGTCAGCAGTTTCTGTGAGACAGAAATACAGGCAAAAAGCAGGATGTAAAAAAGAGAGAGAGATAGATGAGGAAAGGGGAGAGACCTACAGGAGGTAGAAAGAAAGAGCCACACTGAGCGAAGCCAAGAGAGACCCTACAGCAGTGTATTAACAGCTTAGTGTTTGGTGTTGTCAAACGTTCTGCAGCCAATATGGCAGAATCTAAACCCACAGCCTGCCTGGCTGGCATAGCTCAGTGGCTGAGCATCAATCTATGAACCAGGAGGTACATGCCCTTGTTGCAGGCTCCGTCCCCAGTGTGGAACCTGTAGGAGACAGCCAATCAATGATTCTTTCTCATCATTAATGTTTCTCTCTCCCTATATCTTCCTCTCTGAAATCAGTAAAAATATATTTAAAAAATAAATAAAAATAAACCCACAGCTTTGTTACAGTTTTTCAGTTATTGTCCAGTTTCATAAACTTATTTTTTAAGTTAAGACTGAGACTGAATATTATAGTCTCCTAATGGTTTGATCAGTGCTCTGTGAAGAGGAGAATCGGGCTATGATTTGTTCAATCATCCATTTCTTCATGTGGGGCAACCCGAGCCCCTGCCTATTCTCAGAGTCAAGACAATATATATATATATATATATATATATATATGACAAATAAATAAGATATATGCCAACTGTGATCAATGGTTTAAAGCAATAAGAGGGTGATAAGGCAGAGTCAATGGGAGGTAATGCCTCTAAGAGGAAGGAAATTGGAGCTGAAACCTGAAGGGCAGGGAGCTAGAGCTAGGAATTGAGCACTACAGATAGATAGGGTAGAGAGACAGGGAAGGGCACTTATGGGAACAGAAAGGAGGTGGGCATGTTCAGGGATTAGTGAGCAAGCAAAATATTCCAAAATAAGGTATCATCCTCTGATGAGTATAAATTAGAAAACACACAAAATATTTCTTTTCAATAAGATTAAAATCTAAATGTTTGAGATAAATGTTGGAATACTGAGGTGAGAAACATTAATTCCACTATTCAATTTAAACTGGCATTCAAATCATCTTAAGTACTCAAAACCAAATATGTAAGTTATCCAAGTCATATTTCATATTAGTAAGTCTAAGATTACATTTTTGAGGAATAATTGGAGGTCTGCTCTTGCTCGAAGTTCCTGAAACATAATTTTCCCTTTTGGTTTAACCCATTATGCAAAGCCCGGAGGAATAGTTCAGCAACAAAGACCTTCCCCATCAAATACAGGAACAAAACTAACTTCATTTCCTCCTGTTCCTTCCTGCCGCAAATCTACCTTCATATCAGAAGATAAACTGACCCCCAAACACAGGTGTAATTCAATATTCTATTTCAAATGCCATCTGATTTGCAACCCAAGTAATTAACAGCTCACTAGGGACCCTATTGAAATAAAACCAACTTTGATCCTATTCCCAAATCCCTTGCCAAATGTATGGGCAGCACAAATCCCTCTGCTTTTGCATTGATTGCAATGAATAACTATATCAGAAGAATGCTGTCTGTGAAAGAGCAGGTAACAAGGAGGGTGTGTTTTTCAGCTTGATTATTAGAGGAGCTAATTTGAGTGTTGGGATGGGATAAATATTAACATGCACAATTATTCTCTATCCTGAGCTAAGCCAGCATCTTGGCTCTATGGCATTTGGAGGAACAGAGGCATGTGAGTGAGATGTGATGCATCTTAACTTCAAGAAACAAACCTCTGGTTCTCCTATTACATCCAAGAGAAGAACCATATTTTAGTTTTAAGATGTTTACATACAGAGGATGGCCTTTTGGTCCAGGTTCAATGTACACAAACTATGTGTATAGACTAGTAAACCGGAGAGTTTTCAATAACTTGTTCCTCTTCTATTCCAATGATTTGATTATCTATAGTGGTTTACATAGTGTAGTCTGAACAACAGATCAGCTTTATTTTGACAGAAGTCACTTGCTAAAGCCAAGGAGTCCCTGGTGAACTACCTTGAAACAGATAATAGAGACATAATTGATGGTCATTGGTAACTACAACATTGGTTCAATAATAGTGGCCACTTGTTGAACTCCTACCTTCTGCCAGGTACTGTGCTTCAGACCCCAGCCTGTTTTCCTCCCAGTACCTATCAGTTATAGCATGAGGACTAGAGTCAGGAACTTAGTTTTCAGCTCTAGCTCTGTCACTTCCTAGTCTGTGAGTTTGCACAAGTGACAGTGCCCTCTCTGAGCCTCACTTTATTCTGCTACAAAATGGAAACTATAACACCTACCTCAAGAAGCCATTGTAAGGGTGAATTGAAATTTTAAAAAATATAAAGTAATTCTAAACAATAAAGTTCTACATAAATATGTACATAATCATTATCAAGTAGTGTTTATGAAACACCTACAAATTTCCAAATCATAAGCTAGATCTTTACAAAGATTTTCTCCAGTTCCCACACACCCTGATGAGTACCAGTAAGTATCTTTCCCACTTTCCAGACAACTAAATGGATGTGCAGAGAGGAGAAATATCTTGCCTGAGATTTGGCTGGAATAAAAATTCCTGTTCATTATGGCAAAAAATTCTCAGAGATTATACCAACAAAAGGTAAATTCAAGTAAAAACACTTGTTGTCTTTCTTTTTTAAAAATTCTACAAATAATCTGCAAATGTTGCATATATGTGATCACAATGTGTGTATACAAAAGAAATGCACATCTACATCTGTAATAAATACATTAAGCTGTCGATCATAAATCACACATAAGCAAGGTAAAACTGGGCATGGGGAGTAAAAAGTAATTGAGTAACCTAGCATCTCTCTGTGCCCCTAGAGCTTGTACAGCCCAATTCAGTAAAATTAGCATGTGCCAAAGTGCTCAGACCGTTGGAGGGCCGGACTATAGTTTAAAAAAATAAACTATGAACAAATTCCTATGCACACTGAACATATCTTATTTTGAAGTAAAAAAACAAAACGGGAACAAATACGATATTTGCATTTGCATGTGGCCCGCGGGCCGTAGTTTGAGGACCCCTGCCCTAGAGCTTGTACAGCCCAATTAAGTAAAATTAGCATGTGCCAAAGTGGTGAATCTGAGCTACTGGAGTTGTAAATTACCCTAAGGCAGTGGTTCTCAACCTTCTGGCCCTTTAAATACAGTTCCTCATGTTGTGACCCAACCATAAAATTATTTTCGTTGCTACTTCATAACTGTAATATTGCTACTGTTATGAATCGTAATGTAAATATCTGATATGCAGGATGGTCTTAGGCGACCCCTGTGAAAGGGTCGTTCGACCACCAAAGGGGCTGCGACCCACAGGTTGAGAACCGCTGCAGGCCTAAGGTGTCAAAGACACAGCAACTGAACTGGGTGATGACTTCTGCCTTGTTGTTTCCATGGTCCTATAGAGTTTAACAACTTCTTGTACTTTCTCTTTCGGAATTCTCAAGGTCAAAGTGAGTTTATATGAAAAAGAAAATAGAAGGTGCAAATAAATTGTGTCATTGTAAGAGATGCATCTGTAGATATCTAGATGTTCCATGCAATTCCATAGATTATTGGCCATATGTATTAAATGGCCTACTCTGTGTTGGGGAAACAAACACATCTAACGTCTCAGTAGCTGAATACAGAAAATGTTTATTTCCTGTTTATACAAAGTTCTCTTCTGGTTGGAACATCTCTCCAGGTCAGCTGTCCTAGTAGTAGTAGTAGTAGTAGTAGTAGTAGTAGTAGTAGTAGTAGTATTTTGGTGGACCTGCCATCTCAACACCCACCAGAGCAGCATTGTCATTGCCTCAGACTAGAAATGACACCTGTCACTTCTGTTTCTTTCATTGGCAGGACCAAGTCACATGGCCCTTCCTAACTGCAACAGTCAGGGAAGTCTCTTATGCTCCCCAAGGAGGAGGAGAGATCCAGAGGGAGCACTGTTCATATTATTTCATGTGCAAGGGAATTGTGCTGGGTGCTGGGATTTGAGAATAAGTTAGACCCAATGCCTGCCCATGAAGGGCTCACATCCTTATAGAGGAGACATGAATTACCGAGTTTGCTATGAAACAAGCCACACTATGATTTGTACTCTAATTCAGCAACAAACATGGGGCTTGGGGAGTGCCAATGAACAATTAATTACAACAGGGATGAAGAGAAGATTTAACAGAAGAAGTAATATTTGAGTGGAAATGAAACTAGTTTTTATATGTCACTCAACAAAGTACATAAGGACAATATCTGAGAAAAGAAAGGCAGCATGGGGTACTACAGAGCTCCCCCAAATCCTTTCTCAGAATGGGTCCCAATAGCACAGGGAATGAGGAGGCCCTACTAAAAGAAATCCTGAAGCTGCCTGACCCATCTCACTCTGAGTGTAAATTCTTGTTTATAACACAAATGTGTATAACTACACAACTCTTGCTCTTAATACAAATCATACAATTTCTTCCATAATCTTCAAGTAAAATAATACTGAATTAACCTCATTTTGCCTTGATTTTTTTCTACTCTTTAGCATAACTTCATGTGTTCACTGCAGGTCCATAGACTAGGTACAAAGCACTGAATCAGAAGGAATCTAGAGCTGAGAGGCTGACAGTATTGCCCCCATGCTGCCACGAATGATCTGTGTGGCTTTTAGAGGAGTCATTTAACTTCTCTTCACCTCAGTTTGTCCAACTGTAAAATAAGATCATCATATGCCATTGTCAAAGTCAATGTCTGCAGCATATTTCTCTGTAATGATAGCATAACTTTGAAAATGTATACAACAGGTGATAAAAGCCCACAGCAGTTGAGGTGGATGCTGTGATTTAGCTCTCTAGACCTCTAGGCCACGATGCTTTCAGCTACAAGGGTTGAAAACTGAAAACTGTGTTCTCCCACACTGAGGGTTCTATGTGAAGCATGATTGCACACCTATAAGATTCTAGAGACAGGAGGGAGGTGGTGACCATCTGCCTGCTCCTCTTGGCTGCCTTCCTCCTGGCAAGAACGGTCCAGGAAACACGATGTTTTTCTACAACAGCATTTGAGGGTCCATCCTCCAGCTTATAGGCATCATCAAGAGGCAGAGATGGCAGCTTCTTGATTCCAGCTTTCTGATTCCTGGATATGAATTTGTAATGTGCTCTTGACTATATCAACAGTGGTAGCTACAGAGATGAGCGCTCCCTCCCCAGTGGGTCAATTCCATATTTTTCTGGGCATAATCACTGAGAATCCAACCTAGTAGTACCTTCTCAGGGGCCTTTATAAGCACTTTATTCTCTCTATAAAATGCCCTCCTGTTTAAAATACCTATGGTGGCGGTCTCTATTTAATCTACTACTTAAACAAGCCTAAGCCTTCCTGAACTTTTTTAACCTCAAACTACCAGTCTGTGGAGGACAGTAAACTTGAAATGGAATTGGCTCATGGAAGGTGTCTGGGCCACCTCAGGAGCCAATCTCAGATTTCAGAGATTTGCTCTTATTTCATCAAGAAACATGAACAAGGAAGGGCCTCACTGGGTTAGGAAGAAGTGAGGAGAATGATCTCCCAAGGCATAATTTCAAGAAAACTACCCACTCAAATTGAAAGAAAACAGAATATCCACATTCAGGGTGAGTTTTTAAACCAAAGAGTATGTGTCCTTGATGTCCCATACCGGTCTTCAGTCTGTTCAAGGGTCATGAATGGGGATTTCTAGGAAGTACATTTCTCATATTCTAAACTTTCAGCTGGATATGAACATGTCCTGAAATCAATGAACCTGCAAAAATGGAGGAGGTATTTTTGTTTCTGGGGACAATGGCTAACTAATTTTATCTTTAAGAAGGAAGCAGAGTCCAGACAGTGTGGCTCAGTGGTTGAGTGTTGACCTATAAACCAGGAGGTCATGGTTCGATTCAGGTCAGGGCACATGCCCGTGTTGCAGGCTTAATACCCAGTGTGGGTCAAGCAGGAGGCAGCCAATCAATGATTCTCTCTCATCTCTCTCTCTCTCTCTCTCTCTCTCTCTCTCTCTCTCCCTCCCCCCTCTTCCTCTCCCTTCCTCTCTGAAATCAATACAAATACATTTTTTAAAAAGAAGGAAGCATAGAATATACAGGAATGGCAGAAATGCTAGAAAATGGTTAATGAGGAACATTGTCTCTAAGAACCAGCTTGTGCCAAAGAGAGAGCAACACAGACTCAATAACTAAGAAGAAGAAACTCAAGTAGAATACTGGTGAAGGACCAAGCTGTGGTCCTGAGGCCACAGGAGATGTCAAGGGTCCAGACACTATGCCCATAGAAACAGAACTGTCAGCCAGTGTCCCATAGATTAGTATCCTCCGTGAGACTGCGAAGGCTGGTAGCAATCACTCGTTCCTCTGAACAGAGCACACAGAATTCAGCAGGAGTCAAAGAAAAACTCCTGCCTTCATGCTATTGACAGTGAATTATCTGGGGTGATAAAAATATTGTAATTGTGTGAGAATTCTAGTCTCCATATGCAACCTGCCAAGGAAATATTATGATGTTTTCCATAAAGTAACTTGTATCTCTATCTCTGATTTCCCATGACTTTTTAAATGAGATTGGTAGGGTGCCTTCTTCCTCACCCAACCAAAAGCACAGTTCTACCTAGAAAAGCTGCCTCTGAAACAAAGGAGAGCACTGGCCAGGCCAAGCTGAAGAGAAATTGCTGCTCTTCGTCCAGCTGTTATTGCCTGTGAATTCTTGAGCACCTCCAGAAGCTTTGTGCCAGTGGAAGCTGCTGCAAAATTGTAGATGAAGACTCAGAAGGGTTTGGGGTTTCCACACAGCCATCCTCACACCCTATGCCTCGATGTTTGAATGCTGTGGGGGCTCAAGGTTATTGCCACTGCTCTAAATTCCCCCAGGCTTCATTTTAGCCCTTGATTAAGCTTTTTTCCAGGTTTTCTATTTCTTCATGAAACATTCCTCCAGATTCCTGGTTACAGGACTTTTAGGAATCTTCTAACACCACAGGGACAGAATTAGCCACCCAGCTCCGTGGTAACTCTGGGCTGTTTATAGCTTCCCTCCACAGCCACCTGCCTGTGGACATCATTGCTAACCTCATTGATTGCCTTTAAGCTGGACCTCAACTCTTTTGGTTCATGTAAAAGTTGGCTTAACTCATTTTCCCAAATTTTTTAGGACCTCTGGTTCACAGATGTCCTCTCAGAAAATGCTAAGTGCTTCCTAATGGCCAACCTATTGTGACCCATCCTGACCACCACAACAGAGCAGAGATGTGGTACAAGGGGTGAGCATCACAAAGTGAGGAGTCCTATGAACCTGAGCATCACTCTAGAGCAGCACAAAGGTATGACATCAAGAACTTAGTGAAGAGTCAGACCTGTGTAAAGTTGGGCTTGAGAACATCACTTAGCCTCTCTAGACTTCAGTCCCTGAGCTCTAACCTCAGTTTCTTCAGATAGAACCACGTGAGAACAAATGTCCATTTCTGAGTCTTGCTATCCCATGATAAAAAATAGAAGCGTGAAAAGAATAGGCGCTTCCACATTTCCTGGGAAGAGTTTATAGGAGCCTGTTTATGGGCCTAAAAGTCAGTAATCAAGTCAGATGAACTGGATTAAACCAAGTGAAAACAGAAGCACATCTTCCATACAAAATAGTGCTAATAGTAACCTGCATCTCTAGAGCTCCATGCCCTTTTAAAGCACCTGTGAGTACATGTATCTCAGTTAGTCTTTTATTCTGTGAGATAGCTGAGGAAACCAACTGGAGCCTACACTTTGGGCTCTACATCTCCAATGTGTTTTACAGCCAGAAGATCTTCATGATAAAACCTGTATATTTGCTTCCACTCTTGATTTCTACTAAGCTCAGACCTGCAGTCAAGAGCTCTGGGTTTTTCTTGCTCACAGAAAATGTTCTGAAGGCAGTCTTCCAAGAGACTAAACACATGAAGCCCTGACCTCAGAGTCTCCCCATCTTTACCCACTAGAAAGGGGAGGATTCTCCCGAGCAAAACCTTCTTGAGGGAGTGCAGGGCAGCTATTGGAGGGAACTGTATGTGGTTCCACCTGAGGCCCGGGCTTCCCTCAGGAGCTTAAGAGGTATGTATATTCTGAGGGGGAAAATGTTAAACACATTGAAAACATCAACTCCAGCCTCCAAAGAGAAGGTTTTGTCTGGGGTGAAACACAGGCTTTCCTGGGGTCCTTCCTAATGATGCCCCATCTTCCTTAGTGTCTGCATTTCTCTTCCTCACTTCCTCTTCCATCTTCTCCTCAGTATTTCCTTCCCCTTTTCCCATGTTCTCCCTATTTCCTCTTCTACCAACTTTCCCTCCAGCTCTTTTCCCAGTCCTTCCTTCCTGCTTCCCTTTTCTCCCCCAGGGAGGTGATAGGCCTATGTTTTAAGCCTCTGTGGCTTTGATCAGGATTAATGCTTAGAAAACAACATAATTTGCAACAGGAGCATTTGCCTGCAATGCAATTCTGTTGTTTACTTCTTCTTAACCAGATTCAGCTAGTAGATTATACATTTGTTCCACTGTTTTCCTTTCTTAGGGAAGTACTTAAGAGATCCTGTGTTGTGTACACTTAATTATTTGTGTAGCCTACCCTGTATTTATCTGTTGATTTTTGCTAAATATTTCCACAGAATTCTCAGTGATTGGCTAGTTAAAATTCTTCTGCCTTAATGAACATCCAGCCTCCCTGTGCTGATAGAATTATCATTTATGCATGTAAAAAGAAAGGTGGACTCTCTATCTAAAAATTTTTATGACTTCCCTTATAACCTGAAGTTATCTCTTAGCCTTTGGCTTATCTGGAAAGGAAGCTGAGTAAAAAGAACATTACTTTTGTTTTCAGAACTCTACTGACATGAAGATTTTTTTTTAATTAACTGTCCTGGAGCTATTTTTCAAAATCATCCATGAAAAGAGGCAGAGAATCCTAGTATGTCACCATAGACATTTCATCATGTGTCCATGACATCTGAGCAGTTCTGTGATAGATCCATAGGGCTGTGAGAGAGACAGCATGTCTTTGTCCTGTGAAGTTTTGAAACTGAACATTGCAATCCTTTCCTAGCCTCATTGCCCCTGAGTGTTTGAAGATGTCTGGTTATAGTACCCGGGACAGACTTCATTATCTGACCGAATGGCCAAGGGCAGTGGCAATCTTCATGGGACAGGCAAAGTTAAACTCCCTGCAGGGCATGCAATGAATCTGAGATGATGCAGCATGACCCTAATCCATATCACAGAAACTTCAATTCTCAAGTCATCTGTCAAATGTGTGTATGTGTGTGTGTGTGTGCACACATGCTTGTGTATAAAGATCCACATATGGCAAACAGGAAAACCGATATCCCAGTTTCTCCCTGGGAAATACTTTTAAGCGTGGCCCCAATAACCAGTGGAATTGCACGTGTTGCATGTCAACATTGAGCTTTCTGAAATTACACAATCTGAGTCAGTAATTCAGAAGGCGTCAAACTAATAAATACATACTGACCAATTTTCAGTAGAATGATGACTTTTTAAAATAAATGCACATGCTCACTTCATCTTTAGTTTTTTTCACTTGTCTCACTGTTATAGCCATCTAGGTTTTTCATTTTATGACTATATAAAGATTTTGAATGCAGCATTTTTTACCTTCTCAAATTGCTATTTTCTAGTACAAAATTTCTTTCCCAAATACACATCCTCCAACAAACAGAGTTGGTTTTTATTTTGTTACACTCTTAAAAGGGGCTGTTTCTAAAGTGTGGCATCTTAATAAGAACAATGCCTTGTATTTGGGCCATCACTTCCATTCACAGACTACTTTCATATTTATTATTTTATTATTATTTTGATTCACACAACACACAGGTACTGCCATCTCCTTCACTTCTCATATCCTTAATCTGAGAGGTGAAAAATATAAGGCATATGCCCAAGGGCTCAGAGCTAGTGAGAGCAAAGCGAATATCACATGCCAGTCTCTCTGACTCAGAGTCCAGCTCCCCTTCCACTCTCTGCCTCGCCCCTTCTGAATAAACATTATGATGAAACTGTGCTCTGACAAGAGCAATAAGTAGGATACTTCAAACTTCAAATCACCTTCAGGGACTCTCTCCTCTGAATTCCTTCTCATTCACTCTCAAAAAGGGCCACATATCCAAGAAATGAGCCACCACACAACAAAAACCTTGAACCATCTGAAAGGTGCTGATACAGTCACGAAGGTGGAATGAAGAAAAGCTACTTACCCTTCACCTCTCAAGTCCTCCCAGCCATGATTCATATTTCCAAGGCCACATTACAAGCGTAAGGTCAGCCCTTGAGCCTCCTGCCGAGGAGACAGCCAGTCTTCTTCCCAGCACAGTCATAAATCTATACAAGTCAGAGATGAAGGGGGAAAGAACAAAGATTTTGATCACTAAATTATCCAATGAGCATGGCTGACTAGCTCCTCACATTTGTAGAGAAGTATTTTCTTCTGCTCTTTAGCCAGAATTTCAAAGATAATGGTTAATGTGGCTTGGTAATTATTACCATTTATGCACATAACTCTCAAAATATGGTACATGGAAATAAGAGATATGAGTAAAAAATAAAGAAGCAACTGTTGACAGCTACATATGAACAAAAGATATAAAGAGGAATCGAGGGAAAGAAAAGTCATGTCCTAAAATATTGAGGGGATGACAGGAGAATATCAGGGTGCCAATTGAGATGACAAGTTACTTGAGTCTAAGGTTGATGTGTAAATGCAACTCCCTGCCATTTCCTCCTCACTGTCTGCCTGGAATTCTCTTCAATCAGGCTAAACCCCAGAGTCACTCTATTTTCTCTGAAGCCCTGGCTCTCCCAAGAATCTGGGACTTTACAGTACTCCATATGCAAATAAAGCAATTGTTGATGCTTAATATCATATATTAGTCTGAACCATTCAAGTGAGAGAAAACTAACTACTAACTCAAAGTCCACTGAAATGTAATGGACACACATAATAAAGGGGAGTCCAGAGGAGGAGTTGGCTATAAGGAATGATGGAAAATGGGCACGTAAACATTTTCATTAGCTCACTCTCTCTCTCTCCCACCCCACCACTACTCATCATGTTGCTCTCATTCTCTCCTTACAGTCTGTGTCCTTCATGAGTGAGGGCGCAGAGAGTCCTGGGGAAGGCACAGTTAGACAACTCCAGGTTTATACCATCCCTGAGAGGAAAAAGAAAGTGTATTACCATAACCAAGGGGATGGGGGATGTGGTACCATGATTAATCAGGCCTAGGTCACATGACCACCTCTGTGCACTGTGGTTACTAAAGTTGTCTACCCAACCAAAATCAAACAAAATAGTATAAGGAAAACTTCAGAGAGAGAGAGAGAGAGAGAGAGAGAGAGAGAGAGAGAGAGAGAGAGAGAAAACTTCTCCCACCCTCCCATTAAAAAAGGAAATGATGATATTAGAATAAGGGTTAGATGAAGGAATTCAGAGAAAAACAAGTATGCTCCACAAGGCACAGTCAAACTGTGGATCATCCTAATTATGCAATTCATGCTTGTTAGTGGAAAATCAAGGACCAATAAACTCATGTGGCTTCAGCCTGCACTGCATTCATATGATCCATTTTTTTCACTGACCATTAAAAAAAATCCAAGATATTTTCCAATTAGGCTTCTGTTGAAAAATAAAAGCTACCAAATTTTGATAAATCTATGTAAATCAGATTATTCTTTAGTCTATAAGTCCTCATAAAAGTCATTTGCGGATTCATTGAGAAAGCAGAACTCTGAATCCACCATTTAAGATGTGTCTTTTTGTGTAGAAAATGTAGATGAGCCTTATGGGGGGGGGGGGTGGCACAGAGAGAGTCAAAGAGTATTTGCTTTCCTTGATCACATTCTTCACAAGTTGCCCTTTGAAACAATTTTAAAGGTAATAAGTGAGTTATAAGACTATGATGAAAATAAAGTCAGAGTCAAAGCAAGGCCCTAAAGACACCAAGAAAGCAATCAAAGGCTGGCATCGACTTTATATAGTGGTTCTCCAGGGAACTAACAGCCCAGGCCTCACCCCTGCCTTTATAAGAGGCTGTTTATTCCTCTGAACCAAGCCTGTGTTGGAGCCAGAAAAGTGAAATGGAGCATTGAGACCATTATTTGGATACTAGAGGGGGAACACACGCAGAAAAGAAAACCTAGGAAAAGTTCCATTCATTTGAATTAATTGAGATGAGCATTTATTTTTTGTTTAAATTGACCCTGTAATTGTTTCCACTTTTTTTCCCCCATGAGGTATGTAGAGACATAACCTTGAGGGCTAGTCCATTTATAGTAAGAAAGAATTTAGCACTGCTGAGACACCCTGTATCATTCACCCATGCAGGTCATAGAATTGATTCTCTCACAGAGACCAGCCATATGGATTGATTTAGCAGCATTTCGCTGGCTGCCTAGAGATACGGTTTGAGTCATCCTGTATAAATTACTTAACTCTCCACCACAAAGAGGAAAAAAAAATTGTTTTCTTGCACAGCAGTAGCAATTAATGTTCAACATGTTTATAGAGTTTAATAATATATGGCCCAGCACCAATCTCTGTAGGCAATACCATTATCTTGAGAGAGAAACTTAGGTGGTGTCATCAACATACATGATGCGGATGATTGATTCATCAATAACTGAGCCGAGACTTATTATAGCAAACAAATTAGACATCATGGAATATATGACCATTTAGACAGGACTTCCTTTTCTTCAAATATATGTCATAATTAATAGTGTGACCTTTTGGCAACACTGGAAAACAGCTTGCAATTAACAGGCTTCCTCTTCTTTGAGAGCTTGGTCCAGCTCAGTAGAGTGGAGCAAGGTCTAGACATCTTCCCAAGAGAGTGTTTGCCAGAAAGGTCAATCACTTCTTCATGAGGAATGCAAAAAAGGAAAGTGGTGAGTTGCCAGCAAGTATTTATTGGGCCACTTCTGTGTGCCAGGTACTGTTCTAGAGCAAAGAGCAAGACAGAAGGGCCCCCCTCTTCACGCCAGGGGTGGAGAATGACAACAGGCATGTAAACAAATAAATACTAATGAAATTCTGACAGCATGCTGAATTTAAAATAGAGCACCCTTGAATCTATGTATGTTTTAAAAGCAAATAGGGATTTCAAGAATTGGAGATATTTTATGTATTCAGCATCTATGTGATTAAATAATCCACAATGTAAGCAAGATCCTGTTACTTTTATATTTTCTCTTCCTCAAATTTTAAAATATACTTCCAGTTCTGAAGAAGGATGGGTATTGTTTGTGATTTGATCAATTAAAAAGATTTAACTTTTTTAAAATAATTATTGTGTAGCTTCACAACAGCCCAAATAACAAAAATATAAATAAATAAGATAGATTGTCCAATACTAAAAAATGTATTATACAAGAAGTGTCAGGTCACATCACAATCACAGTATGACTAACATGCTATATCATTCATGGAATCATTCATGGAACATAAGGTCCACACACTTCATTCTCTTGAAAGTTTTTACCTCTGTAATATGATATAGATGATGTCTCTACAGATAAATTTAGGTTCATATTTAAGATAATTGTCCACAAACAAATCCTTTAAGATGAAATACATAAATAGCTCAAAAGTTCCTTCTCACATGAATTCACTGGAATCTTCCTTCAATTATTCACTCTAATTTTAGACATCAATTTGCCCCATTTATTTATGATGTAAGAATATTCTAACCCATGTGTTATGGTGCTGAATCCCTTTGTAGCAGTAAACTGGGACAGTTGGGTTGGTTATGAAGTGTGTCCCTGTCATAGGTCATTTATCTGCACTTATTTACTCTTTCCTGTCTCTCATAACAATGCCACTCTCACTCCTGTAAATCTCAGTGTCCTTCTTGAGTGGGAAAGGAAAAGAGATGTGTGCTGGCCATGGCTAATGACCTGGGCATATTCATGACATTCATGGGGACATGATCTGCAAATCACCATTATCTCTTATGCATATCAAAGCCGAAAAAAAACAGTCATGAACAATTGCACTAAATAAATACTGATCAAAAGAATAAATGATTACACATGTGATACTTTAGGTAGTTTTTCTTTCTGCCTCCCACTTCTTCCCAGAGTGAGGTGGTCCCACAGGCCTGTTCATCCTCAGACCTTTTCATCATCCTTTCCCTGCTCGGCTCCGCAACACAGGGAGGCTGCCCTCCGTGGGCATCACTAGGGTGACTTCCACTGAATCAACTGGATTCAGCCAATGAGAGCAAATGGCAGAAGAACGTAGGGCAGAGGGGAGGGAGAACCCAGGCACCCCTCTCCCTGCCTCTCTGCTTCAGGAATCATCTTTGGCAGGAGAGGTTCCAGCTCTCTCCCATTAGGCCTTCCTGGATTCCAGCTTCTAGCTGGAGGTCCCACACCTGTTATTCTGACAACTCCCCCTCCTCCTAGGGTGGTAGCGAGTTCTGCTGCTGCTACTTTCTGGTTTGCCTCACTGTCCCCTATTCTCAGCTCTTTGATCATCTGTGCATGGAATTCACAGTATTAAATTTCCTCCGTTTTAAATAATCAGAGCAGTTTCTGCTTTCTTGAGGGGAGGGGTGGCAGGGGGTTGCACACTAATTAATACAGAGTTTTCAAGAATTCAGTTAAGTTCATATTGAGCATCTACTGTATACCAAGCATACACATCAGGAAGACTATGATGCATAAGGCTCTGTGTCTACCACTGAGGAGGTCTGAATCTAGTGGATAAATCACTTCAAAATTATGTGATAAGCATTATAAGGGATTGAGGCCAGGGGGCTCTGGCATCACTGAGACTGGATCCTTAGCTGAGTCTGGGGCTCAGAGAAAGCTTCCTAGAGGCAATGCTGGTGGAGCTGAAACTTACGAGATGAGAGATAGTCAGCTGAAAGATGCTGGAAGGACCTTCAGACAGAAGAAGTAGCATGTGTGACTGTACCAAAGCATGAAATCGAATCCCCTGTGTTTCTGGAGTTGGTGTCAGTTTGGAGAAAGATGGAGCTGGTACAGAATGGAAGCAAAGTGGTATCACTAGACCTCAGGTATGTGGCCAGAGAATAGGTAAAGAGGTAAGAGACAAAAGGCAAGTAAGGGGTTTGAATTCTCTTCAGTGCACAATTAGGAGAAATTGACGAGCTTTAAATCAGTGACAGCATGGTCACATTTACAGTTTATAATTTAGATAGATCACCTGGGCCACCTGTAATAAATGGTAGCTCTAAAAGAGGCAAAATACTCACCTGGAAGCATACATAGTTATTACAAGGTGGGTACTAGAAATATAGGGGCAATCCTTTGCAAAGTACATGATTGTCTAACCACTATGATGTACACCTGAAACTAACAAAATAATATTGAAACAAATTTTAAATTATTTTTAAAAAGAGGCAAGGTGGAGGAAAGAGAAAAAATTTACTTGAACCAGATCATACTAATCAGTCAATTCAGCCTACTAGTGTTGAGTCCCTGTGTGCCAGCCACAGTGCTGGGAGCCAGAGGGGTATGAAATAGCAACCCCATACATTTGTGTGTTCCTTTATAGTTTACTAAATTAAACACATCTCACGATTCTCTTAAAAGTACCATGAGTTAAGTATTAGAATCCCCATTTTTCAGATGAGAAAACTGAGTCTCAGGAGGTGATAAAATATGTCCAAGACCATATAATGAATAAGAATTGATCCCAGCAGACTGCTTACTGCTGAACTTAATAAGATAGTTTTCTGGTCCCCACTGTATGACAGAAAAAATTGATGTCCAGAAAATTGAATTTTCAGTAGCCAGAGAAACAATGTAGGGACTCCCATGTACACATACATCAGACTGTTCAGAATTAATGCATACTCTACCAGGCATGGACTTGATGTTTGTTTTTAACTACTCCTCTCAAGGCAGATTCTAGTTCCTTAGGGTGCTGAGGATAATCATAGGTAATTGACTCAACCTCTCTAAATTGAGACTGGTTGCAGCCAGAATTTTAATCAAGATTTGAATTAACCTTTCATCCTTCCTCCAACAAAACAGGGTGTGAAGACAGAAGATATTATTCTAAAGAAAGTAATTGTACAAGTATTTGTTGAAGAGTATATATGGAGTCTAGAGGGCAGCAAAAAATAATTACTTTCTCTATTGAGTGACTTTTTTTCAATCCCTCTACCACAGTATTGGTCAAGATCATGGAATTCTTCACTAGTAGCAGTAACTCGGCCCTTTAGAGGAACAGACTTAAGGCTTTCTGGCTTTTCAGATCATTAAACCTCCCTCTTGCCATACTGATGCCTTCTCATGACAAATAGTAATAATGCATTGGGGTGCTGCCCACCCCCATTCCTAACAGGGATTAAAGGAGAAACAATGGGACTAAGAGGAGACAAAGAACCCAATCCCCCGCCACAAATATAATTCCCTTTGGAAAGCCTGCCTCTCAACTCACTTCTTTCCTGTCCTAGGATAGCCACTCCCAAGCCAGGAACAAAGATCTTGGCACACTCAGCACCTCCTGAGGTTAGAGCCAGTGATTTACAGACTTACTTCCACCCCTAACGATTCCCATCAGTAACAGTGATTTATTCAGGCAGCCACGATTCTGCCTACATTTGAGAATCACTTTTTGACTTTTATGTGCATGCATTCAGACTTCACATCTTTGTCATAAATAAACTTCCCTTAATCATGGGGAAGTGGAAGTTGGGACAGCTCTGAAACAGTATCTCTTGCCTCTGGCCCACATATGCCATGAGGATATTTTGTGCAAATAAGACTCCAATTGACTATAAGTTTGTAAGTACAAGGACATTTTCTGTCTTGTCTATTTCTACGTCTCCAGCATCTAGTACCTTAACTGGCATATAATAAGCACTCAATAAATGATAATAACTAACATTTACTGTGCTATGGCACTGTTCTAAGCATTTTACACACATCTATGCTCATTTAAACTTCAAAGCAACCCTATGAGTTAGGTAGTATTGTCTGCCTTGTAAGACATAAAGTCCAAAGCACAGAACAGTTATGTAATTTTCTTTATGACATACAGATTATAAGCAAAGAATTTGGGATTCAAATCCAGGCAGACTGGTCAAAGAGCTAGTGCTCATAACTATTAGGCTACACTGCCTTTTATTGATCAAGTGATTTGGCAGACTGGTCTATCAGGGGATACTATCTTCTTCCTCCTTTCTAGCTTACCCTCATCTGAGTCTGGTTAAAGGCATGATTCAAATACTGCATCCTGACCAGGTGACAGTCAATTTCAAAGGAATTTTGCTCTCTTGCTTTGCCAGTGGTTCTCTCCCTTGGCAGTAAAAGACTTCAGCAGCCCAGGCAGCTTTACTTTCTCGGTAGAAACCCGCAGTTTGCTCTGTCTCCAGGTCCCCTGGCTATACATAGTGCTCATAAGTTTTCTTATATAAAACGAGGATGCTGGGTGGCAATTTGTCACTTTTAGCAAAGCCAGCATCTTCTTTCAGGGTGGCCATGCATTTCACAAGACTCTTGCTAATAATGTTAGAGCTGGACTCTGATGGGGAAAAAATTTCTTTGGATATGAAATCCCCCCTCTTCAAATATCTGTTCTTATTTCTCATCAGAAAAACCAGAAGGGAAAAATGAATGTTCTCAGCTTGGGCTGAATTTCCACTAAAAGTTTCATATCTCAGTAGCACTGCAGTCTTTAAATGAGCATGTGTCTTTTATAATGGCTACCCAGGTGATTTTAGTCTCGCCAGAACATTCACCTTCTGATCCAGTTCTAAAAGAGACGGTACCACTAAAAAGCCGCTTTAAACTTGAAAGTGATCCTCAACACTCAGAGGAAATGCTTATGAGAAAGAAAGATGATTTTGACCTAAATAGGAACATTGTGGACGAAAGTGGTTATTATTCTTCAAGAGCCCTGCAAATAGCCAACTTTTTCAGCATCGAAGAGAAAATTCAGAGACATCATTCTTACTGAATCCTGGACACTTTCTTTTGTTTTCTAGCAAAGTAAATATATATCAACCATCAGGCATATAATTGGACTTTGATCCCATTCCATGAGCCAGCCGCTACAGCCCAAATAATGCAGTTGGATATTGTCACAGACCACTCAGCTATAGAATGATAGATGCATAGAGCGCGGTAGAACCACACGAGGAGGCCACACCTGCTCTAACTCAAAGACATCTTTCCCCCACTATCCCTATCCACACCACCACCAAGTTTTAAACAGCTCTACTACTAAAACACAGAGGCCCCCAATCCATTTACTTCTCTCCATCTCCATAACTTCAGTCAAAGTCACTGTCTCCTCTCTCCTTGACTATTGCAGAAACTTCTAACTTAGGATCCCTCTGGTTCTATTCTTTTTCTTTTTTAACAGCTTTATTGAGATGCAATTTACATCCCACAAAATATACCTTTTTAAAGTCACAGGCATTGCTCGTACTACTGTGGTTTGCTGCCTATAATCATAATTGAATAAAATGCTGTGTTTTAATTAGAGATGAAAGAAAATGAAGGTTTTTTTTAAACCATAAAGGCACATTGAATTCCTTCCTGGCTTAAAACTTTAGTAAGTAAGGGATAGAGCTCGGAATCTGCCTTTTTAACAAGCTCCCCAAGTGCTCCTACCTATCATGGTTCTATGGTCAACACTGGAAGAAACTGATTAAGGAGTGTTTTATGAGAAATACTGGGAAGCCATTTCCCTTGTGCTAAGTTTCCCCTCATTCCATCAAGGAGACCACAATGCTAATATGGACTTGGGTCAGGGACTTTTCAAGAGAGCCTATTAAAAAGCAGCTCTCTCTCTGGATATCTTTTGCTAAAACCTGGAAGGAGGAGCTAAGTCACAGAAAGTCAGAGGGAGGCATCAACCAGCCGTCAAGAATTCCACAGACTTCAGACACCATGGCCTGTTAATAGAGGAGATATCATCCTTGTAAGTCAGCAAAGGCACACACTTCAGGACCCAGAGGATGTCAAGAACAAATTGAAGAGTTGGGCTTGCTGAAGAAAATGAACACTTGGCTCCAAACTACAAAAAGAAAGGTGTAAAATCCAAAATTAATGCATAGTTCAATTAAAAGTCTACAAATGTAAAAAATGTTCCAAAGAAACATTATAAAATCCTTGCCAAATCTTTAAGGTCCCACAAAAAAAAATCTGTATTTAATTTGGGATATGGGTTAAATATATTTGATATGATGTGAAATGGGAACTCTAAAAGTAAGAATGCCTAGAGCCCACGAAAGGCTTAAAGCCCTTAGAACCAGACAGGAAATGAAATGAATGGAGACAGATTCAGAATGATGATCCACAGCTGATGCCTCAACCCCACGTCAAATATTGAGAAATGGCAAACACGTCCTTTCTGAAAGGGGAGCTGGTTTCGTAGCTCTAGCTAATTGTTGTCTCTTGGAAAAGGGATTTACTATTGCCTGATAGACCAATTTCTGAGAAAAGTCAGGAATGCTGATTCTTATGTAAAATCTCCAATTTCCAAATATTGCCAACCAGTTTTAATAATCACTCTTTGGACCACAGCAAAACTGGCCACACTGGTTTTGGAAACATGAGTTCAGAATGCTCATTCATATCCAAGATAGAGAACAAAAGACACTTCCTTCCCAGGTAGTTGGGACATGCAAGTTCTCCAACATAGAGTGTGTGTATTGTGTGGGGTTGGAGGTGCAGAAGTATGCAGGAGAGCACACTATAAATGACTCAAACTGGTATTTATAGGTCCAGAATTAGGTTCATTGTGAATATAAAATTATTTCAAGAATAATTAGTTCGATAATGAGTCTGCAGGTGAGAAGCAGCTGTTTTGCTCCCAGACTCGGGGTCACTGTCTCTGCTGTGTGAAGAGTCAGCAGTAATTAGAAGAGCCCGTGGTGCCAAACTAAATTAAAATTTTTCAAACCGTTACTCACTGTATGATATAATTTGTTTCATGTTACCAGGATGAGGAAATTTGAATTAAGTCTCCATTCATTACAAAAATAGGCTAACTAATTTAAAGCTATGAACTATCTGTTTGTCGATGGTATTGAATGGTTCTATCTACTCTAACAGATCATTCTGCACTAAAATAAATGGCAGCTGGTTACATGCCAATGGTTTATTTAACAGCACTCAATTGTACTGAACTCTGAAAACATAATGGGTCTCAGTGGACCCTCCTGCCTGCTATTTTTCTGAAAATAAAATATTGATGTAATTGGATTTCCCACCCACATTGATCCTCACACACACAGATGGGATCAGTTTAAGTAAAAATTGGGAAATGAAGAAATTGTAATAATCACTGAATAAAGTTATTTATGTCGAGACACTTGGGGTGCATTTAATTAAGCTGTCCTTGAATCATGGAAACCTTTGAATGGTATATTCTCAACAGTCCTAGGGACTGCGGTAGAACTCCAGGTAAAGACCAGGAAGGAAAAAGAAATCTAAAAATGAATATTTAAAAGGAGAGAGAAGAAACCTCCCAAAAGATTTCATGGACCATATTCCTATGATACCAGACCAACTGATTGGTTCAGTCAGTTTAATGAGGGAAGTGCTACAGAACCAGTTGTTCAGCATCTTTTAGAAAAAAAAAAGTGTATTAATTGAATCTTTCACTTTTCAACTTGGTATTTTGCTATTGTATAGACATAGCTTTAATCACACCCTATAAGCAGCCAATTTCACTGATGTGACTGTGTAAGCAAGACCACAGGGTTGAGCTTTTAATAAGATGGGCTTACTCTAATGAAAGTTCTTTCAATCTTTCCTTTTAGGTTCTCTGTTTTCTTTAGTCATCAACCTCTGCACTAATCTTGTTAATAGAATGATTTTGCCTGATTTTAAATGTCTCCTCTGATCCAATCCAACTTAAGCAATTGAAATGCTTTCTTTCATCAGCATTCAAAAGGTAGTATTAGCAACAGCGATGAAGCAGAGGCTCAAATCCTTCACTGAATTTTCCCATCATTCCTGAAACAAGATAAACAACTCCCTGGAGTATTGAAGTTCTCAGTTCTCAGCATCTGGGCAATTAAATACTTTCTGTCTTGAGTGTAGGCCACACCCTCACAAGAAGGGACTGGTCAGATGGTGCCAACCAAAGGTTATTTAGATATCTGTTCAGTTTTCCCTACCATTAAGGAAAAACAAAAACAAAAATGGCTTCCCTCCCTCATCCCCAGCCCCTCCTTGTCTGAACAAATCTTTATGCTAGAGTTGCCTTTCCTAAAGTGATATCAATGGGGGCTTAAACATTAGATCAGTTTTTAAGTACATTGGAGGTCCTGAGTTTAAATACCTTTGTTGTGAATCTTTTTGTAAAGTGATTTATACCTTAATTTATCTTTTCTGAAAATTTGTTGAAGAATTTGGATTAGGTTTACTTAGAGTAAATATACGTTAAAAAGTGTGTTTTCACCCTCCAAAAGATGAAATGTGATCAAGAAAGAAAGATCCAGAAGAATCAAGATGACAGCATAGGTAAGCACCTGTACTCACCACCTCCCACAATCACATCAAAATTAGAACTAAAATACAGAACAATCATCATCCAGAACCACCATAAAGCTGGCTAAATGTAAGTCTACAACTAGAGAAGTAAAGAAGAAAGCACACTGAGACTAGTAAGAGGTGCAGAAGTGTGGGATGGGCTGGTCTGGCACCCACGTGGGCCACTTTTTTAATTAGGAGGGAGATCGTCTTTGCGGAGGCCACTTGTGAGGAACAAGGGGTCCCAGCCCCACAATAGAAGCCCAGCCCAGGGGTCCATACCTGGGAAGAGAAGTCCCTGTAACTACTGGCTGTAAAAACCAGTGCAGATTGGGGCTCAGTGACACAAAGGCTGCTGGAGACCCAGCTGTTCCTCTTAAGAGGCTGGCACCATAAACTGAACTTACAAGGTCCTGCTTCCTCTGAGCTCCAGCACCAGGGTGAGGCTTTGGAGGACACAGACACATACGAGGAGGAATTGGATTGTCTGGCATCAGGGCAAGAACTTGGGGGTGACTTTCTACCAGATGAAGGTGCTCACAGGGATCATTGTCCCTATGCTGGGACTGGCAACCATATATGTTTGCTCGGCCCTCCCTCATCCAATTTACAACCCCATCCAAGCTGTGTGCAACAGCTTTTGCATATAAATGGCCTATCCTTGCTCAGGCTAAAATCTCTCAAACAAGCTGCAGCTGGGTCAGGGAACCCCAAACCTATCAATAAAAGGGCCAAGATTCTGCATCAGCACCAGCCTGCCTTTCTTCATAGCTGGGCCTCAACTGGGCACTTCCAAACCTGATACAAAGAGGAGGAATCTGCAGATCTCTCTGTAGCTCCTGCTGGGTAGCCCCAGGCAGCAGCTGACTTTGCACCTCCCTAGAGACCCCAGAGCCAGTGTACCCAGTGGTCAGTGTCAGACCACCTGATTACAACTCTAAACATACATAAGTGACATACTTAAGGGGCTCAGTGAGCACCAAAGCCCCACTGAAGCAAGTCCTGCTCCATAGGGGTTTCTCCTGCATAGCATCTCTGCCACTATAGTCACAGCTGGTCCTCACAGCCAATTGGCCTGGAGGCCAATTCCTCCCAGTGACACCAACAGCAATCAGGGCTCAACTACAATAAGACTGTGCTCATAGCCCACAAAGGAGTGAACTTAGAGTTCCCAGGTCAGGTAATTGGGAAGGCTGAAGCCCTATAGGATATCTACTACACAAGGCCACTCTACCAACTCAAGGAGACATAGAAGCTCTACCCAATACATAGAAACAAACACAGGGAAGCAGCCAAAATGTGGAGACAAAGAAACATGTCACAAATGAAATAAATGGAAGAAAGCAAACTACTGGCTATAGAGTTCAAAACCACAGTATAAAGTTACTCAAGAATCTTCTAGAAACTTCCAAGGGACTTTCAAGGATCTTAATGAGAATGCCAAAAAAAAAAAAGGAAAATGACCAATCAGAAATTAAGAATAATATACAGGGATTCAATAGTAGACTAGAGAATTCTGAGAATCAAATAAATGATTGCTTGACTGAAATAAAGAATAATATACAGGGGTTCAACAGTAGACTAGAGGATTCTGAGAATTAAGTCAATGATTTGAAATATGAGGAAGCAAAAAACACCCAACAAGAAGAGCAAAAAGAATAAGAATCCAAAAATATGAAGAGAGTGTAAGGAACCTCTGGGACAACTTCAAGTGTACCAACATTTGCATTATGAGGCTGCCAGAAGAAGAGAAAGAGCAAGATATTGAAAACCCATTTGAAGAAATAATGACAGAAAACTTCCCCTACCTGGTGAAAGAAGTAGACTTACAAGTCCAGGAAACACAGAGAACCCCAAACAAGAAGAACCCAAGGAGGACCACACCAAGACACATCATAATTAAAATGCCAAGAGAAAAGACAAAGAGAGAATCTTAAAGCAACAAGAGAAAAGCAGTTAGTTACCTACAAGGGAATGCCCATACGACTGTCAGCTGATTTCTCAACAGAAACTATGCAGGCCAGAAGGGAGTGGCAAGAAATATTCAAAGTGATGAATAGCAAGAACCTACAACCAAGATTATTCTACCCAGTAAAGCTGTCATTTAGAATTGAAGGTCAGATAAAGAAATTCACAGATAAAAAAAAGTTAAAGGAGTCCATCACCACCAAATCAGTATTATATGAAATGCTGAAGGGTATTCTTTAAGAAGAGGAAGAAGAAAAAGATAAAAAATATGAACAAAAAAATGGCAACAAATATATTCCTATCAACAATTGAATCTAAAAATCAAAATAAATAAGAAATCTAATGAACAGAATAAACTGGTGAATAAAATAGAATCAGAGGTATGTAAATGTAACAGACTGATGATTCTCAGAGGGAAGGGGTTGTGGGAGTTGGGAAGAAATTAAGCAAAGATCTTATATGAATATATGCATTACCTTTGGACACACACAATAGGGTGGCGAAAGTGTGGGGTGGGGCGGGAACTGGGTGGAGGGGGGCAATGGGGGCAAAAAAGGGATATCTGTAATAATCTCAACAATGAAGATAAAGAAAGAAAGAAAGAAAGAAAGAAAGAAAGAAAGAAAGAAAGAAAGAAAGAAAGAAAGAAAGAAAGAAGAATGGAAGGAGAAAGAAAGAGAGAGAGGAAGGGAGGAAGGAAGGAAGGAAGGAAGGAAGGAAGGAAGGAAGGAAGGAAGGAAGGAAGGAAGGGATGGACAGGAAAGAAAGAACTGGGTCTTACTTGTCTGGCTCATTTTTCTGATCTGCCAGATTACCTTGGAACAATTGCTGAACCTCTCTGGACCTCAGTTTTCTTATTTATCAAGGCAGGTAAGAATCATTTCTACTTTCCAGAGTCCTAAAGGAATTAATTAAGATTCTTCTTAAATATGAGGGTTGTTTTTTTTATAGACTGTAAGTGCTTTCTATACAACACAGTTGTTAATAATAATTACGGTCAGAGTGTGAAAGAGAACAGTGTTGGGTGGTCATCGAAGCAACTGTAGGAGGACTCGTTGCCAACCTGATCCTTCAAACCCCACTAGGAATGACATTCTCGGTTTGATAAGATTTGTGAAGGTCGCTCTCCTGACCCTGATATTCTCTTAAAATATCTTATCAAAAACCCATTCATCTGGAGACTTTCCCTCGGAAAATGCAATGAGTCTCTGGATGTGCACATAGATGCAGACCTCTGGTATATTATTAAATTAGCACATGAAGGAGTCTCTTGTGCTTTCTGGGGCAAATGGAGGAAAATCTAGCTGCATATTTATAACATTTTAGTATTTCATTTCTTTTACTCCTGGGATTCCTGTGCACATTTTCTATAGTAAAAAGTAATTGGTAAATATTTTAGATTTTATTTTTCCCCTTTGAATGATGAAGAAATGGGAGTGTGGTGAGCAGGTAGGCATTCAAATGGCAACTAGGGTAGATGAGAGAGTTTATACAATTTAATACACCAAGAGTCTAATATCAGTATAATAGGAAAGCTGAATTTATTCCTCCAATTGTATTCTTTTAAAAAAATGTACCAACACCTTATAAATGTCTGAATTAAGGCTGTATAAGAGCATTTTTTGAAGCCACTTAATGGGAGAACAATGACTAGTAAAAGAGGTCTAAAATTAGTTTCTTATACCAGGCCTCCCCAAGAAGTGGTAAAGCTTAGCATATGGGAGGTCTCCACCTTCACATCCCTGAAACATTATGTAACCTGTGGTGACTTATTTAACCTGTTTGTCTCTCTTCTCCATCATCAAAAAGAGGTGTTTAGCTTAAGTTCTCAAGCCTAAAAAATACAAAAGGTGAGTTGCATGTTTTCATCCAAAACTAAGCTATAGGTAAAATGCATTAGATCACAGAATGAAGATTATTACAGAATCAAAGCATCTTAACAGTTAATACCAGAAGGGCATAAACCACTGGCAGTCTGGTTACACCAGTCTCCTCAGGACTTGATCATTCTGAATTCAATGGCAAAACTTAATCTGAACACCCCCTAATCTGAGGACTCCAGATTTCTAAATATGGGTGAGAACTCAACCTCTTCATTATCTTATTATCAGTGAAAACCCTGCCCATCACTCCCACAGTGCTTTTTCCTCCTATTTTAACTACAACAAACAAAGCCTTGCATTTAAAAAGCCTTTGATGGTTTACAAGGTACCTACATACACATTGTAAGGCAGGGCAGAGATTATTCACAATTTTCAAAGGAAGAAATCATTTATGAGGAGTTAAGTAATATCCTCATGGTTTACATTACAGGTAAGTAATAAAAGCTCATCTAGAATCTTTCTAGAGAGGATTTGTAAGAACTGGTTAGACCACAAGTCCTTTAAGGCTCTGAAATTATGGGATTCAATTATATCTATAGAGTTCCCTAAAATGTGTCCCCCACAATGTCTAGCATAATCTGGAGCAAATAGTGTATACATTCAGTCAGTAGTCTCTGAATTACTTGGACTATTCCCAAGATCCTTTACACACCCAAGAAGTAAACAATTTCACCCCATTATTTTTCCTTATGATGATTCAGAGTCTAACTTGGTAGAGACCCAAAATTTCCCTCACAAACAGCTTCATTCAGTGACTAAACCAAAATCTTCCCTACCCAAGATCAAGGCAGCAGGTGCACTATTTAGAGGATGTTACTGTAGCTCAGATAATTCAGCAGCCCCTAAAGCTCCCCTTACCCCAGTTTTGATCACAAACTGGTGCCTATTTTTCCTGTTTCTAACCTGCTGCATGAATTTCCCCATTTCATCTTGGCCCCTGGTTTTGCCAACACTGTCTGCTCATTCATTGATTTTGGTTCCATCCTTTACTGTTGTCTCCAGTGCACTGCTCATTCATTGATTTTGGTTCCATCCTTTACTGTTGTCTCCAGTGCACCAAAGCCTCACCATTATATCTGGCTACAGGAAATAGAGAAAAAGCAGGGTTCTCTCTGCTGACATCAACACAGTATCTTTTGCTGTTCTTATTTCAAGAGTCATGTCTGCATATCTCCCAAAGCTCAAGGATACATTTTAGTTTCCCAAAAGACAGTTGCAACATACAGCCTGCTGATGGAGCAAGAGCTGAGCCAGGACCTAGCAACTTTAGGGATAGTGGGCTCATGAACACACAGCCCACACCTGACATCTGAGGCTTTTGGGGTCAGGCCTGGGGCCCTAGAGCCTGAAGAACTAGGAGGGCAGAATTAGCCACATCTTTAATTCATAAAGTTCTTCCTAAAATATCGAATTTCCAAATTATTTACAGTTGGATTTTTTTAAAAACCTGGAACACCATTCTTCCACATCTTTACATGCTTGACGTCTCATTACTCTGTTCTCCTCTCAAATAAATGTCAAATCCTCAGAGTAGAATTCCCTAACCATTCTAAATAACCAATGAAGAATGAGCCTCATTTCTCCCTCCATCATTGTCTATATTGTGGCCATGATTATTTGCTTCCCAGCACAGATAACTCGCTGAATTTTTGTTTCCCTCTTTATTATTTATCTCCCCTAATTAGAAAGAAATCTCCATGAGGGCAAAATCTTTCTATATCTGATTCATAGTCACTAGATGATCCCTAGCATAGAGAAGGCTTTTAATAAGTGTTTGCTTTCATACATGAATAAATGGACAGGTAAGTGAATGATTAGATATGAATGAATGAATGAATCAATCAATCAATCAATCAATCTACTACTGGAGCTCTTATATATGTATATGCCAAGCACTGCACTAAGTACTTTTCTTTTTTCTTTTTTATATATTTTATTGATTTTTTACAGAGAGGAAGGGAGAGGGATAGAGAGTTAGAAACATCGATGAGAGAGAAACATCGATCAGCTGCCTCCTGCACACCCCCTACTGGGGATGTACTCGCAACCAAGGTACATGCCCTTGACTGGAATCGAACCCGGGACCTTTCAGTCCGCAGGCTGACGCTCTATCCACTGAGCCAAACCAGTCAGGGCCACTAAGTACTTTTCATACATTATCACAAACTTCATTTTTTTTTTGGTCTGGGCAAAGCCTAATGAGAAGCTCTTTCTATGATCCAGAAATCAAAGCATAAACAAAAAGGCCAAAGGAAACAGCTCTGGGTGCCCAGCCACTTCTTTCTTTTTGGGCTCTCAAATATCATTTAATTATCTTATCAATTCTATTGGATATGAATTGTCATTAGTCTCATTTATAGATTATAAAACTGAGGCTCAGGAAAATTAAGTGACTTGTCCAAGGTCATATAAGACAATAAGTCAGAGGACAAGGTTACGAACCAATTCTGTCAGACTCTAACCATGACTTACTCTCTAAACCAGCTGTGGGCAATTCTTCCTTTTTGGGCTCTCAAATATCATTTAATTGTCTTATCAATTCTATTGGATATGAATTGTCATTAGTCTCATTTATAGATTATAAAACTGAGGCTCAGGAAAATTAAGTGACTTGTCCAAGGTCATATAAGACAATAAGTCAGAGGACAAGGTTAGTGGCCCTCGAGTCAAAAAGTTTGCCCACCCCTGCTCTAAACCATGATTAGAAAGAGTCTGAATATTTTCTGAAATCCTGGGGAACTCTTTCCAGAATAAGTTAACATTAGGTTAGTATTTTCTGTTCTTATTTGAATAAGATTAGAATAGCTTATTGTAGTGTTTAATAATTAATTGCTGTAGGTATATGAAGAATGACTTTTTCTTAATGAAAAATTTCAGGATGATATTATAATGTTAATATTCTCAGAAAGTACTCTCATGTGACATGGGCCTCAATGTTAATGGAAGAAAATATATTCATATTTTTTCACAGATAATTCTTGAAAGCCAAAGTATTTAAGAACCTTCACTGAAGCAAAATTCTATTATATGAGAAGTAGCTGCTTGGCAGTTTCTAAGAATTTAATAAATCTCTTTAGGAAAATGTTAGTTTCAAAAAAAATTTCAAAAGTGCCTGAGGCATACTCTGTTTTCTTGCATTAGCATTACAAATAAAGAACCTTTTTGCTGGCTTTGAGAAGCCAGAGCAAACAAGAATGATCATTTTGCATTATTTGGTGAGTGGTATTATGTTACCATTTTTCCCTTTTAATATGAGAAGCCTACAGATTACATGATGCAGATTTTCAGCTACAGAACACTTGTTATGAGGTCTGTGGAATATCGCTTTCACCGAGCCACACTATCTCAGAGTCGTCTGTTTTTCAGATGACTTCAGTGAGAAACGATGGCTTCCATACGTAGGTCCAGGAACGGCTCCTTGCAGGACCTGCCCTGAGCACCTTACACTCTCTTTGTCTTACTTTAGGCCATGTATTCCACATCGTGTGTGTGTGTGTGTGTGTGTGTGTGTGAGAGAGAGAGAGAGAGAGAGAGAGAGAGAGAGAGAGAGAGAGAGAGAGAATGAGAATATATGCATAATATAAAATTTACCATTTTAAGTATTTTTAAGTGTATAATTTAGTGACATTAAGTACATTCACATTGTTGTGCAAAGATCACCACCATCCATCTCCAGAACTTTTTCATCATCTCAAATGCAACTGTGTACCCATTAAACAAGAACTCCCCATTCCCTCTTCCCCCAGTCCCTTCTGTCTCTGTGATCTGACTGCTCTAGGTACCTCATAAAAGTGGAATCATATAATATTTGTGCTTTTGTCATTTCAGATTCTTGTACACTGGACCATCATTTCCTTCAAAATTAAGGACATTCTCTGGTGTCCACAGTGACATGCTTATGCAATCCTGCCACATGACTCACAGGGGACACTTTGAAAATGTTATTTTTTTTAATACTGGATTTACGCACTCAGTGGTAATAGTGCTAATGAGGCTGCAACATTTTGTCAAACCAATTATCAAGATTATATAATTTGGTCTTTCTTTTATTAAAAAATGTAGAGGGAATTAATAAGCCCCATTCTCAAGGAATCATATTAATTGGCACAAGTCATTTTTCGGAACAGCCTAGAAAGTCAGAAAATGCCGTCACTGCGTCCCGATGGAAAGGGACCAAAAGGAATAATAATTCTCAGTCCTATAGCCTTTTGTGAAGTTCTGTAACTTTGTTCATAATTTTTATCTTTGTAGCCTGCCTTTCTAATGATGGTGAGTGGGGGCAGGGGGGGAGGCGGGTAGAGGGCAAGAAACTTACTGTGTATGTAGGGGGTGCAGGTAAGACTTGAAGGGGGGCTCAGGAAGCAGCAAGGAAGGAGGGAGCCGAGGTATCCGCTCCTCACTGAAGCTTTCTGGGGAAATGAGAACCCCAGAAGATCAAGTCGGAGTTAGCAACTGAGGAAAGGAGAGGCAAGCAGGCAGCATCTGGGAGCTCTGAGGAAGGAGGTTTCCAGGAGGACATTGCTCCTTGGGGTGCCCTGGCGGGTGCCTGGATCAGTCCCTGGTCAGGTCAGGGACAGTGCTGGTACTCTGACCACACAGCCACACAGGCTGAAAGCCTTGGGAGGAGTGAGAACACTCAGGCTTCCCACAGTGCCTCCCATGATGGATGCCAGTGTAGGAACTGGGAGGTGGCCCTGGTCTACATCCTTTCAGAATATCTGCTTCAGGACACTTGTGGGGTCACAGAATTCAACCCACAGACTGGGAGAGAGGGAATAAATAAGCAACAGGAGAAAGCAGTCATGTTTAAAGAAAAAAATCCTATTTGAATGCTCTCCAATTTATTGCCATTTCTAATACTTCTACCACATGGTGCCCAGTTGGCTTCAATCTTGCATTTGCTTTCTCAACTAGAAAGTCAAGGATGGATTCTGTGGATTTCTCTTGTGCTGTGGGAACTCCCTGAAGTCTTGGGATTAATTTCTAGGAATGTCCTATTGTGTTTCTATACTCAGATATTGAGCTCTCTGCCTCTCTCCTTTGCCATATGGATAAGGTAATGAGGAGAAAATAGAGCTGGTTTATATAGTCGGTTATTATGCCATGCTGCTCCTATTTATCCTTTGAGAGAGGAGTTCTTTGCTCACCCAAGATAATCACTACATGAGCAAGGGAAAGTTTGGTCAAATCTCAGGTTTGTTTTGTTTTGTTTTTACCAGTTAATGTAGACAAGAGCTTCTTGCTCCTCACCCCTCTCCATTTCCCACTTCTGTCAGGAGTCCCAACATGCCACCATCTGGGGAATTGGGCCTATCTATGGTTAAAGACTAGTAAGATAGGAAATAGATGAGAAGACTGCATTAATTTCCTAGGGCTGCCATAAATTGGGTGCCCTAAAACAACAGAACTTTCCTTTCTCACAGTTCTGGAAGCTACAAGTCTGAAATCAGGGTGTCAGAGGGCCATGCTCCCTCTGAGACTCCACATAGAATCCTTCCTTGCCTCTTCCAGCTTCTAGTGGTGGCTGCTGACCCTTGCCATTCTTTGGCTTGCAGCTACATAATTCCAACCTCTGCCTCTGTGGTCACATGGTTTCCTTCATGTGTCTCTGTCTTCATGTAGCATTTTTCTCTTCTTAAAGGGACAGTTATACTGGATGGGAGTGTACCCTAATGACTTGATTTGGTTACATCTGCAAAGATTCTGTTTTCAAATAAAGTCACATTCACAGGTACTAAAAACTATGACTTCAACATATCTTTTTGGGACATAATCCAGCCCATAACAAGACTCTAACCTCAAGTTCGTGCTTCATCTGGAGCCAAGCCTTCTTGTCTTGATTCTGACTTGCTGATTCCAAAACTCCTCTCCAAGATTCCAGCCTCAGTTACCCAGTCCTTCCTTTCTGTGGTTCTGTTCCTGACTGACAAATCAGACTTCTATTCACTGGCCCCAACCTGAAAATTTTTTACATTTGTCTGACTATCCAGACCAGGGGTCCTCAAACTTTTTAAACAGGGGGCCAGTTCACTGTCCCTCAGACCGTTGGAGGGCCGGACTATAGTTTTAAAAAAACCTATGAACAAATTCCTATGCACACTGCACATATCTTATTTTGAAGTAAAAAAACAAAACGGGAACAAATACAATATTTGTATTTGCATGTGGCCCACGGGCCATAGTTTGAGGACCCCTGATCTAGACTTTAAGGCTACAACTTGTAGTTTCAGGGAATATCCAGACCTGGCCTCAGCACCAGGGCCCCAGCTCTGTAATGGCCACTGTATAAGTCCTCCCCAGGGTCCAGCCCTTCCTTGGCCCACCACCTCTAGAAGCTCCTTAGACCTCCTTTAAGGTTTCTACCATCAAACCTGGCTTCCATCACCTAATAGGCCCAGCACAATTCAACATAGATAGATAGATGATACATACATAGATAGATAGATAGATAGATAGGCCATATCTTCTCAAACTAGCCTTGAGAAGTAGAAACAATTATAGCATGGCAGTAAATAAAATAATTTAGACCAGTGCAGTGGCCAATTATAAATAAATTAATTTATTCAAAAGTCAAATAAGTAAATTAATCCATATTTATACTAGCAAAAAATAAATGGAACGCTGGAACAATTTTTTAAAGTTTGGGATCTTAAAATAAGTCTTAGCCACAAAATATCTTTAACTTAATTATTAGATTGATTGCATTAATCTCCCATTTACCATGTTAATATAGGCCTGGTTTAAAGCCAGATCCACTTAGAGAAGCAAACCCAACTAATCCATTAGCTCAGTGCCCTCTTTCTAAACAACAATGCTTGGCTAACTTAGAAAGGTTTGAATATCTCGCAAGTCTATAAAAAGTCAGGCACTTTCAAAAAAGCTACAATTTCCATTCCTTCAACTCAGAGAGATGGCCAATAGTAGAATTAAGCAGACTGAAGTTGCCAACAGCCATGTCATCTTATAACTGTAAAAAGCCTGTTGCTTACAATTTATAAAAAGATTAACAGCTTGGCCATACTTTTGGTCTATAAACATAAACTTAATGACAACATTAGAATCTTCCAATTGGGTATATACATGAACCCAAAGAAGAAAACCAACAATTTTCCCACTACTAGTCATTCTGGTTATTTTGTGTGCATTTATCTAATCTGCCTGACCCCCCCCCCACCCCCCCCCGCACCCACCCCCACACACACTTTGTGAAGTTTTAAAACAAATCATTCTCCCTTGGTAGAAAGAAACTCTGAAAGAACAACTGACCAGCACAAGTTTTGCTACCAACAGAAACCAGCCAATTCTCCAGCCGCTATTTCTACTTATGGGGCCACCAGAGACTAAATGGAATATTTCCATCCCTTGCCAAGAACATATGCCAGTATTTACTAGTACTTACACAAAATAATTTTCCAGAATCACTTTTCAAAAGCTGAATGCTCAGTTGACTTATAAAGTCTAAAATGAATTAATAGGAAAGAAATAGACAGTCCCAGATGCACAAGTTATCAATTTTATGCACAGGATGAGTAAGCCTTACATATTTCAACTAAGCTGGAATTACAATAAGCCCATTTCTCACAGGAGACGTGTGGCTGCTGTAAAAATGAAGATGTGCTTTGTTTTACTTGCATAACAGGAAGTATTCTTGGCTGGATTAGGCTGGATTAAAATGATTGGCATGAAGGCTTGAAGATGCTGCCTTACCAACTGATTTGGCACCAGTTCTAAGCCATGTCTACATGACCCTGGTGAGCTGAATGATGTCAGATGATCTCTGTGTTCATTCATTAATTCAACCAACATTTACCAGGTACTTATCATATTCAAAACATTAAACTAGGGCCTCTGAATTCAAAGACACAGAAGAAAGTATTCCTTCTTGCTTCCAACCTGCTCTGGGTACTCAGCAAGTCTCCTAACTTCTCTGATGCTCAACTGGCATTACAGGGTCAGAGCAGAGACTGGAGAACACTTAAAATCCAAGCATATTAGAGCTGGAAAAGAGATTATTTCATCTAACTCTCGTGTTTTGCAATAAGAAAACTGAGACTGTGTGAATTAAACACTTCTTCCAAGATCGTGGGCTATTTCTCAGGGAGGCAAAACTAGGAACAATTTCTTTGGAGCACAAGAGCATTGAACCGCATCTCAGTGATAGGTGTGAGTGAGCAGCATGTGTGAGGTAAAGATGCACAATTACAGGTAAAGTCCATGCAAATAAATGGCTAGAGATGGCAAAAGAAGAAAGGCAGTTGATCTGGTCACCTAGTGTTGACATAGCCCAGAGGCAGGAAGAATATAAAACCTACAGGCAGACCTGGAATGTATAAATCAGAAAAATTGGGTATAATAAGTCGGCTATCAACTGTTAGCCCAACAGAAGACATTTCCTTGGGAGGAAAGGGGAATAGAAAGAAAGCTTTGTTATATATTGCACTCAAACCTGGTGAAAACATCAAAATAATCTCATTAAAGAGCAACACACTTACTCAAGACAGACAAAAGGAATTCACAGCACTCTTAAAAATTTGTTTAAGGAATTTCACTTAATCCTGCCCTTCAGTAGACTGGTGTTTTTTTTTCCAAATTTGCCTGTTGGTTAAGTCTTACATCATTGCATTTAGAGTAAGAGCCTATCCCTGCAAACACTTATTTAAATAAACATTCCTTCCACAACCTAAAAGGAACAGTTAGTATTGAATCTTATCTTTCTAGAACATTTAGTGACAAACCTTTCTGAGAACCTCTTAAGCCACAGGTGACCTGTCTTCTGTTTTTTAATAATCAGTATTTTCTTTTAGACTAGGAGGAGATAAACAAGGTCACTTTTAACACCAAAGAAACATTTACATAAACCAACAGCATCCAGAGTATGCAATTTAAAAGAAAATGAATGGCTAATGAACCTACCAAATTATATGCACCCCTGCCCAGAGCAAATCTTACTAAATGATGAGTGATAGAGTTTTCCATGGTTGAATCTCTTTGTTAATTGAATGAAAAAGTGAAGGTGAGAAATAAAGTATAAAAATAAAGACAGTATGTGGGAGAATGAAGGATAGTAGTGTTCAGTAAAAGAGTAGGAAGATTTATTTGCTTTTTAAACTTTTTGTATCTCCTTTTCTTTTAAGTGTGTGTGTGCGTGTGTGTGTTGCACATACACACACACAAAAAGGTGTAATGTAGGTCTTGGAATCACCTCTCTTGTGCCTGTGTTCCTGAACCAACCTATTCATTCCCTTACACTTCCGCCAAGAAAACAATATACTTCAGTCTGTGAATTTGTTGCTCACTAGGTATGGATATCAGCTCAGTTCTTCACTTCTCCTTGTACCCTTGATTCATGTCCAGCCATGTGACCACTTGGCCAATTGAGTCAAGTAGACATGAAAGTGTGCCAGTTCCCAGATGAGTCTTAAGGTGCCTTGCAAGTTTCTGCTTGACCTCTTACATCTCTGCTTCCACCATGTAAAGAGCCTGCCCAGGCTAACGTGCTGGTCCAAGAGGAGAATGAGGAGTACATGGGGCAGAACAAATCTGTCTAAGTCCATCTTAGGGCAACCAAGTCAGCCAGCCAATTTCAGCAAAGCTGCCCAGCCAAGACCTGCTGACCCACAGCTAAACCACAGGGCTTTGAGCAATAATAATTCTATAGCAATAATAACTACTATAATACATAACTATGATAATGACATAAGAATAGTTGTTGTTTTATCCCCAGAATTTTAGGATGGCTTATTACAAAGCAACAGACAAAAGATATACCAGATTTGCTCAGAAATTCAAGAGGTTTCATCCTAACATATTTTGAATGATAGAGAAAACATTCCCCTGCCAATGCTCTACTTTTCCCATTTGTAAACAAAAGCTAATACTAGCTGTTACCTTCTTCCAAGGCACTAATAGAATTAAGTGCCCATAAACCTCTTACTCTAGAAAATTCACATGATTGAACACAAAGGATTATGCTACCATACATTGAAAGATAAAAATCAAGGGTACAAGGAAGGGGTACAATAACTCCTTTGCATAAGAAGATATAAAGATACGTCTGAATGTCCCAATGAAGTGGTACCTAGAAACTAGAAAAGTGGCCTCTGCTAATTAAACAAAGTCCAAATTTCTTCTTTTCATGGAGTTCTGCCTGAAGGGACAACAGCTGAGAAACCTTCACAAGATTACTCTTCCAGAATTTGAGTAACAGCCTCAGACTGCAGTGCGGTGAGTTACTGAGGCTGCAGCGCCCTCCTTGTTAGGGGAAAACAGCACAGGAGAAATACTGCACACTTCATGTTATGCAAGTACAGCTGAATCATTGACAATTTATTAATCTGCCCTGCCCTCCACCTACGGCCTTACCACCCAAATTTCCGATGAGATAACTGTTGGCCAGGTCCATGCTCCTAAGAGAAATGGTACTTCTGCTAAGCTGCCATCATCTGAATACTTAATTGCTAGAGAAAGCTCCATCAGGAAGAGTTGTATGTGCCCCATTTGACAAATCCAAGCACAGGCAGAGACAAGGTTGGCTGTGTCTTTGTCAACCAGAAAGTGGCACCACCATATCAGGGTGGTATTTTGGAGAGGTAATAAGAGGGGGGTGGGATGCTGAGGGGTACCTGGCCCAGGATGCAGCACAGGCGCATGGACACACACAAAGGGCAACCTGTAAGCAGAACTAAATCTCCACCTGTCCACCACTGCATTCACTACCTACTTCTGAGTTCTGTTTGGTTTCCTTGACTCTCAGACACTTACAGTTTCTCTCTCCCTCCCACACAGCCTGGAACTGATTTAACAAAATAAACAGTCTATACCTTCGATCAGAGACCCAATTGCAAATGAAGCTAGGGTGTCCAGATCTATTTCACATGGTCAACATCTTTTCCTTTGTCCCATTAAGCATTTCGTATGCAACAGTCCAGCAACTAAGAGAATCTTATTGCCACTAATAGCACAGAAAGAAAAACCCAGTTGCCCAGAAAGAAAAACACCTGGCCAGGCCATCATCCTGAGAAGTTTACCTAGCTGGGTTGATGGAAATGTATCACACATTGGAGCTGTAAAAAAGAGGCAGTGTGTTGCTGACACTGCTGGAGAAGTAAGATATATACATCAAAAATTGATGTACATAGTCCCCCAGCTATTCTCATGTCATGAGTGCAAGGAGACTGGCTCCTTCCAGGAAACATCACTGTTGCTCCTGGGTCTCTAGGATTCACTTCCTGTAGTTAACTCTTCTTTTACAAGGTAAATAAACCCTCTTCTCATCTTAGGAGAGTGGATAGCAGAGTAGTCTTTCACAACTTGATAGGAGTGTGATTGGATTACTTCTGTCCAATAGTAAAGTGTTGATGGTGAAAGGAAGGCCATTTGCTTGGGTGGGAGAAAAAGGTCAGTGTGGAGTTCTAGGCAATGCAGGGGATGGGAAAGGATTGCCAAGTATGGACTTTTAGAGGCATCTGTAAGGTTGGTCCCTGTACACTGCAGGTGCAGGAGTGAGACTGGGTGTCTAGGGGACAGTGAAGTCTGAGAGAGAAACATGGAAGGGACACCAGGGGGGAGCCATTCACAATGCCTCCATGGTAGGTCTTGGAACTCAGGTCTCCTCCCAAATGGTAACTGCTGGAATGGTCACAGATGCACTCAACTGTATTTTCTATGTGTGCCATGATGTAAAAGGAAGCCCTGGTCTAGCCTCATGGTGTAACAGAGTAAGTGGTATTTCTTTTTAAAAATTTTCTACTTTTACTGTAGTTAATCATTTCCTGATGTTTCCTGAAGCCAAGAAATCTGGTTTGTCATCCCAGCTCTCTGCATTCCCATCAATCCCCCTGCCCATTTTCTCATCTATAAAATTAGAGATTGTACTAGATGGTCTTTAAGGTATTGTCTGGTTCAAGATCCCGCTGACTTCCTGACTTTCACATTCTACCCCTCCCATCCATTGTCCATCCACTTGAACCATCCCAGGACTCAGCTGAAGTGCCACTCACAGAGAGACCCACTCAGACGTAGACAAGTTTAAACTTCTTTGCAATATTGTGCTTTCCCTTTGAAAAGTCTCATCCTACTTGCAATTATTTCATTCATCCATCCATTCATGCGCACAGTAAGTATTTGCTGAGAGAGGGTCTACCTTGTTGAGAGCATGAGTTTAAGAGCTGGACAGGTGGGTTTATATCCCAGGGCCACTGCTTCCTGTCTGTGTGACTTTGAATGATCCACTTTCCTCAGTGATCAAAAGAAATTAAAAACTGTGTCTACATCTCAGGGATGTTGTAAGGGTTAAATGAATTCAAGAGTTTATGAAGCACCATGAGTGACATAAAGTCAGCACTCAATAAAGTAGCAATGATGATATTCATGATGAGTTATTTACATCATGCAAGACAAGGCATGTACTCAATGGCCTTCTCCTGCTAGGCTGGAACTCACATTTGTTTCTCTACCACCTGAATCTCCAGTGCCTCCCACAAAGTCTGGCATTTAATCACATAATCAAGATTCAAAATTTTGGTTGAGTGAATTAATGAAACACAAGCAGCTTGCTATGGTTTCAGTCCCATCAATTTTTCTCAAGGCTAATTTTCACAGTTAAATTTCTGCCAATTCAGCTTAAACTGAAGTTTGCTTTGTTCTCAATCTTTGGGGCGATCAAGATCAAACGTTCACTTCTCTGTTCATAAGAGAAATATTACCGTTTGGGGAAGTTGCATGAAATTCTCACAAATTTCCTTCTCCCAGATCCCAAGTCTAATTGCCATTTAAGGAATAATAGTTTGGGTAACCAAATAACATTCCCAAGAAAAGGGGAAAACTCAAAAATTGATGTATTCGATTTCCAGATGTGAGCAACTCTTGTTTTTGCCTAAATGGTGTTGACAATTTATGGTTGTCTTTGGAAAATCATTTGATAATGATCCAACTATCTAGAACCTCTTTATTTTATGCCTGTTAAAAGAAAAGAAAGTTATTACCCAGGAAAATTTCCAGACTGCCATAAAGTAAAGCAATTGCTGCCAAGAGCCATCTGCCATAAAACCTCCCCTAACAGCTCCTTACCTTTATGTATCTGTAAAGCACCCTTTTTAAAAATGAGGAAAGGCCATCAATCATTTCTTTTAAGGCTAATTGCAAATGTTGAATACAGAAATGATATATCAAAAAGTATGAAATAAGCTGTGTGGCATTCTAGAATCAAACACGGGCACCTCCCAGAAATTGATGCAAGTGTCCAGATTATAGAAGCAGCGGTGCCACTAACAGGTTGCAGGACCTTTGCAAATCCTCCCTTGGCTACCTAGCCCCTCAGTGCCCACATCGACTACAGAGGAAGATGGTGGAGGTCCCAGTGATCTTAAAAGAGCTTGTATGAGAATCAAATGAGACAAGAGCAGTGAAAACACTTTGAAATATTCAACGTGGTATGAAAACAAAAGATGTCACCTTTCTTAAGAGAAAACAAAAGAAAAACCTGCATGAATAGTTTTTTGTTGATATGATAGTCAAAGCTGTTGTAATGAAGATACAATAAAATAAGGGGTTGGGCTCTAGGTCAGTGGTTCCCAAATCTGGCTGAGCATCTGAATCCCTGAGGATCCTGAGTTATTAAAACAGAAGTGTAAATCCCACCATACACCTACTGAATCAGACTATTCATAGGCCTGTGGAATTAGGATTTATGCAATAGACCTGGGAATCTGTATTTTAGCGCACTGCCCAGGAGATGCTGACAAATGGGGAGATTAGGGAAATGCTGGGCTGGATGATGTCTAAGATTCTGGGCAGCAGGGAAAAGAAAACCTGTTATCTTACTCGTTACTGTCTGCTGCCAGAAGTAATGATTCTGGTGTCAAATTCTACCTGTATATTGCTCTATCTGACCTCTCCTAGTGCCCATCAATCAGAGGGACAGATTACAGGCTGCCACTGGCACCAGCATCACCTCCCTTCACCCACAACAGGGATAAAAGGGAAGGATCAGTGGAAGCAAAGAAAAACACCCCCTCCCTCTGCCTGGACCCAATGAGTGGCTAATGCTGGTTCCAACCTGACCATGACTACCCTGGAAGTGGGGCATTTTGTGTTACGGCCACTATTTCAAAAGTTGAAATGGAAACTGGACATCTATCCAGAATAACTAAACTTATTCTTCCCTCCCTTTCTCCTTTCTTCCTTCAGGGTTTATGGCATACCTGCTATAAGCCAGGCCCTCTGCTAAATGCTAGGGTGCCAGGCCAAGCCTGGTGCAGCTCACAGTCTGTGGGAAAGTCCAATATGATGATTCCCTGAGATGATGCTACAAAGAAGGGAACTCCTCTGTAGAACCCATAACAGAATAGGACCCCATCTGGAAAACTAGCCCATGAAATATGAAGAAGAGGAAGAGAAAACAGCTTATACAGAGGTCCTACTGATCTAAGACCAAAGTGGCCATCCCAGAGAATGAGAGGAGAATGGGTGGCATGAGATGACACTGAGGATCACCTATTTAACATTTTGGAATTTATCACATGAGCCCTGGGGAGGCACTGAAGGGTTGTGAGCCATGCAGGGAGGGGACTTGATCAGAATGCTTCCACTGCGGTGAGAGCCACCACGAGGAGGCTGTTGTTGAGGGGGCCCATGTAGTCTGGCCTTGGAGGTGGCTGTGAAAATGGGGAGAAATTGACATTTCAATGGATAAAATTTACAAGTGGTGAATTAGGTCTTTTAATTGTGAAACAAAAATAAGTTCACTATTTATTCAGTTTGGCAAGAGAGCAGGACAATGGGTGGAAGGAATAATCAGAGGTGTCCTTGCAATATGAAGTTTGAGAAATTGTGATCTAATCTAACTCCCATACAGCAAAAGAAGTCTTGACCCGGAGATATAGAGCAACTTGTTTAACATCACTCATTAGTGTGGTAACAGGGAGACGGCTAGAATATTCCCTGCACCAGGATAGCGTGATAATAAAGGCAGAGAAATTAACCAGCTGAGGCCAGGTTCAGAGTCAAGCCAATACCAGGCTCTGCAAAGCTGTTGGAAAGTAAGGAAATGTGTTCTGTAGCCCTGGGACTCTAGGCTGGCCTGGACCTAATAGAGCTTCATGCTACAGCAACCACTATGAGAACAAAGAGCACACAAAGAAGGGAGCTAAGAGTCCTGATTCAGGATGTTAGAGCTGCAGCCGTCCTCCATTCCCCCAGCCACACACTCAAAAAGCATCATGTTCAGGACAAATGCAAGTCACCTTGGTCTTGGTCACCCTCCTCGTGACACACACTGCACCTCTGCCTCTCCCAGTCCAATCTGGGGCCCCTTGCATTTACTTTCCCAGATGTGTTCCCTAGTCTGATGGAGCACAGCTGGATGCACAAAGCCTCTGGCCCATGCAAGGCTTGGGACTTTGCAGACAACTGAACAAATGGAGGCAAGAGGCTTCCCCTGGTGTGCATTACACTCAACCTCAGCCAAAAAGATGAGCACAGCGAAAGGAGTCAGAGACGCCACGTGATAACTGAAACAACTTGCCCCTCATCCGGATTGATAGAGCGGCTGCCACAAGATTAATTGTATTTTTCCTGGAACAAAGCTGGAAATCACTCAAAGGGCAATAAATGCTGAAATCTGTCTATGCTCTGCCAAAATTTCAGACAAAAAGCCAATAAGGCAATTTTTACCTTATGTGCTTGAATGGATTTTTTAAAACAGATCCATATTGAATGCAATGGACTGGGTCAGCCCAGGAGCTCAAAAGAGGCTGCTCACTTCAGGAAGGTGAGTGAGTTCTCCTGGGTCAGCCATACTTCACACCACGTATTGAATATGCCACCCAAGGGAGCCCACAGCCTCCGTGCCCTTGTTAAATTCCATGAAGAAATAATGGCCTGCCAAGTATGTGGACCAAACAAAGCAGTTCCTAAGGTCACTTCTTCTTGGAGTGGAGAAACCAAAGATGTGAATTTTATGGGGGCAAGGCAAAGGAACCTGCTAGCCACAGCTACTTTGGGGTTTTCAAAACATTTCAAAGATTAATATTGCAAAACCTCAACCTGGAACCAAACCAATACTCTTTAGGGCTCCCTTGGGGTTAAGTAGGTAGTGATAATAACCTGTGTCTTATATGTGTAAAGCAATTCATAGGCTATACAGAATTTTCATACATTAGCACATTTGTCCTTCCAACAACCTTGTGAGTTGGGTATTATTATTAATCTCACTTTACAGGTGAAGAAAATAAGGATTAGGAATTATATACTGGCTCATAGGAATTTTCTAGAAAGAATGATCAGACAGGTCTAAAGACTGCTCTAAGATACAACTGCTGGTACAACAGATAAAACGGTTCTATCAGTCAGGGTTCCAGCAGGAATTAGAAAACTCAAAATGGAATCATTTTAAGAAGTTTAACAATGGATTATTTTACAGAAGTAAAAGACAGGTATGGAAAGTACAGGAAGGAGAGATGAGTACTCCGGGACTAGTAACAGGGAGGTGGTTACATTCCTAGGCTGAAGGGTTATGGGAAAGAGGAAGAACCTGGACAGAGCACACCTTGAAAGGTGCTGTGACCTTCAGTCAAAGCATGAAGTGAGCTAGGAAAAGAGATAACCCAATTGTCTGTCTGGGTCCCAAATTAACCAAAACCAACCACAAGTCAGAGGACAGAAAGACAATTGAGTTAACCATACATCTGTGTCTCCTAGAGCAGGAAGCAGGTTGGGAAAGGTAAGGAATAGATCAAATTCAAGATATTGTCAAGTGTTATTTATAATTAAAAACCAATCTACATGCCCAACATTTGGAGAGTAGTTAAATATATTAGAGTTTATAGAAACAATATTTATACAGCCATTAAAAATCATTTTCATTCTCAAAGAATGATAGCAGAGAGTATGCTCATCATATAATCAATACTAAAAGAAGCCAGATTTTTTTTACAAAAAGAACTACATATAAAGATGCTTGAAATAAAGAATGACTAGAAGGAAAGACACAAAAATGTAAACATCTCTGAGTTATCTCTAGAATTAGATTTTTGTCATTGTTGTTTCCATTTATTTCATTGGATGTTTCTCTATTTTTCCAAATGTTGTATAAAGAATACATATTATCACTACAACCCGGAAAATATTATTATAGACTTCAAGCAGATTATTTAAACCCTTAGAAATTCTGAAGAATAAAATCTTAAAATTCCTTGGCTCTAGCTAGCATTCAATATAAAAAAAAAACAGGAGAAAAATAATCATCCATTCCTCTGTTGATATCAGGCTACATGTTGGGGATTCTTAGGATATCAAATCAGGTGTTTGTGGGTCTCATAATGTATCTCAGCGGTTCTCAACCTGTGGGTCGAGACCCCTTTGGCGGTCGAATGACCCTTTCACAGGGGTCACCTAAGACCATCCTGCATATCAGATATTTACATTATGATTCATAACAGTAGCAACATTACAGTTATGAAGTAGCAATGAAAATAATTTTATGGTTGAGTCACAACATGAGGAACTGTATTTAAAGGGCCAGAAGGTTGAGAACCACTGATGTATCTCCATAACAATCCTTTGAGAAAAAGGTCATCTTCTTCTACGGACGAGATGACCTAGGTTTAGAAAAATCATATCCCCTACACAGGGTCACGCTGCTGGTAAGTGACAGAGCTAGACTTGAACCAAATTGTCCAATTCCAAAGTGGATGTTATTCCAAGGAACTGAGCCATGACCCTAAGAGGAGCTGCTGTACTCCCAGGAGTCCTGTCCTACACAGAAGCCTGTTTGGCCATCCTGACTCCAATGAACTGTACTCTAGCAACATTTCTCAAGCATTTTGGGGGCATCTTGAGCTAACAGTCAAGACTGAGAACGTCCAGGATACACAAAAGAACAAGTCCTAGTCTGGTGTTCTATTCATCAAGTCCTCACAGAATGAGGTGTTTGCTGATCTCAAGGTCCTCTCAAAGGTTCCCTCAATATGAATAATAACAATTACCATCAACCCTCCATACCCATGGGTTTTGCATCTGTGGCATCAACCAACCACAAATCAAAAATATTTGAACAAAGTTACATTGTTGCTGACACATACTGTGTAACTAGTCCAGGATGATTGCCATGATTGTTGGTTGTGTCTATACTGAATATATACAGACTTACTTTCTTGTCATTATTCCTGCAACAATACAGTATAACAACTACTTATATAACATTTATATTATATTAGGTACTATAAGTAATCTGGAGATTATTTGAAGTATATGGGAGGATTATGTAAGTTATATCAAATACTATGTCATTTTACATAAGGGACTTGAGCATCCTCAAGTTTTGGTATCCAAGGGAATTCTGGAACCAATATCCTCATGGATATTAATGGACCATTGTATACAGGAAAAGATTTATTGAGCACTGACTATATGCCAATCACTGAACAGTGTGCTTTGATACTTATCACATTGTATCCCCTTCTGACCAAGTCTATTACTACTCCTATGTTATACAAGAAGACACTGAGTCTCAGAGAATTTCAATTAACTTGCCCAAGACCAAAGAGCTAAGTAAGTAACAGAGTAGGATGTGAACACAGATTTGTCTGATCACAAAGCCCAGTCTCTCAGAGCTTATTAATTAGGGGAGGAATGCCAGGCTTATTTGAGAAATCACAGAATAATAGATCAGCAGTTATTATTAGTACTTAATAATAACGTCTTCCACTGGGCTTTTATGTTGCTCAAAATCCCACCCCAATGACATCATCGGACATCATCCTATTGTGTATTTCTCTCCCCCACCATGTGAGATGTCACTCCTCGATGATGGAAAATGTGGCCTGCCTATATGCCCAGGAAGAGGAGGACACAGATTATAGGTGGGCATTAGCAGATTCTGCCACAGACAGCAAAGTGGCTCTTCCTCTGAGTCATCAGCACCAGACCTCATTCTGAGTGCCAGAAAGAGCAGAGGTTTGTAGAATGGTCCAGCGATGGGCCAGTCTTAGCCTCCATTTAATTCTCTTATTCTATCCCTAGCACCATTACAGAACAGCCCCACATAACACTGGGCTCCAGTTGCCATGGACAGGATATTACAAAACAAGACATTAAAACTTCTCAAAGAGCCTGAACCGCACAATTCCCTCAAACTTGTCTCATCGTTTCAGAAGTTCATAATAATTAACCCGTACAAATGTTCTCTGCCCACACAGTGTCTGCGTCCTGGGGAATGACAGTGATGCCCACTAAACCAACCTCTCCTTGCTTCCCATGCTCACTCCTCCACTCCAGCTCCATAACCAGAGTTTATTTACTTTTCTCCCCACAAGGGCCTCTGTGCATTAAGCTTCCATTTCACGGTGGGGTAAAAGGATAAGATGTATCTTAATTTACCTGGTATTCTGCCTACCTGGCTTATTTAGATTTTTGGCCTGCTGAGAAAAAAATTGCACCAGGCTTAATGATCAGCTCACCATTTAACCTGTTGCTGACACTTGAGTGTGTTCTAATTCTGGTTAAAATTCAGGGACAACATTCAGGCTGGCAGCCTGAGGGTAAGAGATATTCTCTGGCCCTCTGTCATTACTGAATTTTCTGCCCAGTAAAGTAAAAAAAAACTGAGTTATAATGAGATTAAGTCTGAACTTGGAAAATGTCATTCCTTGAATTCCAACAGCTGCCTTTAAATGCTTTTTGGCATGAGTGAGGTCCCGTATTTCTAGCCTGACACCCAAGCTTTGTGGTTCCTACAGCTTCCAGGGGCTTGGTGATTCTCTGCTGCCTACCTTCTACAAATTATTAGAAATTAATTTGACTTGGTTCAGCATTATCTGACAATTGTACTGACCGCCCCCCCTTCTCCACCCCCCACCCCCCCGCCATGAACCTATCTGGCTAATTTACATCCCCGCCACACATTTTAATGTCTCCAATGCTGGTGCACGTTATTTTAAGCTCATGCCAATTATAATTTTTAATACAGTCTGAAAAGTCATGCTGTTACTTAGCAACAAAGGTCACTCCAATAAATAATACCTTGAGAGCCTATTGATAGCCTTGATTCTTTTTCATGGGGATTGAGAGTTAGTGGTGAGACCTTTCCCAGTAACTGGTAATATCTGAACTATTGATGAGTGTCTGCTACTGGCAGTTTTTTCAATCTAGCTCAGCCCCCTGTACTTCAAGTCATCTTTCTCCTCACTTTCATCCCTTGTAGGTAGTGATAGGGTGGGCCTGGTGAGCTCCTCTCTTCCCATCCCTAATCTCCAGTCTCCCTCCCACATGGGGGCTACAACAGAAAACCTGGTTAATGTACACATCCAAAGGATAACTGGATTTAGAAACATCAAGCTAAAGTTCCAGGAATCTTTTAGGATCGAACATCACCAATGATATGGGAGACCTCAAAGTTTTTCTTCCTAAAGAATTTTTTCTCAGCATTTTCCCCTGGGAGATAATGACCTTAGCAGCAGGCATGTTACATGAGCACAGGGACAGTCCCTGCAGTAATCAGGGCTTCGGGATTCCACAGCACAGCTGGACCCCAGACTGAAACCCCAAGAGCATCCCCCTCAGTGTCTCCCGGGTTCCTAGAGCACTCACCACCTTCTCTTTTCTGTTGGGATGAGGGCCTTTTCCTCCCTGAGCAATGGGAAGCCAAAGTCAATCTGGGATGCTCAGCACACAGGGTTCTTTAAAAATTGTGTATATTAGGAAATCTTGTTAAAGGGCACTCAACAAAGATCAAGCGCATCTCCACATAGCCTGGCAGAGTCTCTAGAGAAGAAGTCCTGCCACTCCTTCTGCCCCCTTCTGTCTTTCCAACAGAAAACTGCCCAACATAAGTTGTCCAGGAGGTTGGACTTAGACCATGGACCACTAACTGCAGGCTCATCCTTCCCCGTCAGGAGCCTCCATTCTTGGAGGACCACACGAGGATTTTTTTCCTAGAGTTTGACTCTCATTTGAGTCCTCACAGGTGCCTAAACAAAAGGAAAGTGGTCTCACATTGTCAGTCCATATTTTATATTCCATAGAAAGCAAACCCAGCTTTATTAGTTAATGTTTATTCATTACCTAGTATTGTGCCAAACACTTTACAGATGTTAGCTATTTAATCCAAAGATATAATGGCAGAGACTCTCCCCTTGACCAAACACATCAGGCTCCTCTCAACACTCTGCTGGGCCAGGTGTCAACCTTGGAGTTCCATATCCATCCTTGCTGAGTTCAGTTTTAGTAAGACTCCTGCTAAGTTCATTTAGAGACAATTCCCCACCCTTGATATCTGGTCACCCTGATTTGCCTTCAACAGGAATCCTGTTAAGTGGGTTTATCAAGCCTCCCCCTGCCCTTGTGCCTCCCCTTCATAATTTTTCATCCACTGGCCATCTCACCTTGCACTTTAGCAATGAATCCCCAGCTGTCTTTGCTGTATTAAGAGCTGAGCCCCATCTCTCTCCCCTATTGTAATACCCTTATTGCAGTAGTCCTGAATAAAGTCTTTTTTACCATTTTAACAAGGATCAACATAATTTTTGTCTTGAATAACAGGTGCCACTATTATTCCCACCTAACAAATAAGAAACTGAGGCACAAAGGAGAATTCTATTATTTGGCCAGCATATATCAGAGACAAAATTTGAAGGCAGAGAGTCTGACCAAAAATCCACGCACTTAACTATTTCCCTTAACTGTCAATATGCTATAAAGTCACTCTCATCCCCTTGTTAGTGATAACACTTTTTTTAAGGGCCACCAAATCAGACCAGACTTTAAAATCTTGAGTGGTTCCATCTTCCACAGACAAGCTATAAAACAAAATTAAAAGAGATCCTGCCCTTTTAATTTTGTTTTCCTAAATGAATCCCTGAACACTGGATCAGCTAAATGTCTCACTCCTTGGCCAGTTTTCCTGTAGTTGGAAATATCCAGCCTTCAGAGCATAATTCACTTGAATGCTGTCCATTTGTAAGGTGCTGTACTAGGCACCAAAAGAAACACAGACACAAAAGAAAGTCTTGTTGTAATCTAAACCCATGTGCCATGGTTATGAAATATCCCAGCAAGGTAAAAAACCTAACTGAGCAAGACACTAGCATCATTCAGCTTTATCTTTCTTATAATTATAACTTTATTTCATTCCCAGGGCCTGGGGGCGAGGGGGGGTGGGGAGTGCAGCTATCATGCATGCTGATTTTCTCCAGACCAGTGCTTTTGATATACAGAAAGAAGGTCAATGGTCCACAGAGAAAGGACCCAGGTTGTCTCATTTCAACAGCCATAGCACGGTCTTCAGCTCACCATCATCCCTAAGCCACCGGCTTCTATTTATCTGATAACCCAGGTGTGCATAAATATCTAAAGGCATTGATGCCAGGCCCAGAAAGTTCTCCTTTGAATTAAAAATCATCTGAGAGTCTGTTCCTAAATCAGTGTAGCCTGGGGCCTTTAAAGGGGCAGTTGTAAGAACATACTCACCTCCTGAGGCTTCTGCGGCACATCACTCAGAATGAGGGTGCAAGACCTACAGGTCTCCAGCTCACCCTCTGGCAGGAAGTTGCTTCCTATAGTTATCTATGGGACAAAATCCAGCCCCACCATCAGGAACCACAAAGAGGCCAAAAGGCAAGCAGCCATCCTCTCAGATCTAATTTACTTCAGTATTTCTGCTCCCCAATTCTGCTCTCTCTCCCTGTCCTGTTATATTCCTAAGCCTATTTACCTGGATTTCTGAAATGTGTTCATTTCATCCTGCCTCCATGGTTTGCATGTCTTCTTAACTGTTAGCTTAACCTTGACCAATGGTAAAAGAGAACTTTCTTAAAACAGGGTCTCCATGTTCTGAATTTGTCCATTCATTCCGTCACCAAATACTTATTGGGAGCTATTAGATGTCAGGTTGTGCAAGATTTTGAAGATACAAATGAATAAGATACCAGCCTTGTATTTATGGAAGTCAGGTTCAAATGATAGAAATAACTATGTAAATCAATCATTGCAATGCATGCAATGAAGTTTATTCAAATCTCAGAAACAGCACAGAAGGTGACATTGGGAGGAGCAGAGATATCTACACAGAGGTGGAGGAGAAGGGGATAAATGTGCTAGATCTTAAAATCCAGAGGGGAATTCCAGTAGGAGAACTGGCACAATCAGAAACAAAAGTACGTGAAAGAGCCATCTGGGCTTAGGAAATCCAGTAAGTTCCTCACTGTCAAAGTGTGGTAAGTATGTTATGAAGCCCACAAGAAGGTGAGGATAGACAAACAGCAGGGGCCAGATTTTGGAAGGCCTTGAGTGATCCACTGGGACTTTATTTAGCAATATTAACAGCCTACAGTCTTTAAGGTTTACAGTAGACAAAGCCCTGTACAATGCACTTCACATGTATGACATCATCTAGTCCGTATCAGATCCCAGAGAGGTAGGTATTAGGTTGAACAATAAAAAACATAACTAATACTACACCAGTTGCCCTATGGATGTGGAAACCTCATGGTTCAACCTAATACTGTTATTATTATCACCATTTAAAAAATGTAGAAATTGAAGCATCTTACTTTCTTTCCCAGGTCACATGGCTACTAACTAGAAGGAGAAAGAATCAAACTCAGACAGTCTGACAAGTAGTATCAGATGAGGAGTAAATTTTTAGATAAGGGACTAAAACACCACAAGGGAGTGACAGTGAACTGTGTGGTTACACACAGAGCATTCTGAGAGGAGGTGCAGAAAATGCAAATTCCCTGATGCAAGAATATTCCTGGTATGTTCTAGAAACCCAAGGAGGCCAGTGTAGCAGGAGTAAAGAGAAGGGCAAGAAAGAACGTGTAGGATACGAAGTCTGAGAGATAACCTGGAGCAAGATTGTGTCAGGATTTATAGTTCAGTGAGGACTTTGGCTTTTATTCTGATTGAGATGAAAAAACAATTGGCATATTTTAACAAGATCATGTTGTCTGCCAGTTGAGAATAGACTACAGAGGAGCAAAGGTAAAAGAAAGAAGGTCAGTTAGGAGGTAAAAGATGATGGTGATTTGGATCAAGGTGGTAGCAGTTGAATGGGGGAACTCATTGGATGTGTTGATAGTCTGGATGGAAAATGTGAGAAAAAGAGAGAAGGCAATGAGAGTGCCAAGATTTCAGAAGAATGAGATTACATTAACCAAGATGAGGAGGTTGCTGGTAGAGTTGGCTACAGGAGATTATCAGAAGGTCATGTGTGGAAAGGTCAAATGCTCATTGGACCAACTAGAATTATCAAGTAGTCAGTTGGATATATGTGTCTAGTTTGGGGGAGAGGTCCAAACTGGAGGATATATTTGTGAGCTATTAGCAGACAAGTGGTGTGAAAACCATGTGACTGGAGATCACCCAGGGAGTGAGTGTGAATAGAAAAGAGAAATGGTCCAGGAACAATCCATGGGACACTCCAGTATTTAGAGCTCAGAAACCTGAGAAGCAATCAGCAAAAGAGACTGAGGGGAGTGATCAGAGATGTGAGAATCAGAGGCAGCCGTTGGTTTGAGCATAGAGGTCATGAAGGTGAGAACTTACTCTAACTCCCCAGACTACTTCCTTGTTTCCACTGCTTCAGGTTCCCATCTGCCTAGTGCTGCTGGTCCCATAGACCTCAGGGCAGACGTAAGTGTCTGAACTACCAGGGCAGTCATCATGAACTATTCCAACATCAGAATGTTTTTATTCAGTTAATAAGAAAGCATCATTGCCTGAATTATGAGACTACACCCTCTCTGTAATCAGAAAATCCCTTAAGAGTGGGAATAATTCCATGTGTGTTGTTTTGTTTTGTTTTTGGTGTTTTTTGTTTTTGTTTTTTTAGTTCAGGGTAGTTACTGTGAAAATAATTAAATTTCTGAAAATTCTGGTACTTTTCATGTAATTTTTAAAATTACCTATTTAGAATTATGCACAAAAAACTAATATTTTGCCCTGGCTGTGTGGCTCAGTTGGATGGAGCATCATCACACACCAAAAGGTTGCAGGTTCAATTCCCTATCAGGGCACATACAGGTTGCGGGTTTGGTACAGGAGGCAACGATCAGTGTTTCTCTCTCTCTCTCTCTCTCTCTCTCTCTCTCTCCCCCCCCCTTCCTCTCTCTCTAAAAATCAATTAAAACATATCCTCAGGTGAGAATTTGAAAAAAAAACAACAGCACTTATGTTTTGCTGCTGGAAATTCCAGAACTGGTATTTGCACCTTCCCAAGTCAGTCTTACCATCTTTGATTACATCTGCAAGCCAGTGCCTTAACAAGGCCGGAAGCTCCTCAACATGTGTGAAACTCCCCTATTAAATGTTGACACAAAATCAAACATTCATCAAGGAGACTTCAATGGCAGCCCCCACAACCCGGAAAAACAATATATAATCAATGGCAAAATTCCATTTCTAAAATTTGCTCCTTGCCTTCCAGTTTTTATTGAAAGTTTTCTATCCCATAGGAAAATTGCTTCCTTGATACACAGGTCACTTTCCTGATCCTCACTTCACTCACACACACAGTTTCATTTCCTCTCCCATTTATAACGCTGTGCGCTAAGCAGCATTTTCTCTTCCGAATCTCTTGTAAAAGAAATGATGACATTTCACTGAACACAGAGTCAAACATCTATATGAACACACAGATACGGGTAATACAAGCATGAATGAGTTCCATATGTTTTTCAAAAAAAATAAGGTTCTACTAGAGCAAGAGGGTACCCAATGTTAATCATACACACATGAATTTTACTTAATAGTCTGCCAGTGGCTTTGATTTCTGGGAAAATTAACATTTTGGTTTATGTAAATAAGCTGTGCCTTTGAAAGAAACAGAAGGGAAAATGATGTGTGTGTGTGTGTGTGTGTGTGTGTGTGTGTTTCCTTTCCTGCAACAGAACTTCTTCCTTCTGGTTTGTATGCACCAGCTGACACCAAGGGAAAATCTTCTCCTGCCTTCCAACACTCACCTTCCCTTGACCTTGATTAATATCTGGAATAGCTAACAAATCATGTTTGGCCGTCCAGGTCTTACTCATACCTAAAGGAAATCAGAGAGCATTTATGCGCAAGGCAATGCGTCTTTGCAATCATTTTAAGTGAATACACAATGAGAACTGCCACGAAGTGTGCTCCAGCAGATGGCTCTTTCCCTGCCAAACCCCAGAAAATACAGATATGCTGAGCTTTTATTTGAACTTCTGGAGGCTTTAATGCACCATTGTGTGATTTCATTGCCCTTTTACACATGTTAGCATATGTGTTACACCTTCAAATATGAGCACATTGGCAAATCTACCCCCACCCTCCAAGACCAAGGGGAAAAAAAGACTTTGAAGGGTCTCTGGCACTGCCCTAATGTGGCATGAGTGTTCCCACTGTGAGCTTCAGAAAAGCACAAAGCTCAGAGAATTCAGCTCTGTTGTCACCCTTTTACCCAGGAAACAGACTCTGGGACAGAATCAAAATCACTTCCTTCTGAGAAATCAAGGATGCTTGTAATACATCATTTCAGGAAGAAAAATTTCTGAGGTAGTTTTTTAAAGAAAACTATGTCTATGTCTCTGGCAGCTATTTAGTTAGAAGTCTTTTGATGTGGGATTTTGACACCAATCAGTATTGCCAGAGGAATCATTTCAGTAGACTTCAGGTTTCTAACAGAGTCCCACAAAGAGGCTTCAACCACGGCCTTCCTCAGCCATGTGGCAGCATTTCAGCCAAATGGCAGCTTTGGGAAACGCACAGGATGGGAGAATCCTGACACCTGGTTCTGAAGCGCTCCACCTGACCAGTATGTGACAAACAGAGTCCCTGATCCTCTGTCAAACTGCACTGTCTTTACTCAAAAGGGGGCTATTAGTCCCGGTCAGACAATCCTGATATTCTAAAACAAGGGAGAGATTAAGCAAGCCACAACACATCCAATACATGGATTATTTTGGAGTCAAGATGAAGAATGAGGGATCTCTATTGGTGTTGGTATGGAAAGAGTTCCAAGATACACTAAGGTACTGTAAATAAAGAGCAAAGCACAGAACCAAAACCTACAAGATATTCTCATTTTATAGAAAAAGCATATTATTTCATGTAGAAAACTAAACTATGAATTCATCACATGTTTATGTATAAATATATATGACTACATAAATACACTTAGACAGATAGATATAGATATAGAGATAGATAGAGATTATAGAGATAGAGAATGATATATGAATGTGTGACATACCTGCCCATGCTTAGAGTGTCTAAAAGGATGTTCATTGTATTGATAAACATTATTATTTCCAAGGAGGGGGGTATGATTGGAATTGATTAAAGAGGAGTTTTCTCTTTATCCTGTGAACTTAGACATACTAGATTTTGTTTTACAGTAAGAATGCATTCACGTATTACTTTCATGACTTAAAATTGAATAAGCTTAAGATGATATATCATTTGTTTATTAACCTAAGACTGACCAAGTGCTATGGCAGAAAGTTACCTCTCTACTATTCATTCCTCTCTTCCTCCTTGATAACATGATCCTACAGTGTTCCAAGCTGAACATTTGCTTTCTCCACCTTCCCTCCAGCTCCAAATAGCCAGGAGATGCATTCTGGACAATGACACATGAATGGAAGTGCCAGGGGGAGGTAGGAGGTGATACCTCTTCTCCCTTTCCTGAATGGACAGGATGTCTGAACTACAGCAGCTTTATTGGCAACATGAGGTGTCAAGTATGAGGCAAAGGCTAAGAGAAATACAGAGAGGCCTGGTGTTTCCTAACCAACACAAGTATCTATGATACACTGAACAAAATTAAGTTAGAGATGTTGATTTTACAAGAGAGAAGAAGCATTATCAGCAGCATAAAGCACCTGAGATTATGTGAGAGGATGAAATCTAAAATATAAATAAGAAGAACAAAAATAAATTAGGAGTGTGCTAATTTCTGCATAGGGGTGTGGAGTCAATTAAATAAGATTCTATGGAGGAGAACCAAGATGGCGGCATAGGCAAAGGCCTGTACTCGCTGCCTCCCACAACCACATCAAAATTACAACTAAAATACAGAACAATCATCATCCAGAACCGCCAGAAAGCTGGCTGAATGGAAGTCCTATAACTAGAAAAGTAAAGAAGAAAGCACACAGAGACCGGTAGGAGGTACAGAGGTGTGGAACAGACTGGTCTGGCACCCACATGGGCCACTTTTTTAATCAGGAGGGAGATCACCTCTGCAGAAGCTGCCAGGAGGAGCAAGGGGTCCCAGGACCACACCAGACCCCAGCCCAGAGTCCCAGAGCTGGGAAAAGAAGTCCCTATGGGCAGTAAGAACTAAGGGTTATAAAAACCAGTGTGGATTGGGGCTGAGTGACACACAGGTTGTTGGAGACACAGCTGCTCCTCTTAAAAGGCCAGCACCATGAACTTAACTTACAAGGTCCTGCTTCCTCTGAGCTCCAGTACCGGATGAGGCTCTGGTGGACCCAGACACATACAAGGAGAAACTGGACTGTCTGGCATCGAGACAGGAACTCGAAGGAGAAGGTGCTCGCAGTGGTCAGTGTTCCCTTGCTGGGACCTCCTGGGTTGCAGGGTTGACTGGCAGCCATTTCTGTTTGCTCAGCCCTGGTGATTCCCTGAGACCCTGCCCCACTCAATTTACAACCTCACCTAAGTATGCAGTGGATTTTGCATATGAATGGCCTGTCCTTGCTCAGGCTAAAAACCTGTCAAATGAGCTGCAGCTGGGTCAGGGAACCCCAAACCTATCAATAAAAGACCCCAGACTGGCATCAGCACCAGCCAGCCTTGCTTCACAGCTGGGCCTCAACTGGGCACTTCCAAACCTGATACAAAGAGGAGGAACCTGCAGATCTCTTTGTATCTCCTGCTGTGTGGCCCCAGGCAGTGGCTGACTTTGCACCTCCTTGGAAACCCAAGAGCCAGTGTACCCAGTGGTCAGTGTCAGACCATACCAGATTACAACTCTTCACATCCATAAGCAACACACTCAAGGGGCAGACTCAGTGAGCACCAAAGCCCCACTGAAGCAAGTCCTGCTTCATAAGGCTGCCTCCTGCACAGCAATTCTCCCACTGTAGTCGCAGCTGGTCCCCAGAGCCAATTGGCCTGGAGGTCAACTACTCCCAGTGACACCAACAGCAATCAAGGCTCAACTACAACAAGACTGTGCACACAGCCCACAAAGGAGTACACATAGAGTTCCCAGGTCAGGTGACTAGGGAGGCTGAGCTAGTGGGCCCTATAGAACACCTACCACACAAGGCCACTCTATCAACTCAAGGAAACACAGCAGCTCTGCACAATATATAGAAATATATAGAAATAATCACAAGAAAGCAGCCAAAATGCAGAGACAAAGAAACGTCACAAATGAAAGAAATGGAAGATAGCAAATTACTGGATATAGAGTTCAAAACCACAGTTATAAGGTTATTCAAGAATCTTCTAGAAACCTCCAAGGGACTTAGTGAGACTTTCAAGGATCTTAGTGAGAATAAAAAAAAAAGGACCAGTTAGAAATTAAGCATATACTGACTGAAATAAAGAATATTATATAGGGATTCAACAGTAGACTAGAGGATCCCAAGAATCAAATCAATGATTTGAAATATGAGGAAGCAAAAAACACCCAACCAGAAGAGCAAAAAGAATAAGAATCCAAAAATATGAAGAGAGTGTAAGGAGCCTCTGGGACAACTTCAAGCGTACCAACATTTGCATTAACATTTGCATTCAACATTTGAAGAAGAGAGAAAGCAAAATATTGAAAACCTATTTGAAGAAATAATGACAGAAAACTTCCCCTACCTGGTGAAAGAAGTAGACTTACAAGTCCAGGAAGCACAGAGAACCCCAAACAAGAGGAACCCAAAGAGGACCACACCAAGACACATCATAATTAAAATGCCAAGAGAAAAGACAAAGAGAGAATTTTAAAAGCAGCAAGAGAAAAGCAGTTAGTTACCTACAAGGGAATGCCCATATGACTGTCAGCTGATTTCTCAACAGAAAGTATGCAGGCCCAAAGGGAGGGAGTGGTAAGAAATATTCAAAGTGGTGAATAGCAAGAACCTACAACCAATATTACTCTACCCAGGAAAGCTATCATTAAGAATTGAAAGTCATAAAGAGCTTCACAGACAATAAAAAGCTAAAGGACTTAATCACCACCAAACCAGTATTATATGAAATGCTGAAGGGTATTCTTTAGGAAGAGAAAGAAGAAGAAAAAGGTAAAGATAAAAAATATGAACAACAAAGTGGCACCAAATATATCTATCTATCAACAATTGAATCTAAAAATCAAATGAATAAAAATCTTATGAACAGAATAAACTGGTCAATGGAATAGAATCAGGGGCATGGAAATGAAACACACTGATGATTCTCAGAAGGCAGGGGGTGTGGGATGTGCAGGAAGAAATTAGACAAAGATCTTATATGCATGGATGCATTACCTATGGATACAGACAATAGGGTGGTGAGGGCCTGGAGTGGGGTGGGAATCGGGTGGAGGAGAGCTATGGGCAGGGTGAGGAGGGGGGAGAGGGACATTTGTAATAATCTCAACAATAAATATTAATAAAATAAAAAAGATTCTATGTGTAAAAGTTATAGAATGTAGGGGTAATAGTGTACAAATATAAGGGCTGACTTTTTATTTTATTTTATTTTATTTGCATTTTTGGTCAGAGTGTGCTATGAATAGTGGCTAAAATTTCACACCACAGTGTTTGAAAACGTGGCATACCACACATATGAGCTAATTTCTCTGTACTTCAGTTTCCTAACCTGTAAAGTAGAATCACACTAATAATTACTCCCATAGGATTATTGCAAGGATTAAATAAAATAATGTTCAAGAGTTTAGCACAGAGGTTGCCACATGGTGAGTCTCAGGATGAGTCAGTCATTATTAATATAGGATGATGTAAAGGACATCCATAGATCCCTAGGTGCCAAAATACACCTCCCATGGCCTCCTTGATAGTCAAAGAAAGTCCCTTGATAATTACTGTCTGGCTTAAGGCCTCAAAGATCACTGTTATACAAGAAATGTAGGGCTCACCTGAGGAAGGTTAAACCTTGATAGTCCAGAAATATTTATAGGGCAGCTATGACAAGTGAGCAAGGCACTGAGAGGGACAAAAAAGAATGCCAAAGATGTGCCCTGTGTTCTCAGGGACCTCAAGGACATAAGACATAAAATTTGCAAGGAAAGTGAACAAATATATGAAAGATAAGTAACAGCTCAAAGTTGTACAAGAAGTGTCACAAGCCAGTGTATGATGAATTAGCAAACAGCGATGCAGAGAAGCATTAGAGCCATCCAAAGCCTAGAGAGATGGCTGTGGAGGTGATCCAGGACTGTTTCCAAAAGAAAAGGAATCTGCACCAAGGAGGGATGGCTTCTGATGAGCAGAGGAGCATGCCAGGAAGAGGGCGCAACATGATCCCAGTGATGAAAACAAGAAACTCTTGAGCACATTTGAGAATGACATGAGGATGGAGACCGTGAGTGTGGGAGTGAGCCCGACCAAAGCAAAGGGAACGAGCAAGGGCTGTGCCATATCCTTAGAGAGGGGGAAGCAAGGGTACCTAGGAGTCTGAATATGAAAGACTTGAGATAATCAAGAAGTTTGAAATGCAGCAAAAATAACCATAGCCTTGTGTTGACACTTGTTGGGAAGCAATAAGTAGAATTCCAGAGCTGAGAGAGTGATCAAGAGGAGACAATCCACTGGGACCTGCTGTAGCGACACAAATGGCATATCATGGTGATATGGGATGGGTCAGTGGGAGCAGGCAATGAGCACTCAACCAATGGCAAATATTTTCTGGTTCGATTTTTATTGATTTTCACCTCTACTCACACTAGTTTATAAAATTAGTTTCTGCATGAAGTGAGACGTGAGGGGGAAAAGCCCAGGGCAGGAAAGTTTCAAGGAAGCAAAGGAGAAAAGAAAGCTTAGGAGCCAGGACACTGCCTCATCATGCAGGTGGAGAACTGCGTGCAATCCAAGGTATGCATGGGAGTGCTGGGCTCTCAAGGAGATAGAAAGAAAAGAGAAGAAAGAAAGACAGGAGAGGAGAAAATATCGGTAGGAAAGATTTGACCAAACTTAACCAATGGATAGTCTGAGCTTCAGCTGAACCAAGTCAGTTCAGTCTCTCAAATACTGAGACAGCTCCTCCTGTGTGCCTAGCCCCAATGCTCAGTGAGGTTAGAGTCTGCTAGCATGTCTCAGAGCTATGCTCAGATATCTACAATGCAGAGCCAATGATAGCTGTCAGAGAGCAACCATATGGTTTATGAACTCAGCCAAAGGAAAGGCTTCCCCTGGATGGGCTGAGGAAGGGACTTACATCAGGTGAGGTGGGATTGAAGAGGCCAGCTTTGGATGGTCTTTGGAAACAAGTGGGCTCTTAGAAAAGGGAGAAGAGCTCTAGAAAAAAAGAATCTCACAAACCTAGTGTCAATTGCAAAACAGACTTGTGCTTGTCTGAAAACAAAATAGTCCAGT
>NW_005871051.1:19464568-19465669 GCF_000147115.1 Myotis lucifugus | reverse complement strand
TCAGTCACGGTCTTCCCAGGGGAGTGAAAGTGTTGGCAGCTGTACGTTTGGGGGGGTAAATCTGACATGGAGTGGAAAGGCAAGGAGAGGAGAGACATACTATAATAGAACAGGCAATGGCAGCCGTAATGGAATACAGGAGGCAGGTGTGAGCAACATCTGGAAAGAAGATTCTATAAGGCCAGAGGACTGATTAAACACCATGTGAGAAGGGGGAAATGTGTAAAAGTAAATCCTAAAGATTAGGTAACTAGGAATAAGGACATAATTTGTCCATTCGCATTGGGTTTGAGAGGCTCATAGGATGTCCAAGTGGGCAGCACCACAGAGGTATGCCTGATTCCATGCAAAAGGGGGTGAAGAACATTCCATTTGTGGAGTGGAAGAGTAGGGTGGGAGAATAAGGCAAGATTCTACTGAATCAAGTCCTTCTAAATATAGAAAAAATTCCTTTGAGAAACTACAGTGGCATTCATGGGAGCGTCAGGACTGTACAAAACATGAGGAAGACTAAGAGCTAATCACTGAAGAACTGAGGAGGGTTGACTTAGAGCAGTGGTTCTCAACCTTGGCTGCACATTAGAATCACCTGGGAATCTTTTTAAAATCCTGATTTCTGGGCCGCATCCTCCGGAAATTCTGTTTCTTTGTTACTAATGTGTGGCCCCACCCCATAACAAAGAAACAGAATTTCTGGAGGATGAGGCCCATAAATCAGGATTTTAAAAAGATTCCTAGGTGATTCTAATGTGCAGCCAAGGCTGAGAACCACTGACTTAGAGGAATTGGAAGAAGTAGAGTAATCAGGTGGCTCAGCATAGTTTTTGAAAAGGTCCTTTCTTGCAACAGATTAGTTAAGAGTCAGAGTTGGAGAGTCAGCCAAGTTCAATGCCCAGGATCAGGCCAAAAGTGCATTGTGAGGGTGGTTTGAAGAATCAGGCATGTCTCCACAGGAACCAATGCTCTAACATAGGACTCAGAGCTTCGAAGTTCAGAGGGAAGGTATCCTGAAGCTCATGCTCTAAGCCTTCAATAATCCATGTATAAGAATGAGCTGATTTTCTCTGAAAGGTGTGTGCAGTGGACAGGGAGGTGAAGGGA